>NW_017728992.1:46893668-46895789 GCF_001723915.1 Gavialis gangeticus | reverse complement strand
GGCTGTGGCCCCACACCCCACTGTGAGAGCAGGTGTCTCGGGTGGGTATGTGCCCACCATCCCCCACCCTGCCACGTCACCTGTGCTTCCACACCCCCCACTTCCCAACAGACCCACCCTATTCCCACATACTGGGGAACTGGGGGTAGTGGGTACATGTCCATCATAGGGCCCACCCTCCAGCAGAAATAAAAGTTGCTGGTACCAGTCCTGGGTGTGCTGCACATGGCAGTCACTGGTGCCAGTTCCAAGCTTCACTGCCCTTGGCACTTACCCACTCCAGGTCCCAGGCTGAGTTGGATGCATTGCTTGCTCAGGCTGGCATCCTGAACCATCCTGGGCTGCTGCCTCATGTGCTGGATGGGGCAAAGTGGGCTAGGAGGTCTACAGATCTTGTCTGGCCTATGGACCACCCCTGTGCCATGGGACCAGATGATTTTGACACCCCCTGGCCTAGGCTGTAGAAAGTTGTGCAGTGGATATCCAGGAGTGCAAGTGTCCTGGGGCCAGAAGGTGAGTAAGCAAGAGAAGCGTGACACTCCAGCTCAGTGGATAGCACACCTTTCAGAGGAGGAGCCATGGGTTACAGCTACCCTAAAAACTGAATTTATAAATAGGCCTGGCAGCAGAGCCAGAACCAAGGCCCCCCCCACTTCCTATAGGAGAGCACTGACCTCAGTGTGCTAGAGCCAAACCCCATTAGCTGGCTCTTTGGACTGTTTATGCCTTTTTCATTAGACAGTCCTGGGTATCATGAGCCAATACAGAAGACTTGCCCCTCCCAGGGGCCTAAGTCACACTGAGTTATTTAGTCATGCTCTGACTTACTTCCATACATCCAGTCTCTCACAGATCTTGCACTTCTGGCTGCCTAGTGGGCCAGCTTCTACAGCAAAAGTGTGCGGGGGGGTGGGAAGCAGTTCTAGCCAGTGCACCTGCTAGACTACCCTCTGAGCAATCTGGATGCCAACACAATGGAAATGCCATTGGTCTGAGGAGGAGCAGGAATTCCTCTTACTGCAGCAACTCAGTGCAAATGACTCTCTGCTGAGCAAATAGGCAAGCTGGATCACCCTTGAGAGGACTGTGGGTCTCTGTATTTACTTTACAAGAAGCTTTGGCACTTAATTCTTTAATTACAGATTCATCTCCTCCTCTTCCCACCCCCCAGGAAGTCCTGGGTAGAAGCATCCAGACAAGATTGACTGGATCCAGACCACTGTCTGAAAGAAATGAGAAAATGTTAGGCCATGAATGGAGGGAATACCCTAAGGCAGCTCCCTGATCAGCATTTTGAAGCACTTGTGGGTATTTGTGATTCTAGTCTGAGATATCCATTTCATCCCATACACGTTGTATGGATCCCATGCACCCTACACAGAAGCCTGGATTCTTCTCCAGGGCCCCAGCATCTCAGAGTTTAGCATGTCAGTGCCTGCTAGCTTTCCATACTGTGTATTGTTATTATGACCTTAACAGGTATAAAACCAGCCTCCAATATCAGTATTACCCACAGCAAGGTGCTGTGCAATATGTTTGATTTGAATTGGGCAAAGCTGAGCACTTCAACTGGGAACTGAACTTTACATTGTATTATTCTGCAGCTCTGGGCTTTTCTATTGGCCGAACAAGCCAAAGGGTATGGCTCTAGGAGGCGAAGCACAGAAAACTATAGAATTATAGAAAATTTAGGGTTGAAAGGGACCTCAGGAGGTCATCTAGTCCAACCCCCTGCTCAAAGAAGGACCACACCCAACTAGATCATCCCAGCCAAGGCTTTGTCTACCTGGGTCTTAAAAACCTCCAAGGATGAAGAGTCCATAACCTCTCCAGGCAACCTGGTGAGAAAGTTTTTCCTAATATCTAACCTAAACTTCCCCTGCTGAGATTTGGGACCATTTCTCCTTGTTCTGTAATCTGCCACCACTGAGAACAGTCTAGTTCCATCATAGGTGGACGGAGGGGGGAAGGGATGAATTATTTGCCCCTGCCCCTACTACACTCCCTCCTGCGCTGTGACGGTCTTGATCTGCCATACCTGACCCCCGCCCCCCCACTTCCCCAAGCCCAGGCAGTCATAAAAAAAACAGATTGAAAGAAACTTACCTGAGCTAGCTGTGA
>NW_017728992.1:46885851-46888668 GCF_001723915.1 Gavialis gangeticus | reverse complement strand
ATTTTCATTATCAAAAAATCATTTTAGTTTTAAACTCCCACCCACCAGTAAATTTTCTCTGAGAGGTTGATTGGGCTTGCAGTTTCCCCTGTGGTTTGGTATTCTGTCTCATACACCTGCATGAGATCTTGGCAAGGTGATAAACTACCTGCTTTCTGATTAAGATCTTTGCAATATATCTGACTATGTATGCCTCTCCCCCTCTGCAGCAGCAGCCTGTGGCCAGGCTGTCTTCTGGCCATACCTGCTGTCCTGCATAGGGTGGGGGGGGCTGAGCCCTGCTAGCACCCCCCCACTTCTGCTGCCAGTGAGCCCCATAGCTCCATCCTCTTTGGAACCCCTCTTCAGGCAGCTGAAAGCTGCTATTATATCCCCCCTCAGTCTTCTCTTCTCCAAAATAAAGGAGCCCAGTTCTCTCAGCCTTTTCTCATAAATCATGTTTCCCAGCCCTCTAACTATTTTTGTTACCGTCTCCTGGACTCTCTCCTATATGTCCACTGCTTTCTGTAGCAGAAGGGCCCAAAACTAGACATGGTACTCCAGATGTGGCCTCACTAGTGCTGTAGAACAAGGTGTACTCTATGTGCAAAGGTATGTTTCCAGGGGCATGAAAAGCAGCGGCACAAATGTGGTACAGGGCACACCTCTGCATGTTCACTCTGGCATGTGCCAGATTCTCCTGGGTGGGGTAGGGGAAGATGGGGCCAGCACCTGTGCTGGCCCAATAGCCTTACCTGGGGCCCTGAGGGGGCCTCCTGGGGCGGCAGCAATGCTGATCCAGCTGCATGGACCCTGGACAGCAGGGCTCCATTTCTGACAGCACGCACTGCTGCTGCACGGACCATGCCACTTTTTGTGACATTTTTTTATTTTTTATATACCAGGACATCCTAGTATCAAATTTTGGTATCACACTGCAAATCTGCAAGTGCAGTATACAGTTGCACATTCATTGTGTCCGGTTTGTGGTCCCACAGATTTGAGGCAAAATGCATACGCGTGCTCATGTCGGTGTGCACACAGAGGGTAATAACCACTTCTCTTGACCTGCTGGTAACACCCCTGCTAATGCAGCCCAGTATGCCATTATCTACCTTCACAATAAGGGCACACTGTTGGTTCATAGCATGCACTGACCTTTCCACTAGCCAAAGACAGCACTAAGACTTTATATGCATAAACCTACTTTTTCCTAAAATTAGAAGCCTGACTCAGATATAGAATAGGGGTCACACCTTAGCTGACTCCAGTCTATTGAGATATAGCCCTGTATTTCTCCTGATTTTACTGAAGAAGTTATTGTATGAATTGACATGGAGGGAGGTGGTGGGGAAGGGGCATGTGTGAGCGTACTCTTGTTTAGTTGAAGTTACTGGTTTAATTAGTAGATATATGGAGGTCATGAGCTGGGGAGTTTCCTCCTCAGAGTTACAGTTCAAAGACAAATCTTCACCCATTGAAACACTGAAATTAGTTTTTATTTTCTCAACTGTAACCCACATTGCTTTTCTCTCAGGGAATACAGTACTATCATTTTCATTATTGCTTTCATTCCTGGTTTTTAACAATGCATTCTAGCTGCAAACCTGAGGTCTAAGGCCCCAGCTATGGGCAGAAGGTGGGAGATCAGGGAGGGGGCCACAAAAGTGGGTTTATGTCCTTGACTTCGGAACCAGCAATAGGATCACATCAGCTTCTGATACAAGTTAGAGTATCTATAGCTTCTCTGAGCTGTGCTCATCAACCAACAGCTCCAAGATGTGGCAGCACATCTCTAGAATAGCTACATCATTCTCCCTGACTGGTTTTATAGTGGTATGGGTTAAAGCACCACAGACTCTACCGCCAGCTTCCCAAAGTACTCTCCAGTCCTAATCAACCAGTTAGGAAAGCAGTACAAAGCAATGACAAGACAGCAGGGAATTGTGCTTATAAAATTACGTCCATATACGTAAAGCTTCAGTATAACCAACACCGTGGATCTCAAGATTGCAAGAGTTTTTGGCCTATGAGTTCACATGGACTATCATCCCCACTCCAAGATGGCTATCAGCACTTATGAGCACAAACCATCTTTTCAGGTGGAGAAACAAAAGCAGTTAGAAATTAAGGCTAGTCTTCTTAGCTGGGAGGACTACAGTTAGGAACCTAAATCTCTAATTTAATTTAATGGCCTATTTTTTCAAGGTGTGGACCAACTCTATTTCCAAAACAGCATGTTTATTTCCCAGAAGCCCAACCTGCTCCTTTCAGTAAGAACTGTGCTCTATCAGCACATACAAAAATTGGGTCACCATATTAACTATGGGCCAAACTTTAGGCATTTAGTCCTTTCTGCTGATGAATACTTTTCTACACACATTCTTGCAGACTGTTCAAATATTTGGTTCTGTTATTTTTAATCAGGGTGATGTTCAGACACTCAACCAAAATTAGGACCAAGATGTGCTAGCACACCGTACATACACGTAATAAGGGACATTCCCTGTCCTAGATAGCTTCCTGTCTAAACACAGAAGACAAAGGGTTTAAGAAAGAAGTATTGTTGTTATACCTACCCTGGTTTTTGTTTTTTTTAAAGTTTTTATGACATGCACAGAGAAATCAAATATACCAGGGAAAACTGACTCTGAAGGGCCTAAGACTATGAACAGAAAGGCACCTTGTGGCATTTTTCCAGTGCCCTGGTGCCTCAGTCTGAGATCAATGGGAGGTGGGTGCTTAGAAATAGTCCAAAACATAGTCTAGGGGCAGCTAGATCTATATAAAAAGTGGGGGGGGGGAGGGGAAGGGGGCAAGGGAGAGAGGCGGAAAAGG
>NW_017728992.1:46883569-46885660 GCF_001723915.1 Gavialis gangeticus | reverse complement strand
TAAAAAAAAAGGGGGGGGGGGGGGGGGAAGGGGGCAAGGGAGAGAGGCGGAAAAGGTGGGGGGACTGTAGGTGGGGACTGGGGAGGGGAGCAGACAAATGAAAAAAGATGTGCAGAAAACTTCCCTAGTTGTGTAATAAGAAGCATAGCAGTGATAGGTGTTATTTAGGAGCACGTCTCAGGATTTGTGGCTTAACATTAGGAACCTGCATAGCTGAGCGATTCTGACTGAAGTTGTGGGTGTTCAGTACATCCCAAAGAAAATACAAATCTTTGCTTACAAACCCACTCAGTATTCACCTACCCACTTAGTTAAAAATAAATAAATAAAAAGGCTCTGTTGCCAAAGGTGTGGTACCTTGAACTCTCATACAAAGTCACATTAAGCATACAAGTTTCAGATGTCTCATTTGTTTTTGCTCTCTGCCTCCCACAATTTATGTACAGTAGTGCATGTGCCGTCACTGTCACTCTCTTATTATGTCTGGTCAAACTACACACTCAAGCTAGGCAACACCAGCCTTAAGGATGCCTCCACATCATTTACATGTAATTTCCCAGTGTGATTTTTTAAGCTAATAACATTGTGTTGTTCTTATGTGACATCCTATTGCTACCAGTGACTCGCTAGCAGGACAGGTACTTTTAATTACACCACTTGAGCTGACTTCTATGACTTGAGCTCATGGAATAACTGTTTCGTGATAACTGCCATCTTCTTCGCAGCTCAGTAAGCATGGGGGAATAAGAGGCACACACTGCATTTGGTGACAGCAGTGGGAAGCCAGTCTTAGGGCTCTTGAGGGGGTCTGTTTAAGTTGTGTGGTCTAGTGGGAAGAGTCACTTCTGTCCATACCCTGCAAACTGGACCCTGTCCAAGTCAGGTGTTTGTTGGGCACTTGGCTTCCTACCGTAATACTTTTCTTATTAGTTTATCCATGGGCTGGGATGGTGTGGAGCACAATTGACAGCAGAGAGGTTGCAAGTTTGAGGCCACAGCAGCAGTGCTCATGGTGCAGCCCTGTTGGATTCTGACAGATCTGTGCATCCTGCTAAATACCTCATCGCAAGGACGCACAAAAAGGAAGGAAGTGCCTAATATTCCCCCACTCCAACTCAGACTTCTCCACTCAGGGTCAGCCTGGTTTCCCCCCTGCCAATTTTCTCTATGTAAGTTTCAGTCTCCCTTTCTGCACACCCAGTCCCAATCTCTTTGCCACACCAGTTTCAATCCCCACCCCTGCTCCTCAACCCTTCTGGCTCCTTGTTCACCTCATCTGTGCTCTCAGGTCATTTTTGCTTTCCTAGAGCACCTCATGCAAGCTGAGTTTCACATGCCCAGGTCCTGTCATGCACTTGTATGGGTACTAGAATTTCCCATCATTGCAATCAGTGCATGTGATGTGGAGACATATGATTACCCTCCTCATCTTAGGGTATAACATTAACTTTTGTAGTGTGGAAGGTGTCTGGCTACCCCATGCCTCAGGGCTTCTGTTGGTTGCCCATTGAGGTCAGGAAGGATGGTTTTCCTTTCATGAAAACCACTGGCTTCTTTTTTGTTTTGCCTTGGTTTTCCTCAGAAGTATGTTATATGAGACGTAAATATAAGACTCCAGGATTTTACTTGTTACACGCTGATACTTTTGCCACTATTTCGAGAAGCCAGAAGAGCTTGCTCTTTCACTCATAGTCCTACTGATTACCAAATATGGAGACAAAAATATTTTTCTCCAAGTCAGATGGCATGGTCCATGTGGGTTTTTTCTTTACTTTATCTTGGGCAAATGTTCCTCTTCCTAGGACTTTGAGTACCTATATATAATAATAATGATTAGTTTCCTTTCATCACAGCAGCAATGTCTTTATCTCCACTGCTTTTTTCTTGTGGCACATCCTAGGGAGTTCTTGATGTTTTTCAGATGTGGATCTGGGGATTAGAGGTGCAGGGATGCAGTTGCACCCCACTTTGATTCCTGGTGCACCCAAAGTTTAAACCTGGGCACAGCAGCAGCATTTCTATTTAGGCAGCAGTGAGGGAGTCTATTGACTTCATGGCGCATTATAATCTACCTGATTCCTTGTAAACTTT
>NW_017728992.1:46876448-46878569 GCF_001723915.1 Gavialis gangeticus | reverse complement strand
AGTTCGTATTCCTCTTTATAGGGCTGCACAGACAAGATATTCTCAATCCAGCCAGGGGTTGATGTTTCCATGTAGTAAATATCATAAACATAATCATCTTCCTTCTTTTCATATCACAGCTGTTAACAACACCTCTCTCTCCTTGTTAATCATCTTTAATGGTTCTAATCAAACTAGCCTTTCTTCTGCAATTCTGCTATCTGTTGGGTACTCCTGGTAATGTATCTCCTACTGCACCACCCTGCAGACTGTTTTTAACACTAGCTAGAAACATGAATGCAGGTGTCAAAATGTTAACTCAGGTGAACATCATCTCAAGCATGGAAATAACTTTCCATGAAGCATTGGGGCACTATCAATATGCTCATGAAGGCTTGATTTTGTTTTAGGAATCTGCCAAAGATGCATAAGTAATTCTAATAACGATAGGACTGAAGAAACAACAGCTTTTGACTATTCTTGCCTAGTTTGTTGCGTTTTTATACGTGTGTGTGTGTTTATGTATATAAATAAAATATAGGATATTAATGTCCAGATCAATATTTTTTTTGCTTCAGTTAGTAAAGCTTCTAGTTTCTTTTTAACTGGAGAAAAATGTATAGTGTGTTATATGCAATGATGCAGTACATCATCTGCAATCCCTTTCCAAAATTCTGGATCTGCCCATGATGTTTTGGGTCTTGGTCCTTGGTGATTGTGGAGATTCCTTCAGTTAGTAACTGCCATAGCAGGGGACTAAAAATGATAACCCACAAGGCCCCTTCCAGTCCTATATTCTTTCCTTAGGATCCCTGACATCTTAGCCTCCTGACCTTGCCCTCTCTTCCCTGGGTTGACAGGTCTGGACACTCCCATTATTTCTTCCCCTCCATGGTTTCCTGTCCAATCTCAGTGTCCCCTCCTATTCTCCCCACAAATTACCTTCTATATCATGCTTCAAGTCAGAGTTTCTTTGCATAGCCCAGCCCTCTTTCCCCATTATCCTCAGCAATTTCTCCCTCCTCTGCTCCCAATCTTACCAATAACTTGTCCTTATCTACGCCTTTCTTCTCTGCCCCCACCTGCCACTGATGCCTATATTCTAGATCTTGCCCGTTCTACATTCAAATCACCTGGCATCTTCCTGTGCATTGCCATGGACAGCACAGGAAAGAGAGAAGTTTCTTGCTCTGAGTTCTATTACTTAGCCCCATTGTAACTTAGAGCAACTGGGAACACTTGCTACAGGGCAAATTTACTGAAGTCCCCATATGCCTGGGCTACAACATGCCCATTTGCTTGGTGGGCTGGTACATGAATAGAGTGGCTAACCCTCTGAACTCTGAGAAGCTGGAGCATGCTTAGTGCAGATATGGGTTTTTTTGGTGGATATTTAGCAAACAAGTGTGAAATTAGGTTGTTAAAAGGTTTATACCTTGGTAAGATCTGGGCAGATTTGCAGTGATGGAAAAGCCACATGTCTGACACAAAGACCATCTTCTGTCAGATTTTAAGTCTCTGCTTAAAAATTTTGCCACAGTACAGCCTTCCAGTGAGGTGATCACCAGAACTCTTTAAACAAGAGCAAATGGATGAGTCCCTAGCTTTATTTGTCAAAAGTGGTTGAATCTTTTTGGCTGAAATTTTGTAGGTGGGAAAAGTTACCGCATGAGAGTCTAACTAGCTAATCTGGCAAAGCTGTAAGCTGGTAGCCCTGAGCACCTGATAGGGAATTTCAAACCATGGCATTTAAAAGCTGCAGTTTGTTCCAGCCCCTGGCAGTTGGGGCTGAAGGTGGCAAGGAGAGGGGCTGACTGGGCACATGTGGGGCTCCACTTGTACATATGCCCCCTTACCTGAGTGGAGGCAGCAGTGGGGGCAGCAGAGGCAGCGGCGGGGGCAGCAGCAGCTGATCCCCTGAAGGTAAGTGGGAGAGGGGTCAGCGCAGCTGGGGCAGATCCAGAAGGGAAGCCCCCTGGATCCCTTTTAGTTAAGCTGGAGCACACACACGAACAGAGCACGCCAGTGTTTCCACCGGCATTCGTGCAGGCAGGCAAGGAGGAGGGGGATAGGAGAAAGACTTCGGCAAGGGTATGGTGAAGGCACCATTCCCCTCAAAAAAAGGTGTGGACATGAAGTGCT
>NW_017728992.1:46865897-46866263 GCF_001723915.1 Gavialis gangeticus | reverse complement strand
ACTGCCCACCCAGGGCTTCTCTGAGGTCTCCACCTAGACGGAGCCCATGGGGGGGCTGTCGTCACCCTGCCTCCTGGCCTGCGGGGGATGCCCAGTGGGGCCGGGGGGGCAGGGGATGGGGACATCCACACATGTTCTGCAGGTGCCCATCTTAGGGCCTTGGAGGGACAGATGAGCGAGCTCCAGGAGGAGGTTAGCAGGCTGAGGGGGATCAGAGAAACAGAGGATGAAACTGATGGGTATTTCATAGTTTCTAGGGTCGGAAGGGACCTGAGCAGATCATCTAGTCCGACCCCCTGCCATGGCAGGAAAGAGTACTGGGGTCAAACGACCCCAGCAAGGTGTTCATCTAACCTCCTCTTAAAA
>NW_017728992.1:46863966-46865818 GCF_001723915.1 Gavialis gangeticus | reverse complement strand
CCCTGACCGTGAAGTAGCGCCTCCTGATATCTAACCTAAACCTACCCTCTGCCAGCTTGTGACCGTTATTCCTGGTCACTCCTGGCGGTGCTCGGGGGAACAGTGACTCCCCCGATGCCTGCTGATCCCCCCTGACTAGTTTATAACAGGCCACAAGTTCCCTCCTCAGCCTTCTCTTGTGAAGGCTGAACAGGTTCAGGTCCTGCAGCCTCTCCTCATAGGGCCTGCCCTGCTGTCCCCTGATCATGCGAGTGGCCCTCCTCTGGACCCTCTCCATGCTGTCCACATCCCTCTTGAAGTGTGGCGCCCAGAACTGCAGGGCCAAGCACCAAAGGGAGAAGCACCCCAGGAGGTGCCCTCCACAGCAGAATGGCAGAGCCAGGGCTGCTTGTGGCAGTGCGGTACCAGTTCCCCCAGTCCAGCTGGGGAACAGGTATGAGGCCCTGGTGGCATTGGAGGAAGGAGAGGAGGACAATCTACACGCAGAACAGGCTGAAGGACGCAAGCTGACCCGGAAGAATCGACGCCTGGTGCTTGTCATAGGCGACTCCATCCTGAGAGGTACAGAGGGTCCCATCTGTTGCCAGGATCCCATGTCATGTGAGGTCTACTGTCTGCCTGGAGCAAGAATTCAGAATGTGATGGAGATGATCCCGGCCCACCGATTACTATCCCATGGTCCTAATCCATGCGGGCACTAACGATGCGGCCAGGAGCAGCCCAGATCACCTGATGAAGGACTACCAAGCCCTGGGGAGCAAGCTGAAGGAGATGGGGCACAGGTGGTCTTTTCATCTGTCCTTCCAGTGAGTGGACGTGCACAATGCCATGAGACCTGCATCAGGGAGGTCAACCTGTGGCTTCAAAAATGGTGTCTCAAGGAGGGCTTCAGTTTTTTGGACCACGACCCATACTTCAGGACAAGAGACATGCTTGGGTGGGATGGGCTCCACCTCTCCCCCAAAGGTAAGTGTGTGTTCTCTTTCAGGTTGGCCAATCTCCTCTGGCAGGCTTTAAACTAGGCTTGTTGGGGGAAGGGAAAGTTGAGGATGGAGGGAGCCATGGAACACCGAACAAAGAGCCACCCACAAGAACAGCCCAGCCAAGACGGGCAATGAGCACAAGAAATACCCAGGTAAGAGACAGAGGTCCAGATAGTCCTGGGATTAGGGGGATGGTGCATGCACCTTCAGGAGGCCTTAAATGCCTCTACACTAATGCTCATAGTATGGGGAATAAGCAGGAGGAACTTGCCCTCCTGCTAGCTAAAACTAACCCGGACATAGTGGGGCTCACTGAAACTTGGTGGGATCCAACGCATGACTGGGTAGCAAACATCAGGGGCTATAGGCTGTACAGGAGGAATAGAACAGGGAGGAAAGGTGCGGATGTGGCGCTCTACATCACAGAGCAATACACATTCTCAACAAACAGCACTGGGTCAGAGGAGGGGCAGACTGGAGTATAATGACCCAGAGCACAAGGGGATCAGGGGGAAAAGGGACTTAATGGTAGGGGTTTACTACAGGCCACCCAACCAGGGGGAAGAGCTGGACCGGGAATTCTCAGGTCAGCTTGCGGAGGCAGTTAAGTCAAGGAACGTGGTCATTGTGGGTGACCTAAACTATCTGGACTATCAGGTCTGACTGCTCACGTAGGTTCCTAGCCGAGTTACAGGACCTCCATCTAACCCAGGAGGTGCACAGTCCCACCAGAGGAAATACCTTGTTCGACCTGGTCCTGGCCACAGGCGACAACCTGGTGAGTGGACTGTGGGTTCTCGACCACCTGGGCGATAGCGACTATCGCCTACTGGAATTCACCATCTAGTGCAGGGTGTCAAAGGCCTGCA
>NW_017728992.1:46855975-46862104 GCF_001723915.1 Gavialis gangeticus | reverse complement strand
GGGGTGGGCAGATGAGAACAGGATGGGATTCAATACTGACCCTACCAACTATGAATTGAAAACAATTTAATAGGAAATTTGGGACAACCTTCAGGAAAAGGGACAGCTACCAGTTCTGGCTATATATTTGCAAAGGAATAAAGCTAATGTATGCTGCTTCATTTGCTCTGGCAGTAGGGAATTAGCCCTTGCTCAGGCAAAGACAACTTTTTTTCAGAAAGAGTTTACTGCTGCCTTTTACAAATGAAGAATGAGGTTTCCCAAAATGAAAAGCTGCCTCCTATTCTGAGTTGGCTTCCATGAAATGTGCTCAAACTGCATGAGAACTTTTAAGTCTTATCTCCAAGACTGGTGTCGGGTAGCAAGAGACAGTCCAAATTCACTTAGAAACAAGTGACTCACTGGTTTAGCAGAATGATTTGAGTTTCACACTTTTTTAGAACAGCTCAGTAGATTTTAGCTAGCTACTTTGAGAAGCCGACTCAGGACATGATTCCTCCCACATAGGCCCCAGGAACCTAGAACAAGACTTGCAAATTTTTATATCCCTTTCCAAATCAAAAGTACACACTAGACAGTACACCAACAGGCTTAAAAGTGCAAGGCCTTCAAACTACAATATGCAGTGTTTGGTGGCAGGGAACGGAATGGGATGAAACCTGCTGTTCACACATAGTTTTGAAGTCAGCTAGGCACTGCAAGGGCACAGCAGTCCCTATGTCACAGCTGTTGCTAGATCAGGGACTAAATGATTATCCCATTACAAACTCCCAGCTGGAAATATTCCCCAGGATTGCTCACTTATGATACTCTTTACAAGACTGCAGGCTCTCTCCTATGCAGAGCTCTCTCTCCAGTGTTTTTCTTTTTCTCTCCTTCCATTACATCTCTCTTTGTGGCCATGTTCTAGCGACAGGTTCTTTTCTGCTCCTCTCTGTGGCATCGTTGATAAGCCTAGAAAACAGAAATGAAGAGGTCCTGGCTTTGAAAGAGTACATATCAGTAAAAATACATTATATTGTATAAACTACAAGTCATGTTGGTTCACAGAAGTTACAGTCACTATTCTAAGCATTTGCTGGAGACCTTGAGCCAGGTCTTGAGTGCCTTTAAGCCAGAGCCGATTTATGCCATCCAAGAACATAGTCTAGGGATGACAGAAATTAGAAGATAGCTCAGGCCATCTAGTGTTCCTACCACTCCTGAAAGGAAGAGACAACCCACTTATTAATGATAAACCATTACTACTGAATTGATAGTCTTCATTGAATTTTGTGATTGACAATACTCAAAACAGGACATTGTCACTGTAAAAGGAATAATCAACAAACCCCAAAAGTTATTATGAAGCTTAATAAAAGGAATGCCTGCTAAAAACCAAGCCAAGAAACATTTAATTCTCTCTCCTTTCATCTTATAATGGAGGTGTATATGTATGTGTGGTGGGGGTAGGAGGAAGAGGCTTGTGGGCAGCCAAATCTGGGTGCCTTATATGCTCCTGTATGTAGTGAAGGGTAGCACAAAGGAAAAGCTACCTCACTGGTGTCCTCAGGCTGCACAGCACCTCAATTGTTGTGGGGGAGGCTGTGATTTTGCCCACAGCAAAGAACTCTACTTTTTTGAGCTTCCCACACCATCTCAACACAGGCCAGTGCTCCAACCCTAGTGTTAGGTCCCCAGGTGCTAAAAGGGGCATTTCCATTATTAGCACAATTTCCATACTACATTATGTTATAATGGATGCCTTTTCCTTTTTAAAACCAAAGCACTTTTTCAAGGTGAAAGGTGGGGGAGAGCCAATGGAAATGATTGTGTTTAAGATGGAGTTAGGGTTGAAATCATGCACCAATTAGGGCTGCATTAAATAGCTTTGCAAAAAAAGGCATCATCCAAAAAAGTCTCCCCCTCCCCCCAACCCTTCCCCAGCAAATCCACATGAGGTTGAAGGACCAAATTCAGGGTCCAGAAGAACAGCACACTTCTTTCAAAAAGGAACCCCCCCCACATAAATGTTAAGGAGATATTAAAGTTAGTATTTCAAACATCCAACCAGAAAAGAAAGAATCCCCACCCCCCACCACTATGAAGTGTTTGATTCTCCCCTCGCCACACTAAACTGCTTCACTGATAGAGAGCAGGAAGGATGTTTAAGTGCCCAGGAACCACAAAAAACACACTTTTCTAAGGGGAGGAACCTATTAGAGTCATTTAGTGAGATTCACTCATACATGTAGAAGTCCAGATTAAAAAGGAACAACCTTCTTAACCCAGCTAACCTAACCCTTCATTGCTAACGTGCTGCAACTTGGATCTTGCTGATGGGACATCTTGTGTGTACAGTCTAATATATATGAATTCTTGCAACACAAAGCTCCCATGGACTGGATCTCCACACAGGTGTTTACTCTTATGTGATCAGTGAAGGTGGCCACATTGTCTGCACATTTGAGCACCAAGCCATAGTGTTCCTTATTAATCAAAATAGTCAATAGAAAACTAAACCTAATAATGTTTTTGACTAAATCTTAATCACATAACTATAACTGTTCTGAAGAGCTAGTGGTGTCTCACAGTGTTAACCATGTAGCATGAATTAGGCACCATGACTATGAAGGCTGATGGACTAGACTAGTTTTAGGAGGGAACAGGTTTGTCAGATAAATCTATTTCTTGAAAGATGGCCAGAATCAAGATCATAAGAAAAAAAATCTGTTTTTATTTTAGTGATACTCTAACCCTGAAAGCCAAAGAAAGAAAACATTAATGATACATTATTTTAAAGTTTAACTGATTTTTTTTCACATGTAGCAGTAACTGAAAACAATCTGTTTTACACCTAACATTTGACATTATATTTCCTTTTCACAGGAAACTTGGGAGTATGTGCTTCGCGGTTACAATATAGAACTGGGAATTTGCATATCATATTTCTGTCCCTGCCTCTGTCCCCGACTCACTGGGTGACTTTGGTCGAGTCACTTAGCTTCTCTGTGCCTTATTCTACTGGGAATAAGCATAGTATTTCAATTAAGAAACACTTCTCCAGTGATAACACACAAGGTAAAATCCTAATACTATTGAAGTTTTTCCATTTAATTGTCAGGAGTGCAGCAACATAAACAATTTTGAGATCCTGAGATGAAAAATCCCATCTCATTGTACTAAAGTTCTCTGCAGCATAAGCCATTTCCACCCCAATGTCACATAGACTTCCTATTAAGGTGTTGTTTTAATTAGCTTGATGCCAATTTCCCTGCAATGTGCCTGGGCTGCAGACGTAGTTTGGAAACATCATTCCGCTCAACTTGAACTTGAGAAATCTGGCCTTGTATCCCTGCCATGCCACAACCTTCAAGTAGGACCACAGGTAAGACACTAAAGGCTAGATTCACAAAAGACTGCAAAATTGCAAGGCTCAGCATTGTAGTGTCTAACTCTTAAATGCCTAACTCCCCAAATCCATTGCCCTGCAGTAGGGAACTAAGCTCCTTCTACAACTGTCCTTGGAGAAGAGCTGGAACCCAAGTATCTCATCTCCCAGGCAACTGCTCTAATCACATGGCTACAGAACCATCCTCCCTTTGGCTCCCAAGGAATCTTGCCTTCTTTTGGCCACAATAGGATGGCTTCAGTGGGAGGGATGTGAACTGCCTTTTTGAGACAAGTCAGTTTGACCCACTGAAGCTGCCCAGAACTACAGACCTGGAACCAAGGTCTCCCAGGTCCTGACAGTGGTTAACTACTGAGTAGGGCTGTGCAAAGCTTCAGTCCCCGATTCGATTCACCCCGATTTGGTGGCCGAATCTGAATTGAATCAGAGGACAGTTTAATCTCTCTGAATTGAATCGGAACCTTCTGAATCGATTTGGAGAGATTCTGAAAGATTCAGACATAGACACAGCTTTAAATGCTTTTTCTACATACCTCAAGGTAGCAGGTGGTTTGTGAATGCTGCGATGCTGGGGCCTCCCAACTCAGCAGCTAGTGCCTTCTGGGTTGGGGGGGGGGGCACCTGGGGTCCCCCCATGGACAACTGCTGAGCTGGGAGGAGTGGGAGGGGCCTGCACGCTCAGCGGTGGACCCAGAAGTGAACCAGAAGTACTTCCAGTACACTTTCAGGTTTGCCGCTGAGCACTCCGGGGCCGCGCTGTGCTCCTGTGGGACTCTCCATCCACCCCAACATTGCAGCATTCACAAGCCGCACTTTGTACCTCAAGGTACGTAGAAAAACATTTAAAGCTGTGTCTATGGCTGAGTCACCAACTCTCTGAATCAGCATTGAATCTTTAGATTCGGATTCAGCTGAATTGAATCAGGGACAGTGATCCAAATCAACAAATCGAATCACTGTCCCAAATTGAGAGGCTGAGGGACCTGAATCTCTTCAGTCTCCGCAAGAGGAGACTGAGGGGGGGGGAATCTTGTGGCTGCCTACAACCTTATCAGGGGCCAGCAGCAGGGACTCGGGGAAAGTCTGTTCACCAGGGCCCCCCTTGGAGTCACCAGGAACAATGGCCACAAGCTGAGGGAGGATAGGTTTAGGTTAGATATTAGGAAGAACTACTTCACTGTAAGGGTGGCCAGAGCCTGGAATAGGCTTCCCAGAGAGGTGGTGCTCTCACCTTCCCTGGAGATCTTCAAGAGGAGACTGGATAGGCACCTGGCTGGGGTCTTATGACCCCTGCCACCCCCAGTGCTCCTTCCTGCTCATGGCAGGGGGTCAGACTCGATCTGTCTAGGTCCCTTCTGATTCATTGCTTCTATGATTGCTATGCTTTGCATGGAGCTCATTCTTTAGGTATACGTTAGGTGTGTTAGAAGGTGCCTACCAGAATAGGCCCCTCAGGGCACTTATGTGAGGAGGTGCTTGGTGCTGTCACTTTGCTGTAGTTCTGGGCAGATGGAGAAGCAGATTTTCAGATACAGAATTTTACTAGCAAAAACTTGGGTGCCTATGAAGTTTAGGTGCTAATGGAGTTAATTGGGAGTTCTGAGGAATTTGGACTTGAGCATCTCAATCAGAAAGTGTCCATACCCATTTGTAGATCTGGGCCTGACTGCCTACGTGACAATGTGACAAGGGTAAATGCTTCAAAGTTTTCAAGGTGGCATGTTATGAAAATGGGGACTCTACAAGGGCTCAAGACAAAGTTAGGCATTTGCTGTTGAAAAGCATTAATAGGTGTTTTTAATACTGACACAGCCACAAGGTACAGTTCTACAGTGCTTTTACCTGGTATTTTTAAAAAGAGATGCAGAACATAATTAACACGTCATTTCACTGTCCCAAGATATTACTGAGGATCAGAACGTATTAGGATTCAAAAAAAGGATTCAGTGCTTATATAAAGAGAGCATCAGCAGTTACCATTGATAAGATGACATTTCTCTTTTTAAACACTATTTTTTTCTTCAAAATTCAGCCCATAAAAAGGGCACCATCCATAGTTTCTGTTTTTAAACCTGCTACAGTATTTCCTCTATCCTACAATATTCCACTTTCTTTAGACCTAGTAAGTTAAAGATGTTCTACTCAGGGATGATTTGTGAATCTTAAACAAGTAGGATAATTTTTAATCTTACAAGAATGCAAGATTTCATTATGGTTTATTTCATTTTGTGTGGAGATATTTTGATAAACTCAGATGATCATAGATAAGCTGCCAAAAACATGTGATTTAGATAAATGTCACCTTTCAAAGTCTGACATGGTCAATGCCTGAACAGAAAATTTAGGATATTTTTCTCTTGAGCATGACACCGGGTTAGAGAGCTTCTGGAGGGGCTGGACGCATTCAAGTCAGCGGGTCCGGATGCTCTCCACCCCAGGGTGTTGAGGGAGCTAGCTGGGGTTATTGCAGGGCCCCTGGCACGGCTTTACGAGTGATCGTGGTGCTTGGGCCAGGTGCCAGATGATTGGAAGGTAGCAAATGTGGTCCCCATCTTCAAGAAAGGGAAGAGGGAGGACCCGGGCAACTATAGGCCCGTCAGTCTTACCTCAATCCTGGGGAAACTCTTTGAGAAGATCATCAAGGAGCACATTTGTGATGGGCCGGCATCAGAAATGATGCTCAGGGGCAATCAGCATGGATTTATTAGGGGGAGATCATGTCAGACCAACCTGATTGC
>NW_017728992.1:46833309-46855618 GCF_001723915.1 Gavialis gangeticus | reverse complement strand
GCTAGGAGCTGGAACCAACTTCCAAGGGAAGTGGTGCTGGCCCCTACCCTGGGGGTCTTTAAGAAGAGGCTGGATGCCTACCTGGCTGGACTCATTTGAGTCCCGTTTTTTGTTTTGGGGTTTTGTTGTTCTCCCGCCCTGGTGGGGGGGGTCGGGCTAGAAGATCTACTAGGTCCCTTCTGACCCTAAATCTATGAAATCTATGACACAGTTCTTAGGTTAGAACCACTGCATGCAAAGCATTCATTTTACAACATTTCAGAATTACCTTTACTCTGTCAATTAATGTCTACGTTCACCTACCTGAATATCTACCTATTATTTCAATAGCTAAAAATGATGAGTAGCACTGTGACATTTCGAATTCATCATTATCTATTGATTTAAAAAAGTTAAGCTGAAAGGGGAACTACCTCTTTGCAAATGTGAAAAATAAACAGTTCAGTTAAATGAGTGAAATTTATCAGAAAAATGAGTAACAAATGGTAATAAAGACCGTCTTATCTTACTAATTTTTTGTTTAAATGATCTGATATGATGGCATGTGCTGAAAATTTACTTATGAACCTAGAAAAATTGAGAGCTGTACTCTTTTTGGCTAAGAATATTAACATTAGTGCAATCTAGATTTGTTAAAACATGAAACTTGCCTGCCAGTGAAATCAAGATGGATTGTATTCTTTGAGCTATTCCTAGATCAACCAAACATCTAGAAACAACAGGATGAGAAAGGTTTTTAATTCTGGCTTAAACTGGAATCTCCTTGCTTCCTTCATTTATGTCAAATTTGTTACTTCCATGTAAATGTCATTATAAACCTAAGGTCAATGCAGAGAAAAGGCATAGTTCAGGCAGTAGTTACAAGTTCTCCTACATTGTTTAGGAGAAAGATAGTTAACTGTGTTAATTTGAAGTCAGGTAGAAGGCAGGGCAGGGTGGCACTTCAGGCCCCCTCCACCTGTTACAGGTGTTGCACAATTAGCTGGTGAATTGTGCAATTGACTGAAACCAGCAAAGTACCCATCATGCCATAAAAAGGTCCAACCAGCTATAAAAAGCTAGACCTTGAAAAGGTGTACTAACTTTATAGCTGGTTGGTATCCAGCTTTAATTTCCATATGCAGCAAGGTCTCCCCTGCATCTGGGAGACCTGTCAGCTGACCAGGCTCCTAGCTGCAAGGGTGAACCATGCCAGCTGGGGCTCCACGCACCAGGAGTCCTGTAACTGAGGGGATACAGTTCTGGCAGCTGCCAACTCTGGGTCCCAGAAGCCATGAGGCATGGCTGCTGTGGTCTCCCAGCCTTGGGGTGTGTAAAGGCCTCAAGGCTGGGAGATCATGGCTCCTGCATCTCCCAACCATGGGAGTGTGTAGGGCTCACTTGCAGCTGGAAGCTTGCTTTTTGTCAGTGCAGAGGGAGTATGGGATCAAGATCTGAAAAAGTCATAGTGAGAATTTTCAAGCAGATAAAAACTATAACAGTCCAAAGGCAGCATTAGTCTTCATTTTGCCTACATTTTTCTCAGTGTAGCACTTTTCTGCTGTTGGAGTGAAAGGTCATGTAACACTGCAGAAGCAGTTTTACTTTTAGGAATCTCTTGATATATTTGTGCATTAAAGGAACCTAAAAAGCACATGGTAGGATTACATATTTACTGAGAAAAACACTTCACCTACTAGTGGGTAAAAAGCAGCCACCTCTGGAATGAAATGCTGCAGATGTATTACAATGTTCAGCATCACTGCACAGCAGTTTAGGGAAGGAAATGAATAGAAGTATAGCAAATAAGCTCTCTGGGAAAGGAATTCAGTTTCTGCATGTTTCCGTACGAAGCTGATATTATTATGTGTACTTTAAAACAACAAGCACAAAATAATTTACCACTGAAAGTCTAGCATGAACCTGTTAAACTTGGTTTGTAGCCTGCCTAATCTGATAGGAACTTCAGTGCACCCTAATACTATACTGGCCCATGGGGTCAGGGGAGAGATTGTCAGTTATTTAAAACCACTGCCACAATTTCCTGGATTACCTGGTATTTCTTTTACTGTACATCTCCCACTCACATGACCACCCCATCTAGTAAGTGATAGCTTACCATCATTACTTGTGATATTTTGCTACTTTTTCCTTGGGCGAGAGATGAAGCAATAACAGAGAGGTGAAAGGGGATAAATTCTATTATTAAGTTTCTCTCATACCCCTGCCTCAATTTAAACATTTTAGTTTGATGTGCAAATTGTGAGGCCCCTTTAAAAATGTCTGAGGTAGAGGAGTCCATATCTAGTATTTATTTATTTATTTATTTATTTATTTACAGTTTTTAGATTTCATTCTGAAGCGGCTTAATCTTTAACCTCAGATTTAAAATAATTTGATCTGATACAAAGACCTCTTTTGCTACTTACAAAACCAAAGCAAATTCTTACTGCTTAAAGTCAGGATGCAACCTGCTCATCAGCTTTGTTTACAGCAGAAATGCTAACAAAAACTTCCCAAAACTATATTCCAATTTCAGGTCAGCTTTATCAAATGATGGCAATCCCCACTGTGTCCTGACACCTGAACACTTGGAAAAAGATTTTAGTTCTGCTCCCGACATAAAAGCATTGACCACGGTTCTAACAATGGTCATGTGCCTACTAGCAATGCCAGTCCCATATTAAAACTGTAAGCACCTACACATGCTACACTCATAACATGAAGTAGCCTTGCACATTATAGACAAAGAACCTCTGTTACTGTCACAGATCCAGATGTATCACATCTAAGCCTATAGCTACGCATAGCAAAAATACTTTAGTGTTCAATATCTGCATTTTGGGGTCTGAACCCATCTCCTCTTTCAGATACTTTGCTTCTTTTTACTTGAATGTGTTCTGATAGATTTTACAAAAAGTTACTCTACATTTAAACATAACAGTTTATCTGGACTACACATGATGTGAGGCCTGCTCGAGGCTACTATGAAGCAGGGAACCCACTTTGCAACAGAAGTTAAGTCCCTGAGGAAGTACATTTTCAACACACACACAAGTTTAATGCACAGCTACATGGAGCTGATTTAAAGATCACTGCTGTTGATGACAGTCTATCTGTTGACTTAGTATCAGGTCAGAGAATGTGAGCAGTGAATGCAACCCTTTTGCCTTTTTCTGGAAGGAAACTTGCATGAATAAGGATCATCTGCAGTGTTAATAGCCAAATCTTTGTTCCGGTGTTACTCTTTTCATAAGGCCATACATACATAATAAGCTCTAGAAAAACATTTTTTGCACCATACTCCAAGTCAGACTCAAGAGGTGGAAAACACCTATTTGATCACATAATTCATGTCCCAGAAAAGATCACTTCAGGAAAAGTTCTCTCAATGCAGATTTTTGCATGTTTTGCCCAGTCAAGTGTTAAAAATGTGTAGGCAGGGGACTTCCAGCACATCCTTTGGAAAGTTTCTCATGCACTAGAGTAATAGAGGTCATAATAGTTTTTCTTCAATATCATTTCTATTGCACCTGATTTTGTATCACCTTGATCCATTCCCCTTCCCTCTTCAGTGTTTAGATCATCCAACTATTTGCAAGCTTGTATTTCTATTCTACCTTAGTTTCTGCTTATCTTTAGCTCATTTAATTGATCAACATGAATCAATATATACAATATTTTAATAATGTTTCTCTCTTCTTTGATTTCCCTCCATTTTATTTATATCCCACTGGCAATAGACAAATCCCAAAATGAATGACACTACCCCAGTATGGTTTCACAGTTGAATGAGTACAGGGTGTATGTGAAGGAAAAAAACTCTTACCTCAATGACACTATGTTGCTCCTCAAGAATGCAGTAGCCTCAGTCACACCCCGACTCTGCTCATTGTACAGCAGACAGCTTGTATGAAAAGTTCTGTGATGGACAAGGAACTGAGACCCATCCTATGGCATGGATTTACCGCCTTCTTCTGGTGGTCCAGCAATGAAATCAAACAGGTTCTGTTCTGTTTTAGGGTTTTTATGCATACAGAGTTGGTGGCCCCCCAAAAAGCCTGTTGTCCCTCTATCTACAGACTCATACACACACTTAAATGTGAGTGTATAATCCCATATCTCATGTTTGAAGGTAAGCACATGCATAAAACTGCAGGGCTATGGTGCACATTTTTGATCTTCTAGGCTCCTTTGAATTACTCCCTCATCTAAGTCCGATTTTATCAGCAAATATCACATATACCTTCCAGAGAGTACTAAATGAAGAGTGTTTTAAGATTCAAGTTGCTTAGCATGTTTTGTTCTCTGCTCTTGGATGCTACTTATTACTTCTGGTTATATAACCTCTCCACACATGTAATGGAATTGTCTCTTGGTATCTCTTCCAGCATTTTGCTAAGGAAATGAAAATAAACAGCCACTTCTCTCTTTTCTGTATTAACCATATTATATATACACCTGCCCCAGGCTTTGGGTCTTGCTTTAATTATCCAGGAGTTAATAAACAATTGTCAGGTCAGTGAATGAATGATCTAATCTCTTAGCACTTCAAGATGCCCAACATTCATATCCATTAATGTGTCTGAATTTTCACCTGTGTTTTAGCAAGACCGATAAGATTCTTTCTAAGTTGCTTAGTACTTCCCTATGTACTCTTTTTATTTCACATTTGTAAAGGGTCTTAAACACTTTGCTATCATCAACTGTATTTTTCACTGCCTCTGCTCTCTTGCAAGCCTTAACTGACTGTATCTGCTATGGCCCCCCAATCCTTTGCCACCTCTAATACAATTACTGTATTTTCTCACATACAGCACAGCTCAGAATATAACATGCATCTTGTTTCTGAAAGGAAGAATGAAGAAAAATATTTTTCCAGAGTTATGGATGAACAGAGCAGGGACACAGCCTAATCTTCAGTTCACTCAACCCCCGCTTTCCTGCTTAACTAAAGCAGAAACCCTAACTGCTGCTGAAAACTGGTCTTCATGGGTGGATCTGTGATTTTGAAAAAAAGGAGTCTCCCATGCTGTGGAATAGGAGGAGAGTGACCAGGAGCAGCTAGCAGACTGCAAAACTGTCTTAACAAAGGTTAGCTTGATTAGTGGAGCATTAAGATGATTAAAAAGGGGAGATGATTATTAACACCTCTGGAGTGCAGAATTAAGTCAACTGACTCCTTTAGCTGCCTAAAGTAATACCACAGCAGCTACACTGTGGGGCAGGAATCAAAGCAGGGTTCGTCTATCCTGGTCAGAAAATCAGTTTCCTTGCTTCATACACATGCCCCAATTTTGGAGGGCTGATCTGCGGGGAAAGATGCATGTTGTATGTGAGAAAATATGACATTTTTTAACTTCATTGTATTTTTGAACAGTTACTTGTGAACCCACTTTAACCACATCTTGTTTCTTGAAATCTTGTCAGAGGAACTATAGTGTGCTGGCAGCTTGCTTATAATCAGGAAGCTGTAGGGTGGAAAGGGCAGGGGACTGACCAATCTGCACAGATCCTGCATAAATAATATTTCCCTTGGCATCCACTCTGCCACTGTGGGAGACAGGATACTGGGTTATATGGACCCTTGGATCTGGCCTAGTATGGCACTTCTTACATTCTTAGCACCTTGAAGCCTTCTTTCACACAAACTGATTGCAGTAGGTTCAGTTTTTGCATCTTGTTCACCAGTTTTCTTAGTTCATAAAAGGTTGTTTTCCTGAGAGCTAATACTCTTGTGCTATGCTGCTTCATAAAGCACTTATGCATCAACCTTAATTTAAAAAAAAAAATTCACAATTATTTCCCCATTATCATCATATTTGCTGTTTGTACCTCCACATTAAATATTCAACAGCACATTTGAAATCAAATTGTTTCTGGGTCTGAAGAACAACAGCAACACCATATAACAAAAGGCAATAAATAAAGTGACACTCAGGCAGGAACTTCTTTATGTTGATAGGAATATGGAATACAAGAGCTTCATACATATTGCAGTGTTTTTGAGGCAAATGCAGTGATCAAAACAGGTGAGGATAATTTCTTGGGAAAAAATGAGTTTAGAAAAAAATTAATGGTCATTTCATTTAAATACCTCTTTACTACTCTGAAGTAGCTCCTCTGCAAGTTGAACAAGCAGTACAATCATTTAGATCAGTACAGAAGTTTTGACTATAAATGTATACATTGTTTACAAGAGATAACATTAGCAGTAGACTCAGGATTGTTTAGTACTTTCCTCACATTAAGTCAATAGGTATATATGTTTGAAATGTTTCAAACTTTGACTTAAAATGCTCTTAATTCTTATTTTCCAAGCATTCAAAGTGAATAAATACACTAGCATAAACCTGTTTCTTACAGTACTTCTTTTTTTATGCTTGCAACTTAATATGGTGTTTTTAAAGCAACCAATTGTAGGGCAAGCAGTTAATGGCAATTAATTGAAAAAGTTTCTATGAAATCAAAATTCTAACTTCTGAAAACCAGGTCAAAAACAACCAAGTACATAAAGACCAGATACATGCTTGGTCCTTATTTACTTAATGTGTGAAACAAAACAAGTGTCAGTAAAAAGTTTTACAGCTTGCACTAACTGGATGTTGCTACAGTTAATACAAATTATTTTCCTATGCTTTATATTAAATCCTCATCTATAAAACAGTGTTTTCTGTGATTTCATACCAAATGCTAGGAACAAAATAATTTTTCTTTTATTTGTTGAATCTTCATCCCCATGACAATAACTCAGTTTTGGTGATGTGAATAATAGTGTTTTAAAAGAACAGACATAGATTTAGTCAGTCTATTTTGAGAAGGAAAGGTAAGTTGGAAGGAAGAAACAAAAAACAGTGACATATATTAGATATGTAACTTATTTTGACTATGAGAAGCTGCTTACTCTTCTGATACTTAAATGCCAGTAAAAGAAAGTGTAATTTAAATATTTAGAAGGATTTTAAAATATCTTTATTCTTATACCTTGGTGTAGCCTTTACATTACAATTACATGCCTTATGAAAAAGTTATCTGTACTGCTGTATTACAGCTATGCCCAAGTTGCAGTACTGCCCAGGTGACTGGCTGAATTAAAAACTTCCTGATTTTTTAAGTACTAAGATTAAAGTCAATAGCAAAGAAGTTACCTGAAGTGCTAATGTTTTAATGCAAAATACAAACACAGCTCCCTCCACAATGCTACATCTGAACATGGATTATTAGAGCCATTTGCAGATAGCAAAGTTTCTAGTACGCATACACAACATTTATGCCAATTGGATGCTACAAAGTGTCAGCATAGGCAGCCATTTACATGAATATTGATCTGCACTGAGTAATGCTGAAAACTGACACAGTACTGTGGAAGAGTGAATCAGAAAACGGTACGTTTTCAAAACATATTTTTAACACAACACTTCTTGTGTAACTCACAAATGAAGAGTCTTCTACAAACATATAGCTATGAAGAGTGTATTTAGGCAAAGTTGGCTTCACACCCTTGATGGGATGAAATACATTAGACAAAAACATTTTTAGTGGTACTTAAGAGTCCCTCTTACTCAAAAGGCTGCATCAACATTCATGGACCAGAGTGTTTAATAATAAACTGAAGCACCAATGACTATAATATTCTACAAGTGTTTAGAGGAAAAGAAAACATAAAGGACTAATGGAGTATGTCTGTTTATATTCTTTTCTGGGATGCTCAATTTTTGCAGTTGTCTATGTTTTCATCATTGCTGAAGAAGCAGCCTGAAAACAGGTAAGCTGCAAATGCATGCTGCTTTTGAATTTGTTCAGTAACTCCTCTAATAACCTGTAAGAAAAAAAAATTGTAACTGGCAAATTGGAGGGTACAGTTTTTAAGGTGAACCAGTTAACAGGATCCAGTAACACAGTAGGTTATTAACATGACATGTGCCAACCTCTCAGTGAAAATCTTAACGTAGGGATATTTCTGTAAACAAGAAAAAGTAACATTTTCTTCATCAGGGATCAGGAAAAGGTGTGCTTTGTTTGTGGGGGGTAGAGAATAAATTAATCAGACGCTGCAGATGCATGCCCACTTTTCTTAAAGTATATATATATTGTTTTGTAAAGGTGCACTGACACATCAGTCCATATCGCATCGGCATCAATAAAAGGAAAATTGACATAATTGGCCATTGGCTTTTTTGGCTGATGTGGCCGATAATGTTGCCGATAAATGCCATGTGCATGTGCACAGCTGCATCATGCACATGACCAGCTTGGCAGCTTGGAGAGCAGCGTCTGGTTGGTAAGTCTGTTGCGGGGGAAGGAGCAAGGGGAGGAAAGGGGCGGGGGCACAGGCAGGCACTGCCCAGGCAGGGTGGGGCCTGTGGCTCATGAATAATCAGCCATCAGAATCTGCCAAAAAAAATCTTTAAATTGGTGCACCCCTACGGCTTTGCACACATTTTTATTGTGGGAACTGCAAGGAAAATCTCAGGTCTTGTGTGTAAGGGCTTCAATTTTGCTTAGCCCCGCAGCGTACTGGCTAGATCACCAATAACAGATGCTTTATATTACATGGTCATCCTTCTATGATGGACCCAACAAAGAATTTGCGAATTCTTATAATTTCTCCCAATATTCCAATGAAATGAGCAATCTCCTTGCTGTGATACCTGGGGTAAGTACAGACAGTCAAAAAACCCAAGGCTGAATTGATTCAATCTTTGCAAGTTAGTATAAACTGCATAGATTAAACAAGTGAACAGACATTCACTTTTGATTCTGAAAATGCAGCCACGTGTTTGGCAGACAGCTTGGGTCAAGGCTAGCCCACCACCCTGCACGAGGGAATTGGCAAGGGAGGTGCAAAGCATCTTGGGATGCTGGTGGACTGTGAGTCAACTGGAATCTGGAGGAGGCCTGGGACAGACATTCAAGAAACCAGTTTAAACTAAATCAGTTAAGTCTGATACTATATCCATCCAGGTTTATCTTAAACTGGTTTCAGCCATTTTGAAAATGGTTTACATGCACTGAACTGCTGTTGTGTTACAGATCTGAACTGGTTTCTGATCACTTAAAGAGGTTTGTGTGCAATTTCTGTCCCTAGCCCAACTGACAAATGCTGGAAACAGCAGCTTCCAGGAAATCAGAAGAATCAGGAATTGAATAACTTAATCTGCTGCCTTTTCCTAGATTTTCACAAACTCCTTTTTAAGGTACCAAAGATGTTAAACAGGGAGAGCACAAGAGAAGCAATTCAAACCAAAGCTCCCAGCAGTTCTTCCTTTGTTCACAAATACTTTGTTTGGTTGTCAGATCAAGTGCTAATCCCTGTTTAAGGATTCTATCTTGCACCCACTGAGAACAGCAAGGACTTGTCATATGTAACACATAGCATAAAGCTATGGTAAGAAAATGGTAGACATGCTACTGAGCTGCATGCTTTCAACTTTCATAGAAAGGCTCTCTCTTAACAATAAACTTACTGAATAGGTGACCTAAAAGAGGGAGAAAATTGGGTTGTTCACACCTGTATGCTCCTTTTGAGCATATGCTGTTTCTTTCTGTGGGTACACATGCTGCCTATTACAAGGAACGGGAGTCCTGAACTCCACTACGTCTCTAGGTGATTCTGTACCCACCACCTCAACTTGCACACATACCGTGTGCAAACCTTTGTGTGAAAAGTAAAGTTTTGTATTTTTTTTTTTTTAAATGTCTTAGTTTTCTTTCTCATCTACTCTTGAAGATAGTAGTGCCTGAAAATCAGAGACTGAAAGTTAAACTGTTAAATGCCTATTAAACAGGAATTGAATAGTTATTAGGGGTGTACGAAATGGGCCATATGTGATTCAGATTCAGCCCAAATCAGGGTCAGTGATTCAATTCATTGATCCGGATCACTGTCCCCAGTTTGAATGGGCTGAATTCAAATCTGAAGATATGAAGCTGATTTCGAGAATCAGCAATTCACCCATAGACACAGCTTTAAAATGATTTCTCTACATATCTCAAGGTACTAGCTGCGGCTTGTGAATGCTGAGATGCTGGGGCACAGGAGCTTGCCCCCCCCCCCCCCCCGTGCTCAGCGGTGAACTTGGAAGTGGACCGGACATACTTTCAGACCACTTCTGGGTCCACCGGGGAGCGCGCTGACCCCTACCCCCAATGCCTCTCTAGCTCGGCAATCAGCCGCAGGGGGACCTGGGTGCTCTCCCAGACCCAGGAGGCACCAGTTGCTGAGCTGGCAGGCTCCCTTGCATGCTCCCTGGCAGACCTGGAAGTGAACCAAGTGCTTCTGGCTCACTTCCAGGTTTGCTACTGAGCACACTGCGAATCCCCCCATGCTCCTGTGGGACCCTCCCTACGCTTCACCATCTCAGCATTCAGGAGCCCTCGGTACCTTGAGGTATGTGAGGTATGTAGAAAAAAAACATTTAAAGTTGTGCCTATGCCTGAATTGTCAAATCTTTCTGAATCTCTCTGAATTGATTCGGAGGGTTCTGATTTGAGTCAGAGAGATTAAAGGGTCTCCTGATTTGATTCAGATTCAGAGATTCAGCCACCGAATCAGGCCTAATCTCCACCAAATCGAATCAGCGACTGAAGGTTCACACTGCCCTAATAATTATCACTGCAGTACAGCTAACAACGCTCCAACTGAGACCTGGGTCCCATTTTGCTGGGCACTATACAGGCACATAAAAAGAGAAACTTCCTGCTCTAGAGAATTTCCAGTCTATAACTAAGCAAAGGACTAGAGAAAGGAAGTACTATTTTACAGATATGTAGCCCAGACATTGAGAGATTTACTTGCTCAATGTCATACAGGTTTGTGGTGGTACTGGGAATTGAAACAGGTATGAACTCCACTGCAGAATTTTGCCACAGAATATCCTTCCTCTTTAACTTCAGTGCATAAGAAACATGCAACAAATTATTTTTGTTAAACACTCAGCACTCATCCCACTAACTAGGTCACATTAGAATTCTCTGATCAGCAAGATATTTTTCCAGACAGCAGGAAGCACTAAGACTTCACCTCTTAAAATTTTTTTTAGGAGGATGCAGAACTCCCCAAATTGTGGGGTTCATGTCCAAGGGAAACATGAAAGGGCAAGACATATAATTTTATAAAATCCTTTGTAGGCCACCTTTTAGCAAGAGCCAATATTTAAAAAAATTAAAATTAGCATTATATTGTGTAGTATGAAGACAGCACATAGCCATGTCTTATTTACATCTTAGGGTTGGTATGTTGCACTAAATGTGGAGTCTGGTTTACTTTAACACTGTCCAATTTAGAGTTGCTTTCTGTGGCTCATAAAAGTCAGAATATGATAATGGTTATCCTTCCTGTAAGAGTATATGGGTATTGTGATAAGAGGGCTTGGGGCTGGTATTAAAAATAACATAGTATGCTTACTGTGTAGTACACTTACTTTTTGTCTGCTCCACTTGACAGTTGAGGTAAAGCTTCCAAAGCCTGCTTAAAGCTTGAGCTGCAATGAAATCATCATATGTATTTTTCTCCAGATGACACCTTATGAATTCACACAGATATTCTACAAAATCTGCACAATGCTTTCACTTCACTAAATAAACATTTAAACCTGAGGTGTTGAACTGTTAGTAAAAAAAGTGAATAGAACTAGCCATGGGCTCAGATAGATTTCCAATCTGAATATATTGTAGAGCACCCTGAGATGGACTTGAGACCAGATGAACCTTAGAGATGGACAACAAATGCATTTGGCTGAATACAGTTGCTGTGAGGGTCTATAGAAGGAAAGACCGTCCTTGAGGATCACTGGTTTTTAAGACTTCTAGGACATTAGAGATTATAATACATTTTCAATCTACCTAGAATGGGGAAGAAGAATATGAAGTACAGATGGAATGTGTCATCATTGTTTCATTGTACTCAAGAGTCTAGTATCATTTCATATTCAACAAACACCTATATAGTGGTGTCACAATTATTTGGCACTGAGATAACAGATTTAGCAAAGTGGCAAGATTTGCACTGAAGGAGGAAAGGTATAGTCTCTTGGCTAGCAGAAGATGAGCAAAAGTGTTTCTGGGATTCCAGAAAAAAAAAAAAAAGAATGATTTGGATTTTATCTCCGCTGTCAAAGCACAGCACTTGGCTTACCCAATTTGTGCTTATGCCAAATAGGCTTCAGCTCCTCCTCTATTCAAAATGCATGGAGAACAGTGAATAGAGTAGCACTCCAAAAGGCAGATGAAAAGACAACATTATGGACACTCAAGTCTCACAGTCACATCCACTTAATGTTAAGCAAGTAAAGTAACAAGACTGAATTTGCGGGGACTACACAAGTGCTAGCCATCAGACAAAGAATAGTGGTTATCCAGGAGGAATGAGTTAATCTGCTTTAAGGAATAACATTCACCTTTTCCATTTCAAAGCTGGGCCAACAAATACCTCAACATCAACACTAAAAAGCTATGAAAGCACGTGTTTTTACACTTAACTTTTTTCCTCTGTTTCACGTAGATGAACAGCCATTTAGAGGCTGTCAATATCTCTGTGTTATATCAAGCCTGGTCAGAGCCAACCCTAGGGGAGTGCAGGGCTTAGGGCAAATCAGTCTGTGCAGGGCCCCCTTAACATTGCATGGGGCTGTGGTACCCCTGCAAAGGGGGTGGGTCCTCTGTGCTTCTTCTGTGGCACAAGCCTGAGCTGCCAGCTGCAGGCAGGCCCCACGGGAGGGGCTTCGGCCGCTCCACCTGGCCTCCCAAAAGCGTGCGGCCCAGGGTGGTCACCCTGATTTGCCATACTTTAGGGATGGCTCTGAGCCTGGTATCCAACTGGTTTGTGTCAAAAAGAACATGTCTTTAACTGGAAGATGTCAAGGCTGAGGTTTACTTGTCCTTAAGCCCTTTCCAAGAACAGGTAAGACAAAAACTGGAGATAGTTGGCTACACCATTAATGTTCAATACAGTTTTGAATAAAAGTAATAAGGCAGCACAGTTGAAGGCACCTCTTTTAATATACTTTTCTCCCAGGCTGTTACAATGAGGTTATATTGTATCTTGTAAACCTTTTTCACCTAAACATTCTTTACTACTCACCAAACTTTTTATTTGATCTGTGTGTTTTATAAACAAAAAATGTGAGTATTTCCTGTTATTTCTAGATGGACCTAATTAGGGGGGGACACCAAATACTCAGGAGCAAGTCGTGGGAAGAGAGACTGGAGCAGTCATCAATGGCTCAATGCCCAATTGGAAGGAGGTTTCAAGTGGGGTCCTCAGGGATCTGTCCTGGATCCAATATTGTTCAACTGAGTGAAGGGATATGATAGCTGTCTTCAAATACCTAAAGGGTGATTATAAAGAAGACAGAGGTAGTCTTTTCTCGATGTCTGTAGGGTAACAGGACTAGGAACAATGGCCTCAAACTGCACCTGAGGAAGTTTAGGTTGTAGATTAGGAAGAATTTTCTGACTAAAAGTGTTCAAGCATTAGAACAGGCTACCTAGAGAAGATGTATAATCTCCATCTCTGGAAATTTTCAAGAACAGGTTAGACAAGACACTTGGATGGGGTGGTTTACTCAAGGGTGATCCTGCCTTGAGCAGGGGGATGGACTAGATAACCTCATGAGGTCCCCTCCAGCCCTACTTTCCTACAATACTATTAGAGAAGATGGAGGACACTGAACTCTCTTTCTCCTCTAAGATTCCCTTATCTTTGGGTCTTACTGATGGGGGTGACGGGGTTTCACAATGCTTGGGAGTGCTTAAATTTTAAGATGGGCCTTTCTAGCTACTATTATGATTTTATGGAGATAGAAGTAGTGAGGGGGAATTTTGCTTCTCACTTTAAAAGGGTACATGGAGCAAGGCAAGGCAAGACACAAGTAAGCAAAACCAACTCTCCATGTCTTTAGTGGGGTCCCTTCTGGGGCACCCAACCTAGTGCAGGTTCTATAGACTTTCAGATTTGCATCACAGATGTCTGGGAGACTCTTGACAGCATAGTCAAAGGCCTACGTGCAAGATTGAATAAAACTCTACAATGTTTGCCCCTGCCAGGTTTCAACTCTATTTTCTCAGCAACAGAAATACTACTTGGACTCTGATCAAGAAGTTTTCGTTTGCCTTTGCAGATAAGAGTAAAGAACCCCTAGCTAGTACAAACATGTTTAAGACCTGTTTTACAAACCTTCATAAAATCAACAATATTCCTTTAAATGAACATTAACTTAATTATTAGAATTTCTAGCATATGGCACTGTCTTATTGTGAAAATTAACTTACAATAAAAGCTTATGAAAAATATTTTAGCTACATTTAGGTTTTGGCATGTTTGTCAGACAGTTCATTTGAATGAAGTAGCATAAGTTTCTTCAGCTCTTACTTGCTTTCAGGTGTGAGGTACACAGCTACAGTATCTCTCAGTGCGAAAATTTCAAGTCTTGCCTAAAAGATAAAAATATAAACATGGTAAGAACTTTACTATGTTCTTTGCTCAATTAAACCTATGATATCACAAGTAGTAGAAGATCCTAGTATGCTGCAGCAAGTTTAGTAGACATGACTTTGACGGTTTATTTTCTGAAGCTTTCATTGTCACACTGCCAGAGTCAGGGAAGTGCTACAGGCACACTTACATTTATGAATTAAGTCAAATGGTTTAAGCAACTGCTATAAAAAGTTGTCTGAAAATCTCTCTCTCTCTGTCCCTGTGACCGTGCTAAAGCATGAATTGTGGTATATTTTTTATGCTCTATGATGGAAAAGCAATGAAATGCTACATGCATTAATTATATATTTTTGAACAATGAGCTTAGCTTCTTACAGTACAGCTTGACCAGGAAGGAAGGAAATACAAAAGAACAAAAATCTGTCAATACACTTTTTATTCTGGGTTCAGCAGCTGAAATTATTTTTTTCTTCTTCAGATGAGGAAGTAAGACGTCTCTGCTCCACTTCTCTTGTCTGTCACCTGCTGGGCATACAGGCTAGGGGATTTTACCTCTGCACTATACCTATGTGTTAATTTCCACCTAAACAGACAATGGTGGGAAATTAAGTCTGGGTATGTTTCTAAGGTAAAAATGACTGAAGCAGAGTCTAGAGAAATTATATGACATTATGGCCATAATGGCCATTTTATATGAAGGTGGTGAACACTGATCAACACCTAAAGTATTCCATTCAGAAATGTTTTCTCTAGAAGTGGATTAGAGCCACGAAGTCTAGAGTCAAATCTGAACAGTTTCTGTTTAGACCACTACAGAGGTATTTGCTGAATTAATTCAGGAAATACAGAGAATGACAACGTTTATGTAACTACATCCGTTTTCTAATGAAGCTTTTTTTCAACATAATGTTAATAATCTAATGCCAATACTGATGAAGGTTTCTATTTGGGAAAGCTCTTAGAACACACACATGGAGATTGCCCTTTTTTCCTTGTCACTCACTTGCTCTCAAGTTAGGCAGCCAGTACAGATTTGTGCTTTAGTAGTGCAAGGCTTCCTGGAAAGTTCTGGAATCCAACTAATCATCAATTTTATAGTTAAGAAAAATGTTTCACTCATTGCAAATTGACAACAGGATCTCTGAAATCCTGTAGGTTTTCTGAAGTTGAATGTTTTGGGATTTTTGAGTTGTGTACCTTTTCAAACTTTGGAAAATCCTGTCCATAAGATTTTGGGATTATTAGAGCTATACAGTGATGCTTAGCTGTTCACTTTAGTCTCAGCTTTAAAAGGTAACAGTCCAATTTGGTGTTTGCAATGACCAGGAGCCATTGTTTATGTCCTACCTCAAGGACAAGGCTAAGTAGAAAGTGAAGTTAGAATAAATGTGGTGTGTGGATCAGGGAAAGGGCTAGGAAATACAAACTAAAACACCTCTGATCAAAGTAATGAACTTTATCAAAGAGATGGAAAAAGGACCACAAGTAACACTTTTTACTGCTTTGAGAAACAATTTAGTTATGGGTTCACTTAATGAGTTCAATAAAATATGCACAAATTCATCCAAATCAAAGATAACTTTCACAAAGCATATTTACCATTTATTTTCCATTCTTGCTCGACTAGGACAATTACTTTCTACCTTAACTTCTTCAGATACAACTGCCCTTTGAGCATTTGAAAAACACCACATACATTAAGGCTTTACAAAAGATATATAAACAAGGTAGGGTTTTGATGTTTGGTTTCCTATCACCAGATGATGAGACCTTCAGACACAATACGAAATGGCAGATGGTACTGCCTGTCTCAGACAGAGCAGGTGTTGAGTCAAAGGGAGACTTTTCCCCACTTTTTTTTTTAACTCTAGACTTCGCTAAGCTTCAGTTCAGACTGATAGCACAAATAACTAGACCAATCAGAAACAAAAATTGCAGTGTAAAAATACCTGCAAGCTCCTGCCACATGGTGTTTACAAAGTTCCCACAAGGTTCTCCCCACTCAAGATCATAAGATTGGTTTAAAACTATTTGCCTATAGCCTGAGACTTTGCACTGAATAACATTACACAACTATTTTGTGTAAACTCCTCTTGCCCCAAAAATCCCCTTCTGGAACATATGTACAGTTAATGGTAGATAAGCTACCAAAATGCTCATGTATGGAATACCACGGTCCCCTTTATCAGCCCACAGGTAATATGGATTAGATCATATGTTCTGTTTGAAGTTTTTCCATGTTTTTATTTGCTAAAGAGTATCTACATGTAATGTTATTTAAAATCATTTGCATTTTAAATATATTGTAGTTAAGGCTACTCATAATTTTACTAGGTTATGGAATATTCTACTTATAGCTTACTTGTTAAACAGCATTAAGTGTCTCTAAATCTACACTGCTGACTACCACACATTTTATCTTCATTAAAAAGCAACACATGCTTTTAAAAATAAACCTGCTTTTTCACTTTTAATATTTGGTTGCTTGAGGATTCTAAACTAAATATGATGAGAGAAAGATGGACATGAGTTGTAGATTTTTAAATCAGCATTGTTGAGAATGTTTCTTAAAAAAAAGTGTGCAGGTATTACAAAACAAAAAAGACAGAATAACTAAAATAATTAAAGATATTTTGACATTTAAAATAGTTTGTCTGGACAACAAACTGATTAAAAATTGATTTAGGCTAGACATAAGGAAAAACTTCTTTACAAGTTGAGTGCCAAGGGCTTGGAACAGGCTCCCCCCAGAGGCGGTCCTGTCCATCCACCCTGGTGATCTTCAGAAAGTGTCTTGACACCCATCTTGCTGGGGTCACCTGATCCCAGTAGTCTTTCCTGCCCAAGTACGGGGGCTGGACCCGATGATCAGCAAGGTCCCTTCCAGCCCCCAGCAACTATGAGGCTATTTAATACTTGGGTGGAAAATAACATACAGTCCTTACATATCCTATATTTTTATCTCAGTCTAGACTCCTACAGGCTTCAAGAATGCTGATTAACTGACAGTGCTGCCTGAATAAAAGACTACTGGCTCTATGCCTATGAAGCACGTGATAAAGACGTATGTTATATGAGTACGTTAGTAAGTTACAGGGCTACAGTTATTTGCAAAACCCTTTGAGCTTAGATAATCTTCTGTGCACCCCTTTGGAAATTAATTTTACAGGATAAGCACTTACAAATGTTGTTATAACCAATGGGCAGGCACAGATTTCCTCCCCTGTGCATTAATACAGTAATTAATACTAATACATTAATCTTCTCATTATCTTTTGTACCAGTTCATCTGCTCTACAATGAGGACATTGAAACAATTTCTTTGAAGAGTTCTACTTAAAATGATCACTTTGAAAGCACCTCTAGAGAGATGTCATTTTGTACCATGCTCTTCACTGAGGCAGTTGCACTTCCCACAGTGACAGTACAATACATGAGCTATTCTATCATTGTCCATACAGTGGAATAATATATTACTAAGTAAAAAAACCCAAAACACTACATTAGCTTTTATACAGTAGCTCTAATAGGTTTTTTTTTAAAAGACCTAAAATAAAATAAAAACACAATTATGAAAACCAAAACCTATGTAAAACTCAAAATGTGAGAACAAACTATTTAACAGGCTACTACAGAATAATGGGTAAGAATATAATTCCTACTATAGCTTTATCCCTTGTGATGTGTAGGTGGAGATTTGCTGCATTTGGACAAAAAGAGGTAATTACAACACAGCATACCATTATATGGAACACACATCTCCCTCTCTAGGTACGCCATACTGTTTTTCAATTTGTGTATTTGAGAACAAAAGTATTCAGGTACCTGTAAAGCTCCATTTTTACTGAAGGATGAAACACACTGCATCAGTCGACTTAGTTCTTCAGAAACTGCTTCCACAATCCTAGACAATACTCGAGGCACTAACTCCTTGGAGATGGTGAATACCTGGAGGTTTTAAATCCGAGTCATTAGCTGGGTATACTTATTATTGCATAACACACGAAGCATAGACTTGCAAGGCATCAACCTTAATGGCAGGCTGAGCTGCTTTCCCAATAAACCTTATCTGTGCTTTGCCTCATGCTATACCCTCCTTTAAATCATTTAAAGGCTTACCTGTACCATGAGGTCTAAAGACAACAGCCATTCAATAATGGCTGGACAGGTAGATGGCTGAGACTGTGCTTATTAGGCAAACAACTTGCTGTTTTACTGTTACTTTATTGTCCTGCTATTCATCCAGTTTGCTATATCTGTTAAGATGTGGCATAAACATACAAGAAAACCAGTCTCTCTCCAATCTCTCAGTTCTAATCCTCAAAGGGAATTTACAAAACACCTTTCATAGAGGAGCCTGTGAACTTCACTTCACCAATCTACTGGATACAAAAAACCATGTACTAAATACAGCCATTGGATTTGATGCATTATAACCTGCCCAATATCTGATTCCCCAGGCCAAGCCTCCACTTTTTACCAGCTAATATTCATTCCCCCTCCTCCCCTGCTCCTTCTATCCTTTGACTACAGCTACATTCATTCCCCACACCCCAACCTGTCTCTTACCTATTAACCAACCCAATTTACTTTTTAACTGACTGGCTTTCTTGCACAGGTACTGGCCTCTGGCTGCTTTATTACTCCATCCAGGAAAAGCACAGACCATCTGCAGGTGCCTCCTTTGCCTGATGAAGGGCAATTGTACCTGAAAGCTTGCAAAGAAGAATTTTCGCAGCTAGCTGAGTTAGCCTAATAAAAGATATTGGATTTACCCAAAGAACCTTGTCTGCCTATGCCCTTAGACCAACACACCTACAACCTATACCCCTCATAAAAACATATACAGACTTCTTGTACTACTTGCTTATGTAACTTCAGTTGGTTCCTGATTATGGTTTGGAATTGCTACATTTATACCAAATAAATATTACTATAGTAACATTACAAGATTGATGTCTAAAGGTGCTTATAAAACAACCATCTGCAACTACCAGGAAATAATCTGGCAAAAAAATAAGATTAAAAAGGCAAAAGAAAATACAAGTACTAGAGCTGTGGTTTAAGGGAAACAGCTAAAGGAAGTGAGAAAAGCTGGTATGTTATAATAGGGATTATATTATAGACAGATGAGAAACAGAAGAAAGTACAAGGGGTGGGGGCTATAGGAGGGGAAAAAAAAAAACACACATCCACCTCAAACTAAAGAATTAGGTCACATTTTTGTAAAAGGGCCTTTGCTTTTTGTGAAACTTAGGTGTGCAAATGGTGTTTCTTCTGGTTTGACAGGGAACTGACTTATAAAACATATGAACTAGAAGAAAATATTTAGGTGAGTATCAGTGTGTGGGTGAGTGAAATTCAAAATCAGAGCACTGGAAACCTACATTCATGATGCCTAAGAGAGAGATGATGCTCAGACCCATTTATATTAAGCAGATTTGCCCCACAGCCTAGGCATATTGACCACATGCATGCTGGCTATCAGTCATTCACCCCATTCATTCAAATGTTTGTCCTGCTTCTGGCTGCTTTGGCTCATAAAACCTACCACAGCTCCAACTGTCTCAGCTACATACAGAGAAAAATGGTAAAAAAAATGTGAAAGGGTCACCTCAGGCAACAAAAGGTACTGGTGAGCTACACAACACAAGCATACCAAGAACATGGGCAAAATCTTCTACTGAGAAGAAAATATTTTTCACCCACAATCAACGCTCAATGTTACTCTTTAGAACTGAGGAAAAAAATTCTTAGCACTGGTGAATCATCACAATTTTGTAAAAACCGTACTTAGTTTGATTTCAGTTAAGATTTGTCTTCTGAAATAAAGAAAATAACTTTTCCACTACAGTTTTGGGCTCTTGTACAGCTGATGGCAAATTGTTGTTTATAAAACCCACAAGAAACTTACAGTGATGCTAGCAAAATTTTTAGCTTGAGCCAGGTTAGCAAAATTGCAGCAGAAAGTAGTATTACTCTTGTTAAAAAGTTTCACTATTGATCAAATTCTCATATTTCTTTACATACCTACCAAAATTTCACATGTAAAAATGTAGGGAGGCAATGGTGAACTCAATAGAAGCTATTAGGGCTTAAGACAATTTAAGCATATACCCAACTTTGAGTACACAAACAGTCCTACTGAATTCAAAGACAGAGGGTCCTTTGCTGAACCAGTAGTTTAAGCAGGTATGCCTGTTGAAGGGATATTATCACATTAAAAATTGATTTAAAGTTTTAAAATAAAGTGGGTTTAATTTTGGTGGAATTTAAAAGAAATCATCTCATATGCTCTTTGCTCATTTCAAGCCAGTTTCTAACTTGTGAGGAAGACAATTTTCTGTTCCAGAAAGTGCAGGATACAACAAGGGGATTAACTATTTTGGATCCTGTCTTGACCAACAGGGAAGAACTGATGGAGGATGTGAAGGTGATGGGTATCTTCGGAGGAAGAACTCATGATATGATAGAATTCTATATTCTGAGACAGGGAAAGCATGAGGTCAGTCAAATTAGGATGCTAGATGTCAAAAAGGTGAATTTCATCCAACTCAAGGGGTTAAAAGGCATGCTGTCATGGGACAATAGATTGAAACAAAAGGCACCCAGGAGGGCTAGGAGCTTCTAAAGGACACAGTATTGGAAACTCAACTAGAAACTGTCCCTACATGATGGAATCACAAGAAGAATAGCAAGACATTTATGTGGCTGCAAGAAGAGCTTCTAAAATGCCTCAAATGCAAAAGGAAAGCATATATACAATGGAAGAATGGGCAGGTCATCCAAGAAAGCATACCAGGAAATAACAAGAACTTGTAGGGACAAAGTCAGGAAGGCAAATATAAAGAATGAGCTGCACCTGACAAAGGAGTTTAAGGACAACAAGAAGTTCTATGAGTATGTTAACCAGAAAAGAAGGACCAAGGAAACAGTGGGTTCCTTTGTTAATAAGCTAGGGACAGCTCCTAAACAAAGATGCAAAGCAAGCAGATCTACTCAGAAACTATTTTGTCTCAATAGTTACACACAAATTAAGCTGCAGCCAGACACCAAATAAGGATTATTTGGATAAGGGAGGGAACAAGCTGAGGGAGGAGTTAACAAGAAAGATGGCTAGAGAGCTTTTGTTGTGTCGGAATTAATTCAAGTCAGCAGAGCCAGATAAACTTCATCCCAGGGTACTGCAGAAACTGGCAGAGATCCTGGATCCTTTGACAATGATCTTCGTGACGTGGTGGGAGATGGGCCAGGTACCAGGAGACTGGAAAACGGACAGTGTAGTGTCCCTCTTTTTACAAAAGGCAAAAAGGAGGACCTGTAGTCCTGGGGAACTACAGATTTGTTAGCCTCACCTCGGTACTTGGGAAGTTACTGAACAAACAGCTGCAAGCAAACGGTTTTTAATGGGTCCATGTCAGAATGGCAGGAGGTTTTGACTGGAGTTCCACAGGGATCTGTCCTGGGCCTGGTGCTGTTCAAGATGTTTATTAACAATTTGGATGTTGGCATGGAAAGCTTCCATGAGCAAATTTGCAGATGACACAAAACCGGGAAGGATTGTGAACACACTGGAGGATGCAAGCACAATTCAGAAGGATCTTGATAGATCGGAAAGCCAGGCTAGAGCTAACAGGATGAAGTTCAACGTGGACAAATGTAAGGTGCAACACTGCAGGAGGAATAATCAAAGACACAAATATAAAATGGGTGACACATGGCTGGACGGCAGCTCTATGGAAAAGGACTTGGGAATCTTGGTAGATCACAGACTCAATGTGAGTTTGCAGTGTGATGCAGCCACACAAGGTGAATGCAGTTTTGGGATGCATCAATAGATGCTTTTGGTGCAAGATACAGTAGGTGATAGTGCATTTCTATTCACCACTGGTT
>NW_017728992.1:46827454-46828309 GCF_001723915.1 Gavialis gangeticus | reverse complement strand
AGTTCAACATGGACAAATGTAAGGTGCAACACTGCAGGAGGAATAATCAAAGACACAAATATAAAATGGGTGACACATGGCTGGACGGCAGCTCTATGGAAAAGGACTTGGGAATCTTGGTAGATCACAGACTCAATGTGAGTTTGCAGTGTGATGCAGCCACACAAGGTGAATGCAGTTTTGGGATGCATCAATAGATGCTTTTGGTGCAAGATACAGTAGGTGATAGTGCATTTCTATTCACCACTGGTTAGGCCTCATCTGGAGTACTGTGTGCAGTTCAGCACATTTTAAAAAGGACGTGGACAAATTAAAGAGGGTTCACAGGCAGGCATCAAAGATGATAAAGGGCTTGGAAGGCAAGTCATATGAGGATTCAACTTGAGGAATAGGCACTTAAGAGGGGACATGATAGCTGAAAAGGGAAAGTCCCTACCATAAAGAAGAGGGAAGGCACTTTGTCTCTCCTGCTGCAGAGAGGAGGATGTAGATCAATGACTTGAACTTGCAGCAAGTAAATTTAGATTGGATACCCAGAAAAACTTTTGCACTGTTAGAATAGTGAGGCAGTGGAATAGACTGCCTTGGGAAGTTGTGGACTTTCCATTATTTCAGGTGTTTAAGAAGATGTTGGACAGCTACTAGTCTGGGATGATCTAGGCACAGCTCCGCTTATGGACCACTATGGGTATTTCACATGCTTCAGGGCTTTGCTGGTTGCCCCTGCTATGCCCCACCTCCATATTCTGCTACATGTGTCAGGGGGGTTTTAAGCCTTCCTCAGTGGGTTCCTGGTTAAAGGGTTTTGCCCTTCCACTTAAGGTCAGACTGATCACCATATCTGGGGTCAGGAAG
>NW_017728992.1:46827224-46827443 GCF_001723915.1 Gavialis gangeticus | reverse complement strand
ATTTCTCTTGGGGGGTGGGTGGGCAGGGCATGGCCCTGTATTCAGGATCTCTTGAGCATATATAGACAACATTTCATAGAAGCAGGACGTTTGCCTGTAGCCAGTTAGAGTGTTAGGTCTGTGTTATGTCAGGCTTGATGACAGTCTTATGCAGAGTTTAGATTATGGAGTGTACAGGATGGTTTGAATAGGTATGATCCTGTCTCAGGCAGGGGGTTG
>NW_017728992.1:46816346-46822224 GCF_001723915.1 Gavialis gangeticus | reverse complement strand
TTCATAGAAGCAGGACGTTTGCCTGTAGCCAGTTAGAGTGTTAGGTCTGTGTTATGTCAGGCTTGATGACAGTCTTATGCAGAGTTTAGATTATGGAGTGTACAGGATGGTTTGAATAGGTATGATCCTGTCTCAGGCAGGGGGTTGGACTAGATCAGCATTTCTCAACCCGTGGGTTGCGACCCAAAAGTACGTCTCAAGCATATATGAAAGGGTTGCAACACACCCACCCCCTGCCCTACACACTGGGGGGCTGGGACCTAGGGACGAGAGCTACTGGGTCAGGACTGGCCACTGATGTTTACAAATGGGTTCCAGTACAAAAAAGGTTGAGAATCACAGGATTAGATGACCTCTAGAGGTCCCTTCCAGCCCCACTTCTCTATGATTTTATGTAAATACACTCATTCTGGAAATAAAATAAACTTCTAGTTTAACTATGATTGATTGCTATTTTGCGCTCTCATTTCTCAAGCATTAGTAGAATGCTGTAATTTTTGCACTACATACATTGTAGATGAATACTTATACTTAAGTAAATGTTGTTTTAAGTGGAATTTAGAAACCCATGAAAAGATTTCAACTGACTTCAGGCTTTGCATTTTAAGAAATGTTTTAAAAAGGAGCATAAAATACACAAAAATCCTATTTTAATGGTATAGTTGATCTATTGGATTGTGTGCTACTTAGAGGATGGTTTTGATAATACCAATGGGAACATAAAAAAGTGATAAATAGAGTTGTTTAAAGGAGGCAGTATCACTTATGTGCTGCAGAAAATTCCCATAGCATTGTGTTCCAAGTGTGCAACTAATGTGCTGCTGGAAATAATTACTTAAAATTTCTTTATTATTTCACTCTTGCTTCTTTAATGTGAATTTTTCCTCTCTATTCTAAATCACAGCCCAATTTGGTATTCCATAAACTACATACATTGTACATCCACTTTAGATTTCATTTTCCGCATACAGGGTAAGACGTATGGTACATTCTCTCTTCCCCACAAGCAGCATGTTCTACACTTCCTCTATGCTCCAGTCTCACGAAGTGAAAACAAATTGATTTTTACATGATAGAGAAAAGAATTATTGTTTTCTTTAGCTGTAATATATATCTGTGTGTGTGGAAGAGAAGAATATAATTTTTATTACATTTGAATTTATTCTTTGCCAGATTGCTGAAAGAAAATAAAAGAGGTCTACAAAATGCCTAGTGTGTGAAGCTTCAACCTTTAGCTAATCTAAAACTAATCATAATTTGCAATCAGACGCCTAATTAAAGGCAGTGTGGTTTTCAGAGGAGCTAAGGACTTGCAGCTCCCAGAAAAATCAGCCAAGACTGCTGGATGCTACCAATATTGGGAGTAATCTGAAGTTACCTTACCTCTGCATGCACAGCGATGATATTCACTAAAGCTTCTTTCAGATAATTTCTGACACCTAAAACAAAAACAAAAAAGGTAGTCAATCACTTTCATTCAGTCATATTGACATAGCTATGCTAGCTTGCTGTTCAATACTGTACTTCTTCCTTTTCATTTCTTTAACTAGCACATTTGCAATCAGAGAGGCAGAAAGAGAAAGTTCCACAGCCACACTGCCACTATCTATTTCCTTTTTCAAAATCAAATGGAGAAAGGCACATTTCCTTACAGTAAAAGGTTAAAGCAGCCAGTAGGTTCCTGTTTCTGTAGTCTTCTTCTGTACAATAACCCAGTTTCAAAAATCTTGTCAGTTTATCAAAGATCCAGTATTAAAACTTAATCTCAATATCTTAATATGCACAATGGCTTTTTTCATGTTTAACAGTCATGTTTCATGTTTTAAGTCGCAATTGTAAAAAAAATAAGACTAACATAGCTTGAATGCAGGAGATCTCATTACTATTTCTTTCTGAGTTGCTTCGATTGGAAACTTGTCATTGTCTATGGAAATAACAAGGATTCTTGTTTCTGTGGAAGTGTTTTCAGATTATACTACTCATGCCACTTTATAGCAGTCATATTTATTTAGAAGTTCCCTCTTTGAGAAAAAGAAAATTAAAGAATGTAATTTATTTGCTAACATCTGACTTTTATAAAAGCATGTTCATTCTTGCCTTTGCACATGTAAAGAGTAACTGGGTCCAATGTACTTTTCCTTAGGTCCACTGAAATAAATCTGATGCACATTCACAGAAGTGGATGAGAATGGTAGAAGTCTGGAAAGCACAGGATTAATCTGACCCTGCAGTTGTAAGCAACGACAACCTTGTGACCAATGACAACACAAAACATTTATTTTGTTAGAGTGGTAATGACTGTATTTGCCTGAATCCAAGACAACTTCAAATTTAAAACAAACTCCCAATAATTAATTTCTATACATAGAAAAATATATAACTGTATTATCATTCTCCATGTACAGAATCTAATTATTGGAGGGTCTTCTTAAATTCATCCCCCATCACTTCTCCAGTGGGTAATGCAGGAGCAGGGGGGCAGGTGGTGGGGATGCAGGTAGCAGGGTGGCTTGACCCCTGCTCCTTGCCCCACGCTACCTGCCCATCTCCCTCCAAACTTGTTGCCTATCACCTACCCTAACTGTGCCTATTCTACCTTGCTGTGCCTGTCCTCCTTTCATTGTCATTTGCCCCCAGCCCTGTTCTACCCCATGGAATGAAGCATATGGTGGCTCCTGCCCTTAAACAGTGAGGCAGCAGTGGTGGTGGCAGTGGCAGCTGTGGCCTGGGGACCAGGCCACAGCCAGAGTCACCTCCAATGCTGCTGCCTGGCCAGGCAGGGGCCAGACTGGAGCCATGACTGAGCAGTAATGAGGGTGTGACAACTATATGTGACAGGACAGGTTCTGATCTCAGTAATCCAGGGCAAGTATAACAACAACCCTGCACTGACTTCTATGCGTTTCCTCCATAGGTAACTGAGACCAGAAATTAGGAAAAAAGATGAAAATATTGAGGCTCTGGGGATTACAGTTTTTAATGGTAAATGTTACAAAGTTGAACTTTTAAGTGGTTTGTCTCATTTGATTCACCTTTCCTCAGAGTTGAGTTATTAGAATACAACTCTACCATGCAAAGCAGAGAAACTGGAGCACATTCTCTCTCAATTACCTATCAAGTTTTGTCATTTTACAAGATGCATTTATTCACACATTGCATCTGCTCACCACAAAAACTCAGCCCAAGACCTAAGAGTTATCCTTTCTGATTAGGGCTGTACCCACAATATTACTACATATATTTATTAGAGAAAGGAAACAAAGAACAGGCACTGCATAAGTGGAGTAACAGATAGCTCCTGCCCCACAATATTTACAATCTAAACAGACTGGTCATGGCATAAGAAGAGATACAACATGAAAGTAGTTGGGTGATGACAACAAATGTTACATTATTCTCACAAATTTCACTGTTGGTGGTTTAGCTAGATCAGTTAAATGGAAAGAAAAGGGTAGGGATGAGAGGCTAGAACAGATGTAGAGCAAAGCTAAGGAGAACAAACCTTAGAGGAAAGATAGGGTGCCAGTGTAAAACAGTCCCTCAACACTGGGCTAAGAAAGTCCCTGAATGTTCCAAGGCTCCTGCTTTATTTGACACTACTCCAATCAGCTGGAGTTTCTTGCTGACTCTTCTCTACATTTCTACCTCAAAGATACAAGGCTGGAGGGGCAGTGAGACACTACCAAAGTCCTTGTGTTCACAGAACGGTACTGTGAACTGGGGAGTGGGGGACCTGCCTTATTTCACTCTCTTCCCCCAGTCCTTACTTTCACTGCTTCTGCAGTTACTCCTACTGGCAGGGATGTCACGGAACAGCCCTTGTAATCATTTTTACTTACTGCTTATTAGTAAATGTGCATATTGTATATGTGCAAAACACATAGGTATTCTCCATTAGCCATGGCTGGACCTAGCTGTAAAGTTGGTGGTGAAAGCTTAGAGAAGGCAAATATAAGATAAAAAGGCTGAAGGTTGGGTGGCTAAAGATGTATACCTACATTGTACACCATCTAGCTGTAGTGGCATGGAGCTTCACACAAGATAACATACTCTGACCTGGGCTCCTTCTAGTTCCAAATGTAGCCTGAGTTTCTCTACACTGTATCACAGAATGCAGTGCCAACATATCTTAGGAGATGAAGAGGTAAAGGAAATTGCAGACACTATGAAATGAGAGCAGTGCTGGAGGAGGAAGGGAAGTATCATGCAACTACTGTAGAAGACGTTGCAACTACATACAACTACAGAAGAAGGACCTAGGAAAAAGCCTTGTTTAAAGGCAGGAATGACTCCTGGAGGGCAACACTATACATAAAGCCTGTGAGGACAAAAGATCAAATATCGTTACATACAGAATTACAGAAAATTAGGGTTGAAAGTAAGGTTGAACTGATAGAGATTTTTGGGACAAATACTGATAGCCAATTTTTAAGGAGGCATATCAGCTAACACTGATCTGATTTCCATTATGCAGCCCAGCAGCTTGAAGAGCAGTGTCTGGCTGCTAAGTCTGTTGTGGTAGAAGGGAAGGGGGAAGGGAGCAGATAGAGGCCTCTGCAGTGAGGGAGAGTGGGGCTGGAGCTGGGGCAGGCACTGCCCAGCTGGAGCAGGGCAAGGCACAGGATGGGAGTCATGGCTCACCCAAGGGGTGCAGGGGTGGGGGAGGGGTGTGACTCCCACTGCTGTGTGCACCCTAGGAGGGCATGGGGTGTGCCCCAGGATTTGTGCAGGGCTAGCTGCAGCTGTGGGCTGGGGCTGGAGTAGCACCGGGCTCTTCCCAGTGAGGGCTGGGGTGGGCTGTGCTCAGGACAGGCAGTGGTGGTGCTGGGAGGAGACTATTGGGGGGAGGGGGGCTGCATACATATATCCACCCTAAAATTTGCCGTAGCCCCCCCATCCCTTCCTCCCAGAGCCACCCCGAGCACAGCCTGGCCCAGCCCCTGCCTGGAAGAGCCCAGCACAGCCTTGGCCCAGTCCACAGCTGCTGCCTGCCCTGCGCAGATGTGGGGCCACCGCCACCCCATGTCCTCCCAGGGTGTGCACAGCAGCGGGAGCTGGCCCCCCCCCCCGTGGCCCCTGGACGAGCTGCGGCTCTGTCCTGTGCCCCACCCTGCTCTAGCTGGGTAGCACCTGCCCCAACCCCACTCCCTCCCTCATCGCAGGGGCCTCAATCTGGCCCAGGCCATGCCCCTTCCTTTCCCTTCCCTTCTACCACAACAGACTTACCAGCTGGAGTCATCTGAGCCCAGTTTTTCTCCTGCTTGGGGGGGGGATGGGGGGGCGGGGAAGGAAGTGTTGGACTTGAAGATCTACAAGGTCCCTTCCGACCCTACTTCTATGATTCTATGATATCATCCCAGCCAGGGTTTTGTCTATCCAGGTCTTCAAAACCTCTAAAGGATGGAAGTCTCACAACCTCTCTAGGTAACCTGTTCCAGTGCTTTACTACCCTCTTACTGAGAAAGTTTTTCCTAATATCTAATTAAAACTTCCTGTACTGAAACTTGAGACCGTTGCTCCTTCTCTTATCTGCCACCACTGAGAACAGTGTTTGGAACCACCCTTCAGGTAGCTGTAGGCTGCTATTAGATCCCCTCTCAGTCTTCTCTTCTCCAGACTAAATAAACGCAGTTCCCTCTGTCTCTACTCAAAAGTCATGCGGCCCTGCTGCCTCATCATTTTTGTTGTCCTCCACTGGACTCTCTCCCATTTGTCTGCATCCTTTCCATAGTGCAGGACCCAAAACTAGACATGGTACTCCAGATGTGGCCTCACCAGTGCCATATAGAAAGGAATAATCACTTCCCTCAATCTGCTGGCAACACTCCTACAAATACAGCCCAGTATGCTGTTAGTGTTCTTTGCAGCAAGATGTATT
>NW_017728992.1:46808599-46811346 GCF_001723915.1 Gavialis gangeticus | reverse complement strand
TCATCATTTTTGTTGTCCTCCACTGGACTCTCTCCCATTTGTCTGCATCCTTTCCATAGTGCAGGACCCAAAACTAGACATGGTACTCCAGATGTGGCCTCACCAGTGCCATATAGAAAGGAATAATCACTTCCCTCAATCTGCTGGCAACACTCCTACAAATACAGCCCAGTATGCTGTTAGTGTTCTTTGCAGCAAAGATGTATTTTGGCTCATATAAAGCTAATTAGAATCCCTAGGTCCTTTTCAGCACAGCTGCTGCTTAGCTAGTCAGTCCCCAGCCTGTACTGGTGCATGGGATTGTTCTAAGTGAAGGACTTTGAACTTGTACTTATTGAACTTCACAAGACTTCTTTTGGCTCAATTCTCCAATCTGTCTAGGTCTCTCTGAATCCTAGCCCTACCCACCGGTGTATGTACCATTCCCCAAATCTTGGTGTAATCTCCAAAACTTGCTGATGGTGCACTCCATCCCACCTTCCAGATCACTAATATATTCTTCCATCTGTCCCAGTCAGCATAAGGATGGCATGGACTATGTGGGGCAGCAAAGTTTTACAGAGAGCTACAGACTCTTAGCCAGACTTATGGTTCTACAGGGCACTGAGGCCGAGTACAGCTCAACTCACACTCTCTTCTGATACGGCACAGGCAGTAGTAAAACGCAGATCAAGCACATGTTTCCCCACCTTGCTTCAGGGGTCCTGCACATAACAGCAGGATCTGCCACCTATCAAAAAGCAGTCTATTCATCTGCTATTACTGTTTAAAGGTGCCTTTAGTTACATTTGTGTAACCTGCCATCTTCAAATTATAATTTAAATCAGCAGGGGCCATAAATTAGATGTGCCATAAATTAGCCCTGCCCCATCCCCAAAAGCCATTTTGATCCCTTTCCCTTATAAGATCTGCTGCTTAGCTTTCTGTTCCTTACCCCGTGCTCCCTGATCAAGCATCTGCTCTTTCTGCTCCCTGCCTTTACTGCCACTGTGCTGCCTATCCCCTTCCCAATCTTCTATGTGCCATACACAAAGGCTGTCCATGCCACTTGTGTGCCACAGGTTGGCTACCCATGATTTAAATCATAAGTTCAACACAATCACTTCTAATATATTTGTACATTTATAGAAGAATTGAGTTAACTTTATCGTGAAAGCTCAGTAAGCAAATATACTGATTATGCATTGAAGGGGCAGGTCCTGCTCATTCACATTTCTTGCTTCTGAACAGCTAAAAGGAATAAGAAAGTGACACACTATTTCTGTCACTAAAGCCAACAGTTAGGACTCTGAACACTTACAGGGGGCAGATCTGTTCCATTTTTACATAGCAACTGTCTAGAGTAGAAACAAACTTCAATCTAATGATGTGCAGAGAGAGAAATGCACATTTCTCCATAAACTCTGAAAGGCAGAAGTTCCATCAGGCTGGGACTCGTACTTTGAGAAGTTTTCAATCTTCTTTTCCATTTAGACCAAACAATAGCAAAAACCAAAAAACCTGCAGTTGTACTACTTTCCAAGCTTCTCAGATTTTATGTCATCTCTCTTCATCACTGTATTTTATTAGAAAGCAAGCGGGGAGGGGGAGGGGAGAAGAAGGAACAGGGGAGCCCTGCAAGAACTTTGTGTACCTGTCTGACTGATTTGCAGATTCTAGGAAAACATAACACAGAGATACCTGCTACTGCTATCCTGACAAAGATCACTGGTCAGCATGCAAGTATGATTTCTTCCTGCCACTTTTCATTTTTGCTTTCATCTCCTGGTTTCTCTCCCACTTCTCTTCCTTAGGACTTAAATCCACTGTAGCAGTCCTCACAAACTCCTGGGTCATGGCGAACACATTGGCCACAAAACCCTCCAGCATCATGCACAGTTATGACTTCCCACAGCACATTACTTGCCCAATATTGTTGACTATGAGACACTGAAGACTGGGCACCACTGTTGTGCTGGGTGCATGTAGCAGACATGTAGCACTGTTGACTTACTTCATGCAGAAGTCATAATCACATATGGCCAAATTGCATATTATATCATACAGAAAACATACTAGCAATTACATTTTCACACAACACTGTCTCTGAGAAAAATTGTAACGCAATTATCATGCTCAAATACATAAAACAATCATTATCAGCAACATCAAGGTCTTGCTGTCTTGGTCACACTGGAGGGACGGGGGGAGAGTAGCGGATGTGAAACACATCTTGACTTTAGCAAGACTTTTTTGACAGTCTCTTATTACATTCTCATTAACAGGCTACGGAAATATAGTCTAGATTAAAGTATGTTAAAGTGGATACGTAACTGGCTGGATCATTGCACTTAATGACTCAATTTCTAGTTGAGAGAAGGTGTCAAATGGGGTTCCCCAGGGTCTGTCCTGAGTCTGGTATTGTTTAGTATTGTCATTAATGATTTCAGTGTCACGACTGAGTGCATACAGCAAATCTGCGGACAATACCAAGTTGGCTGGAGTTGCAGAAACTCTGGAGAGTAAAGCTAGGATTCAGAATCTGAATAGACTGGAAAAAATGGTCTACAATCAATCAGGTGAGATTCAACAAGGACAAGTGCAAAGTCATGCACCTGGAACAGAATAACTGCATGTACAAATACAGACCAAGAACACCTCGGTAGGCTGCAGTACTGCAGAGAAGGACCTGGGGTTAGAATACACCGTAAGTTGGATATGAATTAACAATATCCTTCTGTTGCAAAAAAAAGCAGCACTAACAGAAT
>NW_017728992.1:46774113-46803599 GCF_001723915.1 Gavialis gangeticus | reverse complement strand
CTGGGGTTAGAATACACCGTAAGTTGGATATGAATTAACAATATCCTTCTGTTGGCAAAAAAAAGCAGCACTAACAGAATACAGGCATACCTCAGAGATATTGCAGGTTCGGTTCCAGACCACTGCAATAAAGCGAGTCACACGAATTTTTTGGTTTCCCAGTGCATATAAAAGTTATGTTTACACTATACTGTAGTCTAGTAAGTGTGCAATAGCATTATGTCTAAAAAACAATGTACATACCTTAATTAAAAAATACTTTATTGCTAAAAAATGCTAACCATCAACTGAGCCTTCAGCAAGTTGTAATCTTTTTACTGGTGGAGGGTCCTGCCTCGATGTTGATGGCTGCTGACTGATCAGGGTGGTGGTTGCTGAAGGTTGGGGTGGCTGTGGCAATTTCTTAAAATAAGACAACAATGAAGGTTGCCACAAACCTTCAATTTGTGAAAAACACAATTATCTGCGAAACGCAATAAAATGAGGTATGCCTGTACTAGGTTGTATCATCAAGAGTATCACTTGTAAATAAAAGGAAGTGTTTCTTCCACTATACTCAGCAATAGTGAGGCTTCACCTAGAGTACCACACTTCAAGAAGGATGAGGATAGTTTGAAAAGAGTCCAGTGGACAGCAACAAAGATTATTAGAGGCCTAGGGAAAAGGCCTATGAAGAAAGGCTGAAAGAACTAGGGTGATTTAGGCTGGAGAAGAGAAGACTGATGGAGATCTGTCTTCAAATGCCCGAAGGGCGATTAGACAGAGAATGGAGCTGGGTTTTTCTCAGTGGCTGGAGGGGACAGGACTAGAAGCTATGGCCTCAAGCTGCAGCAGAGGAAATTTAGGTTGGAGATTTAGAGGAACTTTTTGACTATGAGGGTGCTCAAGCATTGGAACAGACTACCTACAGAAACTGTGAAATCTCCAGCTTGGAAGTTTTCAAGAGCAGGTTCGACAGACTTTGGCTGGGATGATTTAGTCATGAATGATCATCCTACCTTGAGCCAGAGGCTAGATGAGATTACCTTGTGAGGTCCCTTTGTAGTGCCATGCAATGTTAGCAATGTTAGGTATGCAAAGATAATTTATAAGATAAACCCATAGTTTTCATATAGGAATCCATTGCATTTAAAACATTCTATGCTGCTGTGATGTTTCTGAGTTCTTTGCAGCAAAAATGCTTATTTTTTTTTCTGTAGTGGTAAAAAGAGTGAAAACTAAGGGCTGACATTTTCTGATGGATGCACCTTGAAGCTATTGAGGCATCTTCTGATGGATGCACCTTGAATCTATTGACGGGTGCCTCAAATCTATCACAGAGAGCTTCAAATCTGAAAAGCCACTGGTCTCGACATAGAAACAACATACCACAGGATAAAAAGGGGCAGGGTTTTACTGTGCCTTAGCTACTCTGTGGAAAATATGAACGCTCTTACCACCCATGTGAACACTAACTTGCTTTAGCTTGGCCCTCATGTGCCCATATGCAAAATACATGTCTACAATGCAGTCACTGGGGAGAGTTTATAGCTTATTTAGTTATTTCCAAATTAGCAGTACAGCCATGGCAGCAAAAGCTTCAGTGTAAACCTGAGAATTTACACAGAGCACCTTCGCTACAGTTTCTCTTTAGAAATATTTTTCATCTGGGGGCAGGTGGTGGAAGACAGGGGCCACGTGTACAACAGAAATCTACGAGACTCTACTGGCACAAGAACAACTTTTCATGAATAAATTTAGAATGGAAATCAGAAGTTTTAAACAGCTTCCAATGCGAAAAAAATGAACAACCCCCCTCCACCACCACTAGCGTTAAGATGAGCCGTTTGGTTTATAAAACACGAGTATATAAAGCTATTGCCTATAACAGCAAGGGACTGGACTTTGTGACCCAGGAAGTCTCCTTAAGTCCTATTTTCCTATATAACAGGTTTGCCCCCATTACACTACTATGCATGACCTGTTGTGACAACCACTGTTGTGAGTCAATTTCCAACCATGCATGCATGGAGCAGAAGTATTTTTTTTTCTTTTTTCTCAGGAAGGATTTTTAGATTTGCATATAGAGATAGAAATCTGGATGTTGAAACCTATAATCATGATTAGCTACTGCATTGCATTTTGAACAGAAAAATCAAATAGCTGCTTTATGATCTCTCTGCATTCCTTAATGGATATCTTTGTTGAAGCAAAGCATTACAGTTTTTTTTTTTTAATAAATAAATTTATTAAAAAATACATCTCAACTTCCAATTGTAAATTTGTTATAAAGTTGCTCTTCAGAAAGCAAAATTTCCCCTTGGGTTTATTTATGCCTGTATACTGCAGATGATGCAATTAAATTAACATACTACCAAGCTTACTATCTAGCAGTCGAGCACAACCGTGGTAAAACCAGAGATTGCAACTACTACTCTAATCAACTGAAACATAAGACGTATCATCAATTTAATGTTAGTTAGAGTACTGAGGCACAAACAGAGCACTCTTTCCAAGCGTCTGACAGAAATGTGTTAAAGAATAACTCAACCAACCAACTTCTGAAAAATTTCTCAGGGATATACTATTGTTTTCCTCTGGTATAACTACATTCCAGATCTACTCTGTTCTTGAAGAGAAAAAATGTAATTGCTATTTGAAATTACTAGTAAAATTAATTATCAAGAATGCATATTTTTTCAAAATGTTAAAGGCAGAATAGGAACATTTACAGGACAGTTTCAACCATCAACCACTACAGTCTGGCTTACAGAAACATATGAACAATCTTCCTATTTTGAGCCAACCACAGCAGTTTTGTACTGATGAAAACATTTGGCAAGACGGTCTGTTAAATACATTTTCCAGTTGGTGTCCCAAACATGTTCAAGGGTGTGTTTGTTTTTTTATTTTTTTATGCAACAAAAACCATCACCTCAAAAAGTTCACTTTTAGAAATAAAGTTACCAGAGAACTTAAGGCTTTTGCAAGGGCTGTTGTACAAGTTATGAGAAAAACAGAAGGGAAAGATTTGTGGTTCTGAGAACTAACAGAAGCTAAGCTCCATGTCACCCAAAGAAGTAGTGGTTCAGGGATGGGTCAGACAAAGCCTAGGTCTCCCAAATCTACTGCACCTGGGCATACAGGTTCATAGACTTCATAGACATTAGGGCAGGGATGGGCAAAATGCGGCCTGTGGGCCCGCTGCAGCCTGCCAAGCCATTCTAATCCAGCCTGCAGGGCCCCTAAAAAATTTAGAAAATTAATATTAATCTGTCCTGGGCTGCCTGTCATGCGGCCCTTGATGGCTTGCCAAAACTCAGTAAGCAGCCCTCCGCCCAAAATAATTGCCTGCCCCTGCATTAGGGTCTGGAAGGGACCTCACAAGATAATTGAGTCCAACCCCCATGGCACAGGTAGGAAGTCTGCCACAGTCAAATGATCCCATCAAGATAAACAACCTGTAGGTTGAGCAGTAGTAGAAGTATACCACGGTCCCTACAAGCAACCCCACACACTATGTTTTTGTTTTCCCATAAAATACATATATTAATACTTATCAAAACAACTGGGTTGTAAAAACAGTTTTTGACTACTATGAAAATATTCTACTAGAATCTATTCAAAGGGAGGATTCGTTTAAGTACACAGTTGGCTCATCATTTAAAAGTGATTAAACAAACGTGCAAAACATTCCAACTGCTCCATTTGCATAATATATTCTAACACTTATTTTAAACAGAAAGCCACAGAAACCTGCGTGTACAGTAGTGCGAACTTGAACTCATCAGGACATGTACTCTACCCGCAAGCAGTAACGTAGTTCTTCAAGTGCTCAAAAAGAGGATATGAACTTCAAACATTTTAACCTCTTCCGCAGTCTAGAAAACTCAATGCTCAAAGAATAGAGTTGAAGTTGAGCTAGGACTACAGGAAATTGTGTTGTTTTGTTAAACACAAGTGATATAGATTTTACATATCTTAAGTCTCTGAGATTTCAACTGCATTAGAGATGATATATAAAATGCTGGTATAAATTGGAACTAACTCTCTTGTAACATAAGCCAGTCAGATTTTTGTGGATCAGATGATAGAAACAAGGTAAACACATGTTAAGAAAAAGGAGATCATTTCAATTAGTACCTTTATTCAGGGGCAGAAAATCATATTAGTGGTGAGGATTGCTACAATGCCAGAAGTTGTGAGGAAAGATGGAAAAGAAACAGAGAGAACAACAGAAGGAAACCCTACTCAGAGAGAAATTCACTATCAGAAAGACATACAGGCTGCTATTGTTTTTCCATGCCCAGAGATAAAGAGGTTTAGGGGAAGGCAGCTTTTTTGAGATATTAGATTTGTCAATTGCATCTCAGTTCTGACAGGCCCTATATTTTCAAGGATAAGGAACTGAATCACTGATGTAAAATTAAAAGTTCTTAAATGCTGCTACCACAGGGTAGGCCCTCTTCCAAATAATTTTCAAGATTTGAGCTGTTTGACTAATAAGAAGCTCTGATGAATTAAAATGGGCCCCAGTTTGAAGGTGAACACCAAGTTTGGGGTATTCTGATATCTTAGTCACCCTGTTGTAAGAGTGGTGATTAATACTATGTGTCGATGGGTCACTATGCTGGCATTGATGGTGACTTGGTAAAGCTGAGGGAAGAGAAGCCAGGAAAGGGGTTTTTGGTTCTCTCTCTCTTTTTTTTTTTTTTTGCTTTTAATCTTAAACGCATCTGATTCTAAACTACAATTCTTATTTGTAGAATTTAGTGTTCTGAGTATTGAGATGTCAGAAAGAGCCAGTCCAACTCTTATAACTACTTCGCCTGATTGCTTAGGTTTTTTCCTCCCCATTGCCAAGATGATCATCACATCACTGTATGACAGTCCAGCGAGACACAAGTAATTCATACCTCATTACATGGATACCTCAAGCTCTGATACTTGATGGCCCTTGTACATTTCATTTGTGAAACTAGAACACAGCAATATCATGCCAAGAACACAGACAAGGAAGAGGGAGTATATACCTTTATTAGTTCTGCTTTCATTAGTTCCTTATGCTGATTTCTTTGTCAAAAGTTCGTTTTTTTTTAAAGTGCTTGATATCAGTATTATGGAACAGTCTCATGTCCAAATTTCAAATGTACAAAGGAACTTTTTTTTTTTGTTGAGAAAAACACTGTCAGTCATGCTGTAAGTAACGTGTAATACAGAACCATCAAGAAACTGTTGAAAAAAACCTGCACGTAACTGCTGTAGTTAATCAGTGCTGCATAAAGCACATTAAAAAAGAAACTAATGAATGGTACCAACAAGTAATATAAAACTGTTAAAATCAGACTGCTTAAAGTTAAAATTTCCTATAGACACTGTCTGCAAAGTTCAAATGGTGACAGCAATGTTGAAAAATTGCTTCTGCAAGTTTCATTCTGATACTACTTCCATTGCCATCATGACACTTTTCTCCCTTAAAATGCATGTTATAAAATTCTAGTAGAAGCTGGGAAGGTTGTTTGTAGCATAGCACAGTAGTTTATGTTTGTTTATTTATTTAGGTAATATCTAGGAGGTCTCAATTGACATAGAGTCCCAGTATAGTAGAGAGCATATATAGTAAGAGAGAGTCTCCACCCCAAGAGGTCTATTGATTTTAAGGCCAGTTGGAATCTTTGGATCACCTACTGCATAACACATGCCACAGAATTTCACTCTGACTCCTACATCAAGAATACAACTTCTGCCTGAGCTTCAGCATCTCCTTGAGAAATCCTGAAATGGGGGTGAGAAAGGAAAGAGAAGCCAAAAAGTCAAAGGGTTGTCTAAGAATGCCAGAAATTCAGAATACAGTTAATAATGCTTGAAACATACAGGCTGCTGTTTTACATTTAACTAGATTGCAGACCCTATATCGCTATCCAGGTTTCAGCCACATGCACAGAAATCACAGAACCACCTTGCAAAGTATTCCTCTGTACGCTGATACTGGTAATTTTAAATCTTTCAAAGCAGAACTTCTTTTAAAACTCTCTGAATACAAATCTATTTGAAAGAGTGACTGGTTGGAACACCTCCCCCCACCCATATATAAGAATTATAAAACTTAATTCCACTACTACAGATGCAGACATGTTAAAATTAAAGCCACTTCATTATTGTTAGAGACAAGAAACTCAAATGGTGCTATAAATGAGTAACAGCAGAAAGCAGAGGTAAGAAAAGAGGGCAGGGGCATACATATCATGGTGATGGAAAAGGAAGCACTGCATACTTTTTAACAGTTGTCCGTTTATATTATGTGAAAGAAAACAAACAAATACACTGTAGGGTTTCAGGTGCCATCAAAATTCCTCAATTTGGTATCATGATCAAAAATCCCTCCACGTTATTAAAGTCTTGTACTTCATAATTGATTTTCATGCTGGAGGTGTGATTCCTGGTATTCATTATACATCCATGCATTACAAAGTGTAAAAATGGTGCAAATACTGAAAAAAATGGAGCAACAGAGGCAGGCTAGGAATTTCATGAATGCAAATAACTATTTATCAAATGCAAAAAAAAAACAAGTTAGCAACCCCTCTTTTCCCCTCAAAACACAAAATTAACACAGATCTATTGATCAATATTATATATAAACCAAAATGTGACATTTAGTATCATGGTTTATTGAGGGTAGCATTACAGGTTACCTTTTAAAGGCACATTAATGCGTAGATGCTCCCATTTTAAGGCTGTTAAATAGTGCTAAATACCCTCTACGTATCTTAAAAGTTACCCCACTTTGGGTGACGGTTATCTTTGAGCTGTTCTACCCAGTTCAAGCTAGGGTATTTTTAGTCTGCTTCACAGAGATAAAGCAACCAATTTTCAGTCATCCAGCATTCCAAAATACATGGTTCCCAACTAGGGGTGCACCGATAAAGATTTTTTTGGCCGATACTGATGGCCGATTATTAGCCAGACATATCGGCTGCACCTAACTGATCGCCAATATGTGGGCCAGCAGCTTGGGAAGCAGCATCCAGCTGGTAAGTCGATGGGGGGGGGGAGATGGAGGCTCTCAGGGGCAGGCGCCATCCAGCCGGTGTGGGGTGGGGCAGGGCATGGGGCAAAGCCATGGATGGCTCATCTGGGGAGCAGGGAGAGGGGATGGCTCCCTGCCCTTGCGTGCATCCCCAGGGGAGCCACAAGAGGCATGTGCACATCCCGATTTGTGAGTGCGGTAAGAGTGGGCTGCCTGCTGTGGGCTCAGGGCTAGGGTTGGCTGTAGCATCAAATATTGGGGTGGCTGTAACATACCTCATAGCCCTCCCCCCCCAGTAATGCTGCTGCATGCACTGAGTGCAGGTCCTGTTCTGGGGGGCCAAGGGCTGTGCCAGCCTCTTCCAAGCCTGCAGGAGGCAGCCTGTCCCTGCCCTGCACGCAAATCTGGGGAGCACATGCTCCCCATGCCTCCTCTGGGGTTGCATGCAGTGGTGGGAAGCTGTCTCCACTCCCCAGCCCCTTGCACTCCCTGTACAAGCTGCCCATGGCTCTGCCCCGGTCAGTCTGCCTCTGCCCCATTCTGTCCCTCACCATAGGGGCTTCGATCTGTCCCCCCATTCCCCATCCCCCCAACAGACTTACTGGCAGGTGCTTCTCCCCAAGCTGCAAGGATGCATTCTTGGCCACATGCACGCTGTGGCTACACACGTGCACGCAGCACATATCGGTGACATTATTGGCTACACTGGTCAAAAAGAGCCTATTGTTGATAACGTCAATTTTACTTTTATTGGTGTCGATCCAATATGGACTGATATATTGGTGCATCTCTATTCCTAACCCCTCTACCCTGACAACATTTCCACTCCCCAAGTTATACTGCCTGAAGACAAAAGGGGAGGGGCAGGGGGAACTCTTTACTAGCTCCACATTGCCAGCTCCAAGGATCCCAAGAGATCTAAACCAGCACTCTGGACTGAAGCCCAGGCACAGGGCCTCCCCTTAGAAAACTAAGCTGTTGCCCCACAACCATGTGGCTCACCCCTAGCCAGAAGAATTGGGGAGGGGGTGGCTTCCCTCCCAGGCTCTAGTATTCTGAGAGGGGAGGGGAGGGGGAGGGGGAGGAAGGAGGGCTGCTAAATGGTGAGCTCTGCAAGACCATGGATCCTAGAGAGGAATGCTTCCCTAGGATCCATGCTCTGTGGTTAATCCATAGATGTTCCACACTGGAGAGAAACCACCAAGTAGTCAAAGTAAGCTGCCCCCTCAGGCTCCATGCTCTCACTGTGGTCAACTCTGGTCCAAGGAGAGGGATGGAGTCCTGGCTCCTGGTCACACTCCTACCTGCCAGGCCCTCTAGTGGCAAGTTGCGGTTCTGCAGGTCAGAGACAGCATTAAACCTTAATCTATGACAGCTCTGAAACTCTTCCAACTTTAACACAGCTTAACATTCAACAAATTTAGAACGGTTTAAAGGTAAACTGTAAAAGCACACTAAAATTCCATTAAAATTGCTTAACATTTTCTCTCTGCATACTTGCATGCAACTCCCTTTCCCCAAAATGCTATATTTAAAGACAGTTCAGGTGGCCATCAAGGCAGAAAAGACTGCAATTACCCAATTAACTCAGTTTCCTTATGCTTGTGCATTACATTATTCTTTAATTGTATCATTCAATACTGGTAAAATACAATATGTAACCTTTTCTTTATTTTGAGAGCCTGGATGGCATCTTTTTGTATGTTTTCATTCACATGCAATTCCTGTACTCTAATTTCATTGCCAATGATGCATTAGATCTTTACAGAAAAAAAAATATTTATATTCAATTCAATTCTCTGAACATATTTATAAATAATAGCTTCCGTACCAGTACCTTATACTGTGCATTATCTTTTTAATCAGTGCAGTGAGAGTATGTATATAAATAAATGCTCCCTAAGATAGGAGGTATCTACAGTAGTTATCTTTGTAGTTAAGTAACTCATCCTATGAAATGAACCTGAAGCAGGTTGTTCTGGCTATTTAAAAGAAAATTATATAGATACCATCCAGGATCTCAAAATACAGAAAAAGTTATATATTGTATTTTGTACATGCCAGCATATTTATTTTCTATGTTATTTTTATTATACAGTATGCTTTTCATATAAATGGCTTTCAGGGGCTCAGTACACAGAACCACAAAATGTCACCTGTGTACCTACAATAGTAATGTAAAGTCCTATGTTGTTATGCATCACAAAGCGTTTCTCAAATAATTTCATAATGATCACATATAATTTGTGTGTTTCTTTTCTCTTTCATAGCACTATATGAGGGTTTGAAAAATGAAGGGTGAGGAAGATGGAGAGAGAGACATGAAAGGAAGAGGGTGGGATGCTTTATCAGGGAGGCACAGATATCTTGCCAGTACAAAAGGGTCTATGGGTAATTCTAGCATTTCTATCAGGACATTATCACTGGAAACTGTTTAAAGTTCCATCATTTGCACTGTACATATTAGGCAGAGGCTGATGCATCATATTTAAGCTGAGGTGTTAACTGAAGAGAACTGAAGTCCTGTTATTAATAGAAGTTAGAAATATATACAGATATTGGGTGCCTATACATAAGCAGCGAGACCACTCCAACACGTTGGAATTCCAGCACATTGGAGCAGATTCGATTAATCTAGTCTGATGGACTACAGCAATTGCTGCACTCCAGCAGCCTCCTGTGTTTTGTGCATCAGCATCACTGCGCTTAAAAATTGCAGAGGGGGCATTTGAACTAAAGCTTATTGACCAATCTAAAGCTTGTTGAATGAACTTCAGTTCAAATGCCACCTCTGCAATTTTTAACTGCAGGGACTCCGATAGAGAAGACGCAGTGGCGCTTTAATTAGAATGGCTCTGAGAGCTCTTGGAGCTGCTCTAATTAAAGTGCTGCCCTCCCCACCCCTGGACCATGTGTAAAAGTGCCCAAAGATTTCAAATAAATGTCAATAAACAGCTGCCTTAAGAAGAAATAAATTTAAAATTCTGTATCTCAAAATAGTATACTTAAAGGTAGGTAGCATTTCCAACGAACATATTCAACGCAATCTTTTTTCTTTCAATACATTCTTTTAAAAAAACAATGGTTGAATTTCCAAGAAACCTGCACCTTTCCAAGTATTCTACCAACTGTAGAGTAGAAAGAGTCCCAACTGTTTGCAGACGAGCCTTTCCTGCACTATATTACCTGTACATGTGATGATATTTGGCTGAAGTGTCCCCACCCACACAGTGATATATCATCTAACCCATGAGCCTAGCAAAAGTTAAAAAAATATGTAGAGTTCTGACTTGGAAATTCCCCATGGACACAACAAAGCAATTCACTTCTACTCTGCATGACAACAGGGACTTCTACTCTGCATGACAACATTTCTTCCTTCAGAGTGGGCTGATGGGAAATCAGATTCAAACTGTCATCCACTAGTGGCCTTTTGTTTTTTTAAATCCAAGGTAAACAGACAGGGCTTTTGCTCCCATTACATAAAATGTATTTGTTATTGTTTTTTTAATCTCTCTCTCATTTGTTTCTTTGAATTTATATGCTATGCATTTGAAGCAGGGTTTGTTCAATGCTTAGGAATGGCCAAACTACATCTGACCATGACTCCCAGAGTAATAGAAAGATTCTATACAGTTTTCTACTTTACAATAACTAAAGCTGGTAAATTATTTCTTATGAATTGATTTGGTTTCCTTTGTGGTTTTTATTTACAAATTACACACAACCTTTTTCTTCTTTAAATAAAAGCTAATTTTAAGTCATCAAATACTGTGGATAAGTAATTTTTCCTTAATTACTGGCTGACACTGCTTGCTATCTGCTCACATTGGATGACTGATCATCCAAAGTCAGGTGATATTTTTTCTTCTGGAAGAATTAATTTTTTTAAGTATGGCAATAACAAACAGTTATAATGTACACACTTCTACTGTGAAATACTGGACAAAATATTTCTTTCATCCAAAGTAAGATAAAATACTTAAATGAGAAAAAAAATCTGTTGCTGCAACAAATATAGCAATACCCTTATAATATTAAATATATCGGGGTTTAAATTCCTTAATCATTCAGAAGGATCTACACTGGATATTTGGTGAAAAACAAATTTAAGTTAATTTCCAAGGACCATTATACCATAAGAGACCCAAGAAGCAGTGATTATGCTGAGTTACCAATGAAACTAACACAATTTAATGAGCGCTAAGGAGGCACAAATAACACTACATTTGGGTCTCCAGATTTTATTTTGTATAATTTTCTCTTTTACAATAGTTTATAGCATATGACAACAATTTCTTGAAAATATAGTTCTGATGGAAGTATCCCTAAGAATGGTTTGACTTGAAGAGCAAGGATAAAGAAAATCCAAGGTTTTCTTATAATCAAGACTGAAAATGGAAACTACCCTATGAAGTAAGATTTGCTATTCCCAGGCTTGGTTGATATCCTAAGACATCCCTGTGTCAACTAAAATGTTATATAACTGCTTCCATTTTCCTAAAACAGAGAGAAAACATTAACAGACAGCAGCTCTAGAAAAGTGGTTTTCAACCTTTTTCTTTTGCGGACCCCTAGAAAATTTCAAATGGAGATGTGGACACCTATTAATTTTAAGTATGGATATTCACATACTTTTAATTAATCATAGTCATCTTTTGGACCCCTTAGACAGTCTGTGGATCCCTAGGAGTCTGAGGACTACAGGTTGAAAACCGCTGCTCTAGAACATCATTTCAGCTGAGCAAAAAATGTAAAACTTTTCTATGAGCCATTTCCTGCTATTGCTGGAAATATTCCTGCCTTTAAGCAGAGATGGATTTCAAAGTACTGTACCCATTGTTGTTTTGATAGTATTTTCAGAAGAAAATGTGAATGTGTGGGCAAGCTCTGGAAACTCTTTGGAGAGATTACCCACTTATTTAACCACATTTCCTGTTTTTAACCCATTTGTCCTCAGTCAGTCCCTAGTCTACTGACAAAAATAGATACAAAAAGTGTGCTATAAATAGTTCATTAGTAGGGTTTTTTTTGTAAAACTGAAAATGTTTTGATAAATTGTTCATGCTAGCTCTGTATTAATTAAACAGCACAGTGATTACCATTTCCTTTAAATCCTTCTCAGCATAATTCATAGTACTCTGAAGACTGACACCTCCTCAGAGACTAGAGAAACTAACAATGATGAGATAGCTGACAATGACATATAAGTAGCTACATGCTTGCTAGGTGAGGTTAAAAAGGAGAAACCACTAGCAAGCAAATCTAAAGATGTCCTGTTTGTGCAGGAAAATCAGAAAGCAGGGAGTTCTTAAAGGAAGGGGGAGAGGGGCCACTCTTTATGAGGGCCAAATATGGCAGGAAAACACAGCAAAGGAATTATGAACTGGAAACCAGACTGCCCTCTGTTAACTCGTCACCTCTCTCCTAACTGGGCAGCTCCATGCTGTGGGCAATGGCAGCTGCTGCACTGCCAGTGGCAGCAGCAGGGCCAGCTGTGCAGGGAGATATTTTAGTGCCCTCCTCCCCAAGGACTGGAGTTGCTACAGCAGTTGTCCTACCTCAGTTACACCACTGTCTTTTCTGCCTCTCTTTCCAAACTATGACATCATGTTGATACAACACATCCTTCAATACACCAGCTTGCAAAGATTTACCTCCAAACTGCCTTAGGAGTAGTCTTACCAATATAAAAAATGAGGGCTATTGTTAGTTGCTTGTTGTACTGTGCTATTTTTAGTTCACTAATTGAGCAGATTATATCAGGATATACAAACTAGAGCAGGCTTGTCCAACATACAGCCCACGGGCCGCTATGCGGCCTACCCAGCCGTTTTATCTGGCCCGTGGAGTGCAGAGCCGCCGCCGAGTGTGGAGCTGCGGTGGCGGGGCAGCAGCGAGGCAAGGCAAGGCGGGCAGGGCCAGCCTGCGGGCCCCAGCCAGCAGCAAGGGGAGGGGAGTTGCATACCCCCGCGGGGCCAGGCTCATCAGTGAGCCGGGTCCTGCACCTGCTGCCCCGAGGGCTGCGTGGCGTGGGGCTGCCCCAGCCGTGCCTGATTGGATGAGCTGGGGACAGCACGTGCAGCTTCTTCTCTGGCTCTGCCCCTTCCCCCGGCATGATCAAGTTAGTAAAGGATCTCAAGGATCCCACAGGCCTTTCCCCCTTGCACAGCAGTGGGAGAGGTGGCTGCCCAGGCCCATGCTCAATATATTAACTGCTTGTAGACCCCATGTAGACTGAGCAACATCCTGGCCCTTTGTGGGCCACATGTGGCCTGCAGGTAGTCAGCTGGGCAGTGCTAATCTAGTCCAACCCCTTACACAGAAAAATGACGTCCTATTCCTAAGCCATACCAAACATACATACTTTCTGAAAACCACAACTTGCCTAGGCACATTTCCAGACCCATTTCATTGTCACTTCCTGTAACTTCATTGGTGTCAAAGGTCACATGACATCACTGCCTGATACGATTTCCTGTGAGGTCTTTGAATATGGCTTGCTGGTCCACTGGGTGATACAAAGTTCGTGATCTGGCCCCACATTCAAAAAGGTTGGACACCCCTGAACTAGAGTCTGCAAGTTCCTGTATAAGGTTGGGTGTGCTTCAACTGGCAACTTGTAGGAATGGGGCTAGAAATGGTGGCATTCTGGTTGCTGAAGCCCCCTTTATACATGAAGATAAAGGCACTATTGGATCTAATGCATGATCCACACAATTGCATTATATGATTGTGGGATCATGCATTTCATCCAACTGTGCCTTATTGCTTGTTGGAGGGGGGAAGTCCAAGAGGCACATCTGGGACCCAGAGTCCTGTCAGCTGTGTGGTCTCTGGGTCATGTTGTAACCAAGAGAAGGTTACAACATGAAATGAGCAGCATCACTGGAGGACTCTCAAATGGAAGCTGGAGGAGAGGGAAGGAGACAGCCGTATTGTAAACTTGGAACAAGAGGAAGGAGGGGGAAGAAGCCAAGGCACTTTAAATGAGGTTTCTTTAAAAGGCCAAAGATTCGTTTCCATCATTTGGGCTGGACAGAAATTATGAAGGACTTGATGATAAAAGATGTGCACAGTACACTCTGCTAACGATGAACGAGAACTTTCATGGGTAAAGAATGCTGGGTACCTCACACAATTGAATCAGAATTTGATTATGTATTTGAATTAAAAAGAACAAAAAATTTCAAATCTTAACTAATTAACAAAAAATTACATTAGAAAAATGGGTATTTATAATTAAAAATACTTTCTTATAATAATTTCAAACTTGCAGCTACGCCTAGCCAGTCTTCATCCAAACAAAAATATATAGATATCTAACTGCCTATCTAAAACATATCTAATAATCCTTCCCTCCTTTTAAAAGCAATGTGATACTCAGAAATGTTGTAGATTTTTGAAGGTATTACGAAAAGGCTAATGACTTTAGATTCCCACAACACTGTGGTGAGGGTTCTTTTATATTGAAACAGTTGGTGTATTCTGTATTGGCTCTTATTGAAAATGAAGATTGCAAACAAAGCAACTAATATAACCCAGCTACAGAGCACATGGAAACCTGACAGTTTCAGCAATTACTGTATCTCTGTTGTTCTCCCAGCCTAGGCTAACATTTCCCAAATTCTTTAAGAAGTTAAGCCACTGTTCGTGAACATGAAACCAATTACACCCCCAGCTCTTCTATGTGCTGCTAAAAAGATGCATTTTCATTTAATGTCTTCTCGGACCCTCTTTTATTCAAACTGAGCCTCAACTTTGGATCCTTAGCCTGCATTTATCAGTTACAATTCCACTGATGCCAGTGGCAAATCATCTGTTGAATTAACAGTTACTACCATTCCTGCAACATACCTCTCTGATAAAAAACAAAACAAAACCAAACCTCCCTGCACACAAAAGTACTATTAGTTAGTGCAATGTAAACCTATTGTCACTTCTACCAAAAGTATTTCATAGACAAAAATAGATTAGCTTTAGGTACACATGATTTGAAGATTTATTTTGGAGGCCCAAGGCACAAAAAGCAATTACTTTAAAAACCACCACCTCTATCCTATCAAAACAAAACCAACAAAAATACTTCAATCCAGAAAGCTGTACCAATGTTTCCTTTCACTAACACAAACCAACCATAGTCTACAAGTATATTCATTTCTTTCTTTCAAATTCATCACTTTAAAGAACCCTGAATGCATCTTTTCAAGGTTTTGTAAAGCTTCATATTATTAAAGCTCTTCAATATACAAACTAGCTTAAAAGTGATACATATTCTACTTGCAATTTCTGAAGTCGCTGTTACTGTAATAATAGCTTGTCACAGCTTTTGTAAAATGAAATGACAGCAATTTCATAAATGAAGAATGGGTTTAGAGATATACCATATTTCTGAATTTACTTCGGTTGTCATTCAAACATTATGAATATTACTATAAAAGAGATTATCAAGAAACTGAAGCAAATTGATCCAAAGAAGGATCTATATCACAAAGCAAATACTTGCAACAATTTGGATCCGAACTTTTGGGGCATCTAATTCTATTCTGCACATGAGGCTGCCTCAGTATCTGAGCTGTAAACTTTCCAAAACCTTTGGACAAATTCTTTGAACAATCCAATACTTTATGGAGATTCTGCTGATGGTGTTATATTATGGTAGCATGCATGGGGCCCTGACAGGTCAACCCGACACACATACACATAATAAAAGATAGTCCAATTTCTGGCTCAGAAACTCTCAGTTTCAGGCCCTGTTCCTGCAAAGGCTTATGTATATACCTAACTTTTAGACTGCGAACCGGTCATTGGGCTAAAGCAAGCAAGCAAGGGAGAAGAAGCTAAGACAAGACTTTTTAAAATTGATCGGCTCCATACAGTTTTAAAGAATATTTGTATGCTTTAGTTGAGTGTTTCTCAACCAGGTGCTGTGGCACCTTGGGGTGCTGCATCTTGTTAGCATTGTTAGGTACACAAACATCCAAACACGATTCACAAAATAAACCCAGAAATTTCAAATAGGAATCAATACTATCATAAGCATTCTGGCCTGTTGTGCTCTTTCTGAATTTTTTGCACCAGAAGGATTGTTCTGTATTTGTCTGCAGTCAAAAAATGAGGGAAAGCTAAGAGCTGGCAGTTTCTGAGGGATGCCTTGAATCTAACAAGGGGTACCTTGAGTTTAAAAAGGTGGAGAAGCACTGCTTTAGTTAATGGAGACAAATGAGCAGATCAGTGTCAACTGTTGCAGCTCACCAGTAGTCTATTGTCAAATAGTAGTTTTCTTCAGGGATCATGGTAGAGCTTAATCTTCAGAAGAGACCCTGGCTCTTGACCAGTGGTGACGCATAGGGGCGCACGTGGGTGCATGTCCACCCCGAGTGTGGCAGTACACTCCCTACAAAAAAGGCACCGCCGACACTGTTGGTAGTGCCTGCAAGTGGTCGGCTGTTGCTCGCCACACCGCCGCTGGTCTGTGGGTGGTCTGCAATCCCTGCTGGCCACTGCCAACGCTGCCGGTGATGGCTGCGGGTGGTCACCGTCCCTTGGTTGGCACTCGCTACCTCCCCCCACTCCAACAGCGCCAACAGCAGCTGCAGGAGCTCCCTGCTTACTGCTCCCATGTTCCCACCGTCACTATGTCCCCCAGCTACCTGGGGCATGAGTCATTCATGCTCTTGACCCCTGGCCCCTTGGAAGACGCAGTAGAAAGCTATGGACCTGCTTTATTTTTCAGATTGGAGCATTTATCATGTTAGACTTATCTGGTAGAATCTAGTATATTTTTCACAAACTTCACTGATCTGAGAGGCAGCATCTTTATTTCGACTTTCACCCACTGTTGATATCTTTCCTTATTCAGGATCTTCCTATCTTACATTTTTAAAGCTATATAATTTGTGTTACAGATCAAAGTGTAGTGGTTGGTAGGAGTAGCAGCAGTAACAGGAGTGGAAGTAAACATTTTCTATCTTATAACAAACTGCTTTAGATGACCTTTGCCCAGAGTTTTAATCTTTATTCATAATAAACTCTTTAGAATAAGCTAAACAAACTGTCAGACGATCTTGCAGAAAGCTACTGGCTACATTTAAGAAGATATCCTTTACCAAAAAAAAGGTAAAAAATGTTTGCCAGGTACAAATTCAAGGAATATGGCACACACTTATATTCCACAATTAGAGAAAGATAAAGAACATTTTAGTTGCTTCTAACACTACTGTTTTATAATAGTCCACTTCCAACTTTTCCAGGACTCTATGCTTCTCTGCATCCTGAGTGGCAGCTCTGAGTATGACTGGGATTTTTTAGTGTATATTGTGCTTAGCCTTAAAAATGGTAAAGATCAAATGTAACATTTGGAAGTGATCTGGGCCCAGAAGTGATCTAAAGTAACTGGAAAGCTTATTACTTTCACAGTTCAAAGTAAAGTATTTTAATAATTTTGCAGTACTCTGAATGAGTCTAGCACTCTAACCCCAACCAAACACTAATAAAATTTTGAAGTGTTTCATTAAATATAAATTGCTATGTACCATGTAAAAGAAATTTCAAATTAATGACATTCTCACTATTACAGTGAGTTCACTGTATTGTTTAGGGTCTATCATATTTTCCTATTTAAACCCTTATTTTTAAAGGGGTTCTCAATTTTACAAAGAAGGTCTCAGTGAAGGTTGGGTAGTTCTCAGTGAAGGTTGGGTTTTATCTGAAATATTCAACCTCATAAAACATGGATTAGAAAATGTTTTGTTAACAGCCACTAAAACTGATTTTCCACATGCTATTTTTTTTTTTTTTTGCTGTCCAGTAACAAGATCTTTCACAATTTTATTCTTATACTTGGCTTAATGCTTTTTAAGTAATTAAAAGCACAATCTTTAACATATTGATGTGGCTACTGTACATGAGGGCAGTGCTGTATTTAAGGAAGGATTGTAAAATTTATTTGAACTAGGACTTGGTAATCCTTTTTTGTCTTCTGTTTGATCATAATATTGCATTTGTCACATCACGATGTGTTGCTGGAAAAAAGTGAACTGCCCTAAAGGGTCAACATTGCTGGTCTTGGCTAAATTCAATTCCTAGTCCTCATTTTCTGCAACAGTAAAATAGGATAAACATCACTTTATAAGAATATAGTAATGCTTAATGTGTTTAAAGAATTTTGAAACCTTGAATGCAGGACACTGAACTATTACTTGCAGAGACTGCAAGTAATATTACAGAGCATTCCCATTTTTAGCAGCTATAAATTACAAGGTTTAAAAGACAGAATTTCAAGGTGCCTGTACATGAGCAGGGAGACTGCTCTGACATGCTGCAATTCCTATGATGAGGACTGACTTGTATACAAAACTGAAAAAGGTAACAACTCTGAAATAGCTAATATACCCCACATGTAACTCTATAAAAGGAGAGATAGCTGTGACACGTTCACTTTAATTGATCAATTGTTTCATATTTGATAGAAAGTACAGCAAACTTGAGGTAACTATAAGAAAATAAGTCTTGTTGGCATGAAGTCAGCTGGATTCAGACTGACATAGCCAGGATTGTGCACTAAAATGTAGTCATTAGGCTAGAACATGGAACAGATGGCTGCGGAATGAGGTGGATGGGAACATGAGTAGAAACCGTTAACGTGACTTCCTTTCACAGGGAACTTAAAGCTGTCCAGGAAAAGTAGCTACCTCAGACCTGTTGAGTGTGAGCAGCTAGAACAACCCTGAATGGCTATGTTGATGACACCTACAGTTTCATATGACACTCTTCCCCCATTCTCTAAATACCCTGTTTTACTACACCACATCGGATTTTCAGTTTTTGTTTCTGTGAATTTTCCAAAGGGGCAAATGAGGTCATCGAGAGAAACTCATGAAAGAATGTCTCCCCAACTAGAATTCTCAGCCAAAAAAGAACCAATAGACTAAGCATACCTCCCTCTGACAGTGCGTTGGTATTTCTCACGTTTCATGTCACAGGACTAACAACTGCAGACAATGACAGAGTTTAGAGGGCTCATGCTAAATAAATGCACTGCTTTAATGTTAAGTTGGTGGGGTTTTCTTGCTTTGTTTTGAAAGGCTCCAGTACAGAATCCCTGCAGAATGCAGTTACATAAGGCTTACAAATATTGCATTTCAGAGCCCTATTTAATCAAAGTTTTTTGGCAAACAAATAAATTATAATCAAATGCATCTCAAAGACCCCCCCATGCCATTATCATTGCATTGGTTCCGGAACTTTAAATGATTAACCAACTCTGTAAATGGAAAATACTGCTCCAAAGAGACTGATTATCTGATTTAAAGACTCAAAAAAGCAGAATCCACAAGGGACTCTTCAGCATAACTCTGCTGGCTTTTGGGGCAATTTGAAGATATACTCAAGGCAGCTGTATTTAAGATAACTGTAGTGCAGTTATAGGCATAAAACTAGGTAATGAGCAGACAAACCTCTTTTTCTTTTGGACAGAAGGTGTGCCATGTAGGTGAAAACTCAGTTTCTACACCTCTACAAACATTCACTTGTAAAGAACCCAAACAAATTAATACTACAAATTAGATTTCTGAAAAAAGAGGCCTTCAGCTGAAACAAGGAAAATTGTCTCTGTACTTCCAAATACTTTCAGTAATACAAAAAGGAAAGAAATCCCAACCCCCCAAAAAATAAGCAAGAAAAGTCTTCCTAGGATTTGAGTTTGCATGCATGAATAACTGTGGTTCTGTGTTGTAATAAGTTCACCTTATTAGAATCAGCTTTCAGCTATTTGCTCAGATACAGATCTACTGCACTGCCAAATATTATGCAACACTGCAAATGTGCATGGTGCATTAGAGGAAAATGGGAAGATAAAAAGAGATTAAAATCTAAATTCCTCATCCAACAAACAGTTACACATACTTAATTTTATAGATGCCATTGCTTTTACTGATTTCAAGACAGCTACTTGTGGTGTAAGGTTGCTGCAGGATAAATGCTTACAATAGATTTAAACCACAAAAATGAGTACATGGTGAGTGGATTGGGATAAAGAGTAAGGGAACATAAGCACATGTCTGTCTGTCTGCTGGGGGATAAATAGTATTATCAGGGTCATTTTGGACCAGGTAGTTGCATCATTTGGGGGTGGGAGAGACCCAAAACTTGGGGAAAAGTTAACTCCATTTTCACCTACAGGAACAGACACTGGAAGGGACCCTTCCCTACTGTCAGATACGCTATCATTTAATGCTTTATAAAAGCCTAGTGAGCTTCATCTTAATAGCCGTTAAGTTTTTTCCCCTCAAATTCTAATGGGATGTCTGCTCCAGAGCCTGATTGCTCTGATATGTAATCCCTACCCTCCTCTTATGTCCAACCTAGCTTTCTGAATGGTCACTTCTACTGATCTATTCTTGCTTTAACATTGCCTTTTTTAACTTAAACAGTTCTTTTATTTCCCTGTGTTCACCCTGCTAATGTACGTGCAATTCTTCATTTTGCTAGGTGAAACAAGTCCAACTCTTCTAACTTTCCCTCACAGGACAGGTTGGCTTTTCACTCCCCTGACTACTAACAATAGCCTTTTTCTATACTAGTTCCAGCTCGAGATTATCTTCCTTCAAAACGGGTGACCAGAACTGTAGCTGGCATTTTAGATGTGATCTCTCACATCCCTTGTGTATTGGGTTTCATTCTGATAGTTCTGTCTTGTGTTTGGGTTGTTATAATATAGTGTGACTCAATTTACCTCAATAGCCTGCGCACAGAGAATGAAGGGGTAAGCCAGGGTTGGCTATGTGCAAGAAGAAACAAGATGGACCTTTAGTAGCAGCAAAGACTGAATGGCTTTGCTGACATACCAACAAAGTGAGATGTCCATCAGACAGTGGAAGAGCAGGCTGGAAACAGAGGAGTGGGAAGACTGAAATAAGTGAAGGAGCTCTGGGGAAGGCAGAAAGACTAGGAAGGGGAAAATGACATTTTTGGGAGTGATCAGGGCTGTGTGGACTGGACTGGGGATAAACAGACTGCTTAACACCTTTGGAAGGGAAAGAGAACCTCTGGCTGGGTTGCCTTTGCCCCAATAAATGATTTTACTGAAGAGACTGCTGTACTGCTTGGAACTGTAGGTTGCACTGGGTCACCCCCAAGAGCAGGGTGAAGTCTTTCTCTTAGGAATGGGCCCAGATGAGTCAGGGCCACAGAGAATCAGGAAAAGTGATAGACTGAAAGACTGGAGTCTCAGAGTGGGAAGGAGCCTGGGCTACCTTCTTGCTCCAGGGAGCCAAACCAAGAATTGCTTCAAGGTACATTCTCAGAGACTAGATAAAGCTGTAGTGGTCTCAAACAAGTCCCAAGCAAGCAACCCCTAAAGCAGTGTTTGTCAGCCTGTAGGTTGAGACCCAAAAGTGGGTCATAAGAATGTATGAAAGGGTCATGAGCAAACTTTAAAAATGGACCAACAGACTTTAAAAATGGATTTTCCTTTAAAGGAGAAAAATGAGGGAAACCATGGCTTTTGCTTTGCAGGCTGGCAGACTTCTAGCCTGCAAGTGGCTTGGGGCTGCTTGAGGTTCCCCCTGCCACACACCCTGAGGGGTTGGAGTCTGGGGACAGTGGGTCAGGATTGAGAGGCACTGGGTTGGGACTGGCCATCAATGTTTACAAATGGGTCCCAGTACAAAAAAGGTTAAAACCACTGCCCTAGAAGGCACTCTGTGACACCCTGTAAACTGCACTAATACCTACTTGTGCCTACCAGAATATTTCTGCAGATATATCCTAGGCTTGCATTTGTTTTTTCATGGCAGTCTCACAGAGTCATTCTTTAATTTACTAGCATACCCAAGTCCTTCACCTCAACCAAACCACTGAAAGAAAGCAATCAGATTAATCTGGCACAAACTACCTCTGGTAACGTATATTGTGTTTTTACCCATTTTCCATTTACATCAATGTTTTAAGTGAGCGTTTCCTAATGGATTTGCTCTAAAACCTTTTACACTCCTATGGCCAGACTAAAGAGACAAGTATTTGCTCACATCATTTCCCTGCTGTCCACCCCTCCCACAAACACAGAGTGTAGAATTCAGGAGCTACATTTGCTATTTTATATTCACATGTACCTACCCTCATGAGGAAGTGGCATGAAAAGTGTAGGGGGTGGGAGAGCACCTGAAGATAGTCTAGTCTCTAGCTGGCTCCAAGAAGAGGGGTAACTGGGAGACAATAATCCTTGTTTGGGGTGGGAGGGGAAGGAGTAGAGACAGGAAGGAGACTCTGATATTATCTCAAGACAGCATTGGTAAGATGGTTATAGAAGGAGTGTTAATATAATCTCAGTCTGATATGATAACAACCTTTAATTTCAAGGATTTAGCAAACAGACAGTAGTCTACATAGTAAGTGGAGGTGAACAGTGAGAACTGGCCTGAAAGACAGGATGATGCAGTACCTTTTGGGCAGTTCCTGTTGGTCATGCTCTAGAGCTACAGGTAAGTATTAAAGCTTCCAAAGCTTCTGCCAGGAGGCGAGAGTATGGTGGCACGACTGTCCCTTCCTCGAGTCTGAAATCCTGATCTTTGTGAGCAGCAGAAGGTATGCTGCACATTCCCTTGCACCTGCTGAAAACAATCTGCTTCATGGTGTTTGCAAAAACGTGTAGTACAGAAATGATATTCTGAAGACATGTCACATATTAGAAATGAGAAAATCTGAAAATTTGGAAGTGAAGTTAAAGAAAGAACTTGAAAGTGAAGTTAACCAAAAAGTGCCATTTTGATGCACAGAATGAATGCTTTTAGTTGCAGGGAAGAGGAAATAATATATGCTAAGAGGACAGCAATGGTTCATCAGAATACATTCTCTGAAGATCATCAGGTAACAAAAGCCTGAGCTGCTGCACTGCGACAGGGAAAATTCAAGGGATGAAATTCAGAGTCAAATTGTGGTATAATAATGCATTAATGTCATCTTGTAATTAATATTTCCTTCCTTTGAAAAATTTATACTTGCACATTTTGAAAAAATTAATCATGAAAGTAAATTAATTCATATAGTAATTTAAGTCTAAATTCTTAAAAATTAGACTAATTCATACTGAACAATTATCACTGCCATGAAGCATTTACAACATGGTAGTAATCTATCAGGTACCACTGACAACAATCCAGGTGCAAGTCTAGCACACAGACATGAGATATGACATATTCACTGGTGAAGTCGAGGCCTTTAATCTGATTACTGGTCTAATTTCAATAATCATTTTTAATTGTAACATACACAATAAAAATAATACTACTTGCACGTGATGACATAATATTAATTTAAAGCATGATCTAATATTAGTTACAGTATTATAAAATAATACTGCCTAATCAGAACACCATCTGTAAGAACACTGAAGACTTTCAAGGCTGGCTATAGCAATTTGTGACATTGTAAATAGCAAAGTTTTTAATAAAGTAAAAGACAGCAACACAAGCTGCACACAACCTGTTGTTTCAGCCTGCACTGACTTCTTTTTTGGAAACTAATGTCTTGGTGAGAACAGCAAAAAAATAATGGAGTTTCCACAGGAATTATATTATTTAAATTCTGTACTCTGGGGATGTAACATGTTGATGGGGTTGTTTGGGATGATCTACTGAGCAACTTAATCTCAGGGTATCTGCATCACCAGCAACTGATGTGCAGCTGGACCTCAGATAATGCTATTACTAAGTTAAAAGGAAGACAGAAAATTTCAAGGAACAAAATGGGTACAAAAACTTATGAATTTGGAACCTGTAAGTATATTGTGAGAAACACTTATATAATTATACACTGACCATGCTTTCATTTATATACACACACATTATTTTATTGAAGTTCGTGTAATCTGTAAGTGGTCAGCCCTTTGAAAAATCATGCCAAAAACCCAGGGTTAGGTAGCTGAAAAGAGGTGTTACTTTTATGCATATACATACACGTGTGTTTATGTGCGTCTACACATACCACACTCACACATGCACACACACCACTGAAAGAAGGGGGTGATAAACTTTTCACCTCTTTTGAACTCTCAGCCAGGGTCAAATGTTCTCTCTCCCCCACTGATGAAACCAAGATCTTTAAACGTTTTTTCAAAAATTGGGAGCCAGAGACTTACACCCAGTTTAGTAGTTAGGGTACTCATTCAGAATGTGGGAGGACATATACCTCCTTTGCCATTCTTCCACAGCCTAGCTAAATTACCTATCAGTAATTCTGGGGCAGGTCTCTCTTAATGTCTTGTGTAGAAGCTGTTTGACACTGCACAGAGAATTAAATATTCTTTGAAGTAAGGGCTTGACCCATGGAGGGCTTAACATTTCAGCAAGTGTCTTAAACTAAGTGGACTATATAGTTTCTCTCTCAACTTTGTTCAATAAATATTTAAGTTATTTATTCAAAGTGGAACACATCCAATAAGAGATCTCATGAGAGACCTGAATCAAACACACAAGGTTCTTTGTGTGAATCTGATTTTTTTATTAGACCAACCTAAATAGTTGGACAAAAATTTCTTAGCAAGTTTTCGGGTTTAAAAACCCTTCGTTAGGCTAAGGAAGCATCTGCAGTTGGTGTGTGCTCTTCCTGGATGGAGTGAATAGTAAAGAAGCCAGAGGCTGGTATGCATGCAAGATGTCCCTAGGCCTATGTCCTTAGACCAACATGGCTACAACCTACACACCTGAATCAAACAGGCATTGATTGTTAAGCCATTCTCTGAGGGAACGCATTTAGTTGAAAGTGCAAAGTACTTTTGAAAAGTTAGACTGAACATTTCCTAAATACCACAAGAGGACATGTGTCTTGCCTGTTCATATGTAGATACACTGGTCCCCTTGAAGTGGCAGTGCTTATTCTACCAAAACGTGCAGGGAAAGGACATGCAAGAGTTCTTCACTGATTTGATCTTTATGTACAGGTTATTATGAATTCCACTAACCATTCATTAGGCTACCAAAATGGAATTTCAGAATTAATGATTTTGAGCTATACAGTATTCTTTTATACATTTTAGTTACTTCTGCAAAAGGATATTCTAGCTGTTATATTCAAAAGGTACTTAAGATAGAAGTTTGCCTGTCATCTTAAACATAAAACAGGGGACTGATGACCCAACTTAAAACCAACACAAAAGAAAAGTTGAGGTTGACAAGTACGTCACTGGGAAAGTAGTAATTAAGATGAAATGCTAAAAGGCATATCTAGTTTGTTGACTAGCCTGATAGAAAAGCTAGGATCTCTTATTCAATGTTAAGTTAGACAAAGTATAGATTAGAGAGATGACAGGATAAGTATACCAGATCTCTTAAATCAGATGTACATGTCTATAAACCTAACTATTCCATGTGGCAATTTAGTATATTTGAATGTTTAAACAATGATCCTTTAATATGACAAATGAGAGAAGGGTACTGTTAGAGTGATGCTGTAGCTATGGGAGAAATGCATCTGAAGCAAAGTCTAAACGATTCCATATTCAATTTACTTAAAGATGTAAAATCACTATCTGCAACACAAACATCACAGAGTTGAGAAAAATTTAAAAACACCAAATACACCTGTAATGCAACTGGCATAGAATTTAAATATCATAAAAAACCACTTCTTTTATGGATGGAGACTTCAATAGTATGTAAGAAACTGATTTTCTTAAACAGATCTGTAAGCTAATTTCTGCAAAACATTCTGAACTTTACTTGGATGTGGCTACGTATTTACTGAACAGTTGCCTGCATTTCAAAACCATTTTGTGAAGGGAGATAGCTATTTGAATATTTCAGAAAACTGACTCACTCCCAGACTGAATGAAGAGCCACTGACTTTCTATAAATTCAAGCTAACTAGAGCACTCAAGCGATGTGTTTTTAGTATGAGGAGGCTTATAATATATAATAAAACATGACAAGTCCACTAAGGTTCACAGTAGTCCTTGAAGAAGTCAAATCTTTTGTAACCAAATTTTTTTTTTGGTATTATTTTAGTGGTGTCAGTGGTCAGCAATCTACTGTCATGCACATATCCATCATACTTAAGTAATCATCATTACCTTCTGAGAAGCTGGAAACTGAAACCCACAAAAGAGTATGGAGTCTAGTATTACCAACAGGTGAATAATACAAAACATAAGACTAGAAAATATGATAGGCTTGTTATCAAGACAGGAAGAACATATTAACTTGAAGTAGAAAGTCAAGTAAATTGATGAAGTAGACCGTCCTACATGGTGCATACACCCCCTTTTCTTTTCTTGCTCAATTTCAATATGTAGCATAAATAAGAAATGACTGAGACAGTAGTTCTCTGGCAGGGAAGCAGGGAAAAAATATCACCACATAATTTATGCATTATGGTACCCCCTCTTTTAATGGAGGGTTTTTGTATTAATTGCTCTAGGTTTAAAAAAAAAAAGCAAACTGGAGAGAAAAACTCCATCATGTGGAATCTAACAGACCTTATAAAAATCACTGACAAAGTTGATACTTACAGGTTCAAAGCCCAAACTTTGCCACCTTGAACTAACAGAGACTGATAGCAGGAAGAGGCTGACATCCTATCAAGACCATCCAGGGGAAGAGAAGAGAATGAGGCATGTTTTACCAGTGGGTCTTACAGATATTTGCTGACAGCCAGGAATTGAGATGTGGGAGTCCTAGATTTTCTTCCAGGGATCTTGGAGGGAGGGAGCATGCTCTAGTAACAAAGACCTTTCTTCTTGACCTGCCTCAGCCCTCCCAGGCTGTCCCCATTTCAGTGCTCTCTCTCAATTCCCACCCCCGCCGAGTTTCCTTTTTCTGTCAGCCCAGATCTTCCTTTCCCTTTGACTCCTTATAGCCTTTCTTCTTTAATTTTAGTGTCCCACATTCTAGACCCCTCATGCAGTCAGTCCCAGTTTTTCTGCAGCGAGAGGTCTTCCTCGTTTCAGACACCTCCTCTCAATTGACTCTAATTTTTTTATTTCTCTATTTCCTGCTCCATCCCAGTCCAGCTCCCTTTGCATTTCTTAGGCCCGTTTCCTTCTCCGTGTTCTTTGAGCACCACCAGGAGGAGCACAGAGTATTGGAGAGACTGTATCTTCTACTCTAACTTCTGTGTCTGATCCCACAGTGAAAGATACTAGAGTTGGAGGGTTGTTGTAGCTGTGATGGTTCAGGAAATTTGCAAGAGCAAGGGATATTTTTTGGTGACATGAGGGAGGGAGGGGCAAAAACTACATGGACACTGCACAGGTCCTGCAACTCTGGGTTGCTTGGAATTAGAGAAATCACCTGGCCAACTCCACCTCTACTGAGCACTTGCAAACTGCGGTTTTTCACACTTACAAATTGGCTGAACTTGGGCAGTGAAAAGACAAAAGGGAAACCCTTCCCTCCACACAAAAAAAATTAAAATTTCCCACTAAAACTTGGAAGGGGGGGGGGGGGTGTTCAACCTTTCTGACAGATGTGCCACAAATTAGCCCCACACCCTCCTAGAGTGTCACTCCCCTTCCTCTGACTCATCAGCTGCTCTGCTGCTCTCTACTCCTTGCCCTGTGCTTCCTGCCTGATCCATGGATCTGCTTTCTGGTTTTTGTCCAATTTTCTGCTCTGTTTCCTGCTCCCTGCCCTATCTGCCACTTTGTTGCCTGTCCCCTTCCTGGTTTGCAGTGCCACATAGAAGGTATCTGTTCCACTTGTGGCATGCGTGCCACAAATTGACCACCGCTACTCTAAGGCACGGCACTACAAGTTTCTAAATGAAATGGCTTTACTTTCTCACACACTCTCTCTCTCACACACACACACACACACACCCCTCCCCCCTTAATAATATATTTTCCCTTAATCTTGTTCTTGGAAACAGTTGAACCATTTTGTCAAAACTTTCGAAAGAAAGTGAGATTCAGAAACAGTGAACAGAAGATTTCAGCCCAAATGGCTAGTTTGGATGCTATAAACAACTTGGAACAGTTATTATCACAAGTCAGGGGTGTGAAATTCATCCAGCCCCACAGGCCAGATGAGGGGTGTGAGGCCAGTCTGTGGGCCAGACTGGACGCAGAGACTAGCCCCACACACTAAAGCCAGCGCTGCTCTGATGTGAATCTCTCATGCAGTGCACACCCCAAACCAGCCCTGTTCACAGCACGTGCTTACATGCAGAACCAGAACAGGGTACATGCTCCATGATGTGCCCACACTGAACTGGCTCTGTATGCAGCAAGCTCACATGGCTAGTCTGGTAGGGCTCCACATGCAGCATGGTCTCTGTATTGGTCCCCAGTGTCACATGAAGCAGATGTACCCAGTCCAGCCTTATGCACCACATGCAGCATGCCCCAGTCCTGGTCTGGGGCTTATGCTGCACACCAAGTCAGTCCAAGACTCATGAAACCATACTGTAGGGCTCCAAGGCAATATCTTTGATACCTCTGCCATAAGTCTTGAATAAATATCAAAGGTGTTACTAGTTCCACACTAATTTTATGGAGAAACATGGAGAACTGTGCTATGTTGAAATAAGATTTTTCTTTTTCCAATCACAAGCTGAGGCAAAAAAGTTGAAATCTATCCAGTTAACTTGAATCAAGTTTAAGAATCTGCAACTGCAAGATAACTCTTGAGCAGACATTAATTTCAACTAAAAATAATATTAAGGTTCATTCCACACATCCATTTCTCACATGAATCACTTGTACTTTTAATGAATCAGTATAATTTATTCTAATCAAGCACACCTTTTTTAAGCTGAATGCCTGGAGATGAATTGGACGTGATAAAAGGAAAAACAGTTAACTTACCAAATAATACTACTACAAATATCTGCTCTCCTATCCGATATCCAGAAAACTTCTGTTTTCTCATAGTTGAGAATTGTAGTACTTGTTAAAAAAAATCCACTATTTGGCTGAAAATATACAGTATGCTAGTTAGAGGATTTTTCTATGTGAGTGGCATGTACAATCAAGTGTTCATGCACTCTGCTATGGGCAGCTTCTCATTTGTTGTCCATTTATTCTGTGGTATTTTGACCATCTCACCCAAGAGTAGTTTTCCAGGTCAGCTACAGGTTTACCTTCTAGGCCTGAAACATGTAAGAGTGATGGATGTTTTAAGCAGGCACAAATCTAGTGAAGTCAGCTGAACCTTCACTGAGCTAGACTTTACTAGCACAAAGATAAAGACTTTATCAGCAGAAAGACACAACAGCACAACAGGACTTCATGAAAAATCATGAGTCTTATTCAGAGACGGGAGGGCCAACTGACTGAGTATCCATTAAACCAGTTAATTTATAAGTCAGTGATCCTGCTAAAAGAAAAAAATATATATTGTTGACTGCAACATGAGCTCAGTCAGCTAGAAGGTCACCAGGTATTAGTCAGAATAAGCATGAAGTACATAATCACAATCCGTCCCATTATTGGGGTATGGTACCACTTATTTGTCCTCATCTCCAGGTTGGAGTAACACAAGGA
>NW_017728992.1:46766200-46769113 GCF_001723915.1 Gavialis gangeticus | reverse complement strand
GAGGGCCAACTGACTGAGTATCCATTAAACCAGTTAATTGATAAGTCAGTGATCCTGCTAAAAGAAAAAAATATATATTGTTGACTGCAACATGAGCTCAGTCAGCTAGAAGGTCACCAGGTATTAGTCAGAATAAGCATGAAGTACATAATCACAATCCGTCCCATTATTGGGGTATGGTACCACTTATTTGTCCTCATCTCCAGGTTGGAGTAACACAAGGAAAAACATATTCCAAGACTGATCAGCCAGAATCACACGTTTTTAAAGTAAATCTGAACTTGTAAGCACCCTATCCGAGTTATTTCTGCCATAAGCTATACTAGAGTACAAAAGTACCAAAAAGGGCAAAGAAGATTTCATGTCAGAAATACGTTTTAAATGCAAAACTATATAAAATACTATCTAAACTACTCAACTAGTCAAAGAGTCCAAATTGTGCTGCTCTCAATTGCTTATTTACTGAAAAAGCCCTAAACGGTCATTATTTAAGCTGGATCAGAGTACACCTTTACTCCTAGTTTCTATTATATATTGGTCAAGATTAAAAAGACTACTAAGTTTAGGTGTGCCTCAATTTTGGGAGCAGTCCAGGTGAACTCTGAAAGAACCTGGTTAACACCTGTAGTGCTTAACACCTACATTCTGAAAATCAGGCTCCGTTAGGTATTCTCAAAGTGAAACAACCCTAAAACCGAACCACCTCAAACAACTAGTAACTTATGAAAAACTTGACCATTATAAATAACTGTATGTATGCAATAACAATGTTGAGGTGATGTGGCTGCCACGATGGTCCAGGAAATATGCGAGAGGCAAGAACTTTTATGGGCGTTATCTTTTATTGGACCAACTGCATGGCTGGGTGGTCATAGGAAAGTGCCTGGGTATCACAGTAACCTTCCTCAGGCTTCTCAGGATAGAAGCAGACACAGCAGACGGAACAAAAACACGTATAAAAGACTATTCAGGAAGGCTGTTATCACCTGTGAAGTGAAGAGGTTAATGAGTGTCATGTATTTATGATAGTGATTCTTCTGAGTCTTGATGTACCTTGCTGAACTACTGTTACAATGCTACACCCACACTTTTCTCCTGTCTTTCTTTCCTACTCTTTTTAAAAAAAAAACAAACTAATTTTCACCTCTTCAGAATTGTGATTAAATCTATTACAAAAGTGACTAGGTTCTTCACAAAAGATTCCCCCCCAAAATCCCAATGAATTTCATGAGAAAATGAAAAAAGATGTCTTTCATAATCATTCTATTGTAGATGAGCAACGAAGCAAAATAATCATGAAAAACATGCATTAAAGATATTATCACTGATAAAAATGCTATAATCATTTGGGGGAGTAAGATCAAAGTAAAAACCACTGTGGGGGAGGGGAGAAAGAAACAACTTTAAATGAAATCTTGTCAAAAACTAAGCAAAAGCAAAGAAAAAAAATGTTTGTATGCTACTTTTTAAAATCTTAACTCATATGCCTCAGAGACCATTATTCCAGGGTTATTACATATGTTTACCTGTGGGAACAAGACAATCTTTCCAATCAAAGTATCCAGCATAGATACCAGGTTCTAATGAACCTACGATAGGATCTGCCTTTGCTTCAATGTAAATTTCAAAAAGTCTTTGATCCAGCTCCTTTAAGGACTCCATACTTATCTAAAAGCGAAACAAAAACAAAAGGACACACATCAATTAATTATATAAAACAAAACATTAAACCACCATCACCTTAATATTATTGACAATTTAAAAAATCCTACTGAAAGTGATGGGTACATTTTGTTAAAGGCATTCATGTTAGAAAGTAATAGCTTACCAGACTCAAAGGCAAAACTTTTTACATCACTTCTTCTTCACTCATGAGGTCACAGGTTCAAGGGCTTCCAGAATCAGAATGGTTCATACAAAGGGAAAAGGCAGAAATCAAGGCCACAACAGAGCTCAGAAGCAAAACATGACCACTTTCCTAACTTCTCCTTACAGAGGATCATGAGAAAGGAGCCCCAACTCTGCAGGCCACTAAATGCTCATTCATGATGCTTCCATACTGCTTTCTCTTCTGAAATGGCGTATGGGAAGGCCTGTGTACAGGTGTTGAATGGTTTCTGGGCAGGCAGGCTCAGCTGCCAACAGCTCCATGTAGAAAGGAATAGCATGCTCTCTGATCTTAGCAGGGTCCTGAACACGTAACTCAAAGGGTTGTGAGTAGGGCTGTGCGAAACGGGCCCCATTTGATTCGGATTTGGCTTGAATTGGGGACAGTGATTCGATCCGTAGATTCGGATCGCTGTCCCCGATTTGATTCGGCCGAATCCAGATCTGATGATTCAATGCTGATTCGGTGAATCAGCGATTTGGACACAGGCACAGCTTAAAAGTTTTTTTCTACATAACTTGAGGTAGCAGGTGCGACTTGTGATCACTGCAGCGCTGGGGCAGATGAAGCATCACACACAGGAGCATGGGCGGCTCTCCAGCGTGCTTGGCAGTGAACCCGGAAGTGGACCAGAAGTATTTCCAGTCCACTTCTGGGTCTGCCAGGGAATGCGCTGGGGGCCTTCCTTGGCTCAGCAATTGGCCACAGAGGGACCCTGGGTGCCCCCCCTCCCCCCAGACCTAGAAGGCACCAGTTGCTGAGCCGGGGAGACACCGGAGGGGGCACCCTGCATGCTGTCCAGTGGACCCGGAAGTGCTTCTGGTCCACTTCCAGGTCTGCTGCCAAGCGTACTGGGAGCTGCCCGTACTTCTGTGGGACACTGCATCTGTCCCAGCCCCAGAGCATTCAGAGCCCCTGCTACCTAGAGTTATGTAGATAAAATATTTAAAGCTGTACCTACATCCGAATCACTAAATCTGTCCAAATTGTTTTGGAGAGATTAAAGGGTCCTCTGACTCGTTTCA
>NW_017728992.1:46760965-46761200 GCF_001723915.1 Gavialis gangeticus | reverse complement strand
GAAGTGCTTCTGGTCCACTTCCAGGTCTGCTGCCAAGCGTACTGGGAGCTGCCCGTACTTCTGTGGGACACTGCATCTGTCCCAGCCCCAGAGCATTCAGAGCCCCTGCTACCTAGAGTTATGTAGATAAAATATTTAAAGCTGTACCTACGTCCGAATCACTAAATCTGTCCAAATTGTTTTGGAGAGATTAAAGGGTCCTCTGATTCGTTTCAGATTCGGAGATTCGGCCACC
>NW_017728992.1:46752898-46755965 GCF_001723915.1 Gavialis gangeticus | reverse complement strand
TCCGAATCACTAAATCTGTCCAAATTGTTTTGGAGAGATTAAAGGGTCCTCTGACTCGTTTCAGATTCGGAGATTCGGCCACCGAATCAGGTTGAATCTCCGCTGAATTGAATCAGGGACTGAAGCTTCACACGGCGCTAGTTGTGAAGCTGTAGGGTCTTTTGTTCTGCACACTTTTTCTGTAGGCTGAAAAAGAACTGGGTCGCAACATCAACCTCTGTGAGTTCTTGGAAACGGTCTTGAATTTTTACACCCCAGATTCCACCCTCTACCAGTTCTCTTAAGCAGTTTTTCTGGAGCCCGAGGCTCTTGTACAGCCTGTGGTCATTACTGACATCCTTGAGGGCAGACTCAAGTTCCTTGATGTCTTTTTTGACTCGCATGCTGCTGCTTAAGAAGGGAAACCACAGTAACATTAAAAACAGGTGACTGGTATCATCCCTGTCTACCAATTACAAAATCTTGACCAAAACCCTGGCCAGGCAGCTCAACATATTTGAGACCCCTGCTGCAGGCCCCAAAAAGAGCTACTGTGTACCAAGCAGGACCATCTAGGACAACCTGTTTCTGCTGCATGACCTGCTGGTGGCTGCAGAACTCTTTCACCTGAACATCAGCCCTGTCTCTCTAAATCAAGAAAAGGCCTATGATCAGGGTCAACCATAACTTATTATTCTGGACTCTGGAAGCCTTTGGTTTTGGGTCAGTCTTCACCTCAACCACCTTGCTTCTAGTTCTAGACCATTCTAGTTTCCTAATGGTGACCTGAGAACTATGTGTCTGTTCCCAGCATTTAGGGCATCTAGCAGGGCTACTTTCTCTCTGGAATGGTATTTGCTCTGACTACTGAGTGACACTGCTCCATGGTCTGTGGCACTGCCTGATAGGCCTGGCTTTCCCATCAGCTGCAGCCCCAGCCACTGTGCCCCTACCTAAGAAAAAAGAGTATGCAGATGATGTGATTGCTTTTGTTAGCAGTAAAGTTAACATCCAGTCTGTGCTGGAGTGTCAGTGGGCCAATGACCAGACCACACTTCTTCAGTCCATATCAACTGGACCAAAAGCAACATGTTTCTGTTGGAGATCTGGGCCAACACTCAACCTCCAGACCTGCATGGAGGTCTGTCCTGTTGTTGCAACACATCTTCAAAGCCCTAGGCCCGTCATCCTATCTAGCCAAGAATTAGGAAGGCCACACTGAGGAGGCTGAGGTGTGACTATGCCACTGGTACCTATGCAGCCTCTCTTACCATGGCCAGGTCCTGGCCATCAACAACCTGCCAGCTACTACTCTGTAGCACACGTGTGCCATCCTGTACCCAAACAATGGCCCTGCTCCAAAGACTTCAGAAGCTCCTTGCAGAGTTCTTCTGGAATGGATACCACTGGCTCAGGCAGGCTGCCTGCCCCCCAATAAGGGGGGGGGGGGTCAAGGTCTAACTTGGCAAGGAGGGTGGCTGCCTTCTGCCTACAAGCTTCAGTACCTGCTTTTTGCTGGTGAGACCCTCCCCTAGTAATGTCTGGCTTCACTTTCCTGCATCAAGTGTGGTGTCTCAACCTTGACTGGGAACTTTTACTGTTGGATCCTGATGGTCCTAGGATGCCAGCTGACCTTCTACTGCAGCCTTGCCCTGGCCTGACAGGCCTACCTCTGACTGAGACCCTAGGGCAGGCACCTGCAATTTCCAGAGATGCTGTAGGAGCCCCTGGTCCATAACTTGGCCTTGCAGCAGGGGACTCTGAGCTTCGCCTTGTCTTGCCTCCAGAAGCCTCATTGTTTCCTTGGTCCAGTTGCACATCATGAAGTTGACCCAACTGTTCAATGCAGCTTGGTCCACATGGCTCTTAATAAAGTCCTGACCAACCAGATGGGTGTGCACTCTGTCCACGCTGTTTCACACCTGTTGGCTGAAGTGAAAGGAGCCTTCCCTGCGGATGCACTTGCTGCACCACCTCTACACATGCCAACACCTCCCCAATGGCACCTCACTAGACAGATCGCCCTCTATCGCTGCCTGTTCCTCGGGATGTGGACAGCAATGAAAGTGGAGGGATTAGTCACATTTGAAGTTGGACAATTCATCTTGCAAAATGTGGAGGAGTTTGTGCTGCACTCGGCAATGGCGGCCTGCCCAATGCCATCCCCTGCCTGGCCACAGCCTCCCGGCACTTAAAAAAAAAAAAATCCCTGCACTCACCGGCTGCAGGAGTGGCAACTGGGACCTCTGAGGGCTCATGGCAGAGCCCCGCCGTACAGTGCGAGGCAGTGGGGGGCAAAGGGGATCACACCCTGCCTGCACCCGCACAACAGCTGCCCTATGGCATGGGCACAATGCAGCTCAGCAGGGCGTCATGTGCTGCCTGGGAGCTGGGGCCACTGGGGCTGAGAGGTGCTGGGCTCCACCTAACATGTGGAGGTGCCCCAGCTCCCAGGCAAATCGAGCCAAGGGCTGAGGAATCAAGCCGATTTGATCCCTCAGCCCTTGGCTCAATTCGCCTGGGAGCTGGGGCAGCTCCATGTATCAGCTGGAGCCTGGCATTGCTCATTCCCAGCTCCTAGGCAGCACGTGGTGCCCTGCCGAGCTGTGCTGGCCTTCTACTGCAGCCTTGTCTCTGGAAATTGCAGGTGCCATGGGGCAGCTGCTGCACAGGTGCTACCCGGGGGGTGGGGGAGGAGCGATCCCCGCTGCCCTCCACTGTGCGGGGAGGCTCTGCCATGAGCCTCAAGGCCCCAGTTGCTGCTCCTGCTGCTGGTGAGTGCAGGGGTTTTTATTGTTGGGTTTTTTTTAAAGTGCTGGGAGTCTGGGGCTGGGCAGGGCAGGCATGGGGGCTTCTCCCACAGCTCCTCCAGCTGTGCCTGCCTCTGCCCCGGTGTGGGGAACCAGGGGGCTTTGCCCTGCTGCCACTTGCTCAGCTGGCATCGGGGGGTGGTGTGCGATGCAGGCACGGCTGACTCTGGGAGGCCACAGGGCATAGCCTCCGCTCCCAGCACTGCTGTGCCCGCATCAGCACTGGGAGCAGGGACTCTGCCCTGATGCCACTTGCCCCCTTCTGCCTGGAGCAAGCC
>NW_017728992.1:46748320-46752881 GCF_001723915.1 Gavialis gangeticus | reverse complement strand
CCCCCCCCCCCCCCCCCAGCTGGGCAAGCGGAAGCAGGGCAGAGTCCCCACTCCTAGAGCTGCCATGCCCATATCCCGTGCTGCCCCCGCCCCCAAGTAACATGGCCCCCCGCCCCAGCTGGGCAGCTTATTCCAGACCTAGCCCCAATTTCTACCTCCCCCATGCCCCTTTGCTTCTCCCTCCCCCAACCCCAATAGACTTAGCAGCTGGCATGAGCTGTCAGCTCCCTGTTTAGTATATGGCTGAATCCATCAAATCTTTTTCCAAAGCTTTTCTGAATCAATTCAGATGCTTCAAATCAATTTGGAGCTTTTACTTGGTCTCCCGATTCAATTCAGATTTGGAGATTCACTCCTCAAATCAGGCTGAATCTCCTCCAAATCAAATCAGGTACTGAAGCTTTGCATAGCCCTACGAAATATGTATATGTACCACTATGGAGTACTGTAATTTACTGTGTTAAAAGGGTTAATGTACATTTTAAATTATTCTGCAACTTCAATATTTCAAATTTTGTAATGCATAAGTCTACTAGATTTTAAAAATACATTATTTTGATGTGGCTGTACAATTTAGAAAAGCCACTGTTGAACAAATACTGGATGCCTCATTTGTCTCACCATACTACCAGTTCCTAACTCAGCACATTAATGACTTTAGGATAGTTGAGCAAGAAAGGAGATCATTTTGTAAAATCATTAACACAAATCATTTCAATCCTCCTTTAAAGTGATATTCAAAGTAATTCTAACCATAAAGTTGAAACATATTACTAGGACTGCTTTGAGAATATATTCTACTGTACAAGTGACAGTTTAGAGAGAAGTATTAGCTCTGTACTGGAAGACATAACCCTTTACTTCTAAACAACAAACATTTCTAGAAACAAACTAATTATACGGCCCTCAGGACTAAGTCACAACATTTCTCATAAAAAAAATGATTAATCTTTACAAAAAGGCAGGAAAATGAGACATCTATTGCCGCCCACTTTGACATTTTCGTTCTTTGAAAAAAAATCCCTGAACTAGTTTATGAACAAGACCCATCAGTTGTACAGATTGCTAGATTAAATAATTTATCAAGTATATTTTGAAAGATTATGATCTTTTGTTTTAGTCTTTGCACTGAGAAAGCACACTGACATTAAAAAAACTTTACTCAGAAATCTGATAAGAACTGCCAATGAAAAAACAAAAATCTCTAACAAGATATCACATTTTCTATACAAGTTATATAGACCACACCGAAACACATGCAAACAACTATTATTGTTTCTTTAAACTGATACCTGGAGTCCCATTCATATCTATGAGGTTCATTTAAAATTAATTTTGGGTGGCTCTTCAAACAAAAAACAAACAAACAAAGATAAACTTCATACCAAGTAATATTTCATTTCAGTATTCCTACTCACTTGAGTTATTTTTTCAACTCCTTGGAAACCATGTTTCTCAAAATGTTCAGCTATATTTATGAAGGTATGACGTTCCAGATAGCAGCAGTTACTGAGGACAATTAAAAGTCTTTGCTCCTAAAGCAAGAGGAGTTTTAAAGAAGGAAAAAGAACATTAATTAAAAGGAATGAATCTGAATAATCATGCTCCTCAATTCATAGTTGGAGAACAAAAAAGGCATTTGTTCACATGAATGACGGCTGAGATAAAAATGCTGTTAAATTATTTGATTTCATGCTACTAACAAATATTTTGAAAACAAAATTCTAAGAACTTAGTTAGCCTAGGTATAGTGATTTGGTAAGTACACCTTCTCTTCTTACGGGCTCCAGTGTCTGAAACGTTGACTGGAATAACTGACTAATACAGTGCTGTGGTGAAGGACCCCACTACAAAAAATAAAGCCTGGACACTCTTCCAAGAAGCTGTTTCTGCCTCTTTTTTTTTTTTTTTTCCTAGAAAAGCATTAAAAAAAAAGTATGACCACTGCAAAATGGAACCCAAGCTAGCCTTCATTTTCATGTGACACTGACAAAAATTGGATTTTAATGCTCAAAATGGAACAGCAAAACAGGTGTTAAACAAATGCATTCCCATTTCTCAACAATGAAATAAGCCAAAGATTTACAGAGCTGGAAATTATTTCTGAAAAGAATTTGAACTGCTCTAATTCATCTTGCTTTCCAATTATTTTATTTATTATAAAGCAAATGTGGCTTACAATAAGTACTGAATTAGAGAGGTAACTCCTCATGAATTTGGTGCAGCAACGTGGTACCCACGTGAGAGTCAAGATCCAATTTCAGAGGCAGCAACTGGGAAACAAAGCTAGGATCATTTTTGGGAGGTGTCTGCCAGAGGCTTTTTGTGCAAGTCATTTAGATTCCTTGGTTTACCCACCTGAGAAATGTGTGAAATATTCTCCAACCTCAAAAGGAAGCTCAGGATCCACATTTAGAGTACTTTTAAAATGAAAACTATTTGAGGATCGATCATCATAGTAGTAATTTATGGCTGATTAAGAATGAGATTATTCATCCTCCTAGAAGAATTCCTAACAGTATCATCTTCCAGGAAGCCACTATAACGACTAACAAAGCAAGTACACCCATTAACCTTTCCACTACGTTAGTAATTTACAATACATTGGTAACAGAATATTCAAAACAAATATGCCCAAGATACTTATACTATTTGAAAATGGGAGATAACTGAGGCAGAGGAAGTAAAATCTTCCCTACTTGCAAGAAACAAAGGATTTTTACATTTACAGATGAAAACTGCTAAGTTCCAAGTGTGTTGTGCTGTGGAAACTGATATTCTTTCCCCAACTCTGTTTGCAGAAAAAAAATTGATGCTCAGAACTCAATGACTAAATTTGTCTGTAGAACCAATAGGCTTGGTTGTAAGTACTGGGCTGCCAGTCTTGACTTTAAAACTTTTTAAAAAAAACAACCTTTTTTTAAAAAAACATTTTCTTAAAAAAACCCTTTTTTTTTTTTTTTTTTTTAAGGAATAGAAAGAGTCAAAATGTTGTAAGGAATTTGATGATATAGCAAAGTAAAGTAAATCTGATGGATCTGATGGAGAAAGTATCTTAAGGAATAACACACTACCTGGCCAACTATTTGAAGCTCAGAGGGGACAAAAATGCTAATATTAGCTTTTCCAAGAACCCTACATTTAACACTCAAAATATATTTATTGTTTAGAGCGTATAACTGTAATACAAAAATGCTTTGTGAAAAACAATTATGGAAAGGAAAAAACAATTATATTAATTGTAAGAGTGGGGGGAGGATGATCTGTTGTAATTGTTATGTGCGTCTTCCCTATCCCCGAGTAAATGGAAGTTAATGTATGGTAACTTAGCAGGTGTTCCACTACGAAGTAAAGCTACACTGATTTAGTGTCACTTATTGAGGGACAGCAGTGGTGGACACAAGGACACAAAACTGTAACCCATGCTTAAGCAGTAAGCCATCCTTCCCCTTTAAAGTGGGTTAATTGGTTTTTTTTTTTTTTGTTTATTTTTTTTTTGTTTTTTTGTTTTTTTTATTGCATACAACCACACAATGAAAGAAAAGGGCCATGTTTTGAAAGACTTATTTAGTGGTTAGTTTTTCCTTTCTAGATAAAAAAACAATACTTACAGAAGATAAACTAGTGTCTTCATGAATACTTCCAAATAAATCCGGAGAAGAAACATCAACTGAAAGACTGTAAATGTTTTGGGAAAAAAGGAAATAGTATAATACTCTTTTGGTTGAACTCTTTCACAACAGTTTTCTGTTATGTGCTGGATTCATCAGAAAAGCTTTAAGTCCCTTGTCAAAGCTTCTCCTGGCATGAAGGAGAAAGCAGAGAAAGACCTAGGATTGTCCTAAATCAAACACTAAGCCATTAAGTACTTTAGAAACAGGTATTGTCATTCTAGTTATAGGTCTTTATTTCAAAATGATATTTGGTATGCATGTTTCACACCTCTTCTGTGCCTTCTTTGGTACACAATAAAATCTGTGTTGTTCACTTCCCCTAGACAGCAAAAGAAGTGCCAGTTCTCCAAATAAACTAGCTTTCAGTCCATTCTTTTTTCTTGCCAAACATCCTGACAAATCCAAGCAATATGTCCAAGTTTTTTTTTAATTTTTGTTTTACAAAGGGATTAAGACTAATTCTCTTAGCAATTTAGGTTCTTCTGTCTAATTATGTCTGAAATTAGTGACTTATGCACATTTCTAATGTAAAATTTTACAAAAAGCAAAGCAAGCAATGTTTCTTCTTACTAGTAATTATTCGGTGATGAATATGAAGTTGCCTTCATCACCGAATAATTACTAGTAAGAAGAAACATTGCTTGCTTTGCTTTTTGTATATATCACTTAGAAATGATATCAATGACCATAAGCAAAGATACTATCCAACCTGAACACCAAGCCAGCCCTTTTCTTGTTTTAACTGTAACAGTGAGAAAAAGTATTTTCCTTTGGGAATCAAGAAGAAACTTTTTGAATATGACAGCTTTCATTATGCATTATATCATCCTTTTTAAAACAAAAAGGTATTATAGTCATATTTCATTATCTTATATAATATTTGAAGA
>NW_017728992.1:46741383-46748229 GCF_001723915.1 Gavialis gangeticus | reverse complement strand
AATATTTGAAGATACCATTCATTTGGGGGGGGGGGGAGTACAATTACATCCTATTTTATTGAATAGTTACCCAAAGCCAAAAACCATTTATAAGAAATTATATAAGCACAAATATAATGATGATGCCTTTGGACGGGGAGGTTAGTTTGACTTCTATTCGTAATTTCAAAATATTCCAACTGACTCAATTTCAAGTTCAAATTACTTACTGTGTGGTATCTATATCACCATCTGGCTTAGTACTTAGTTGCTCCAAATGATCTATAAAAACCTAAGAAATAATAAAATAATTTCTGGATTTGCTTCAGAGCTTACCTACTAAGCACAATAAGTGTGTTTTTACCATACTAATATATATAATAATCATAATTTTTTAAAACCTCAAATAAATTAGAAAAGCACTTTTTATTATGCCTTGAAAATGCTTTCTTTCATCTTATTAGCCTTTTGTAAGCCTGTGGCAAAGTATTTGCCTTTTCTTTGTACTTTCACCCTGTTAAATGCCCTGCTAAACCCCCCAATCCGGGTGAATGAAATTATACAACTACAAGTTTACTGGGTGCCTAGGAAGATATCATCTTTAAATGCTTTGAAGTGTTCAGCCTCAACAGAGACCCCAAACAAACATCCCTTGAGGACCACTAAGTTAATTTTTGTTTGGTTTGTGATACTTCAGTTGATAAAGCAGTAAAATCAGTTCTTAAAACTGCAGTGTTTTACAATATTAAAAAATATTTAACAACAAAAATAATTTCAAATTTTGTTCAAAAGAGCATTGGTTTCTAGCAACAGACAATGAAAATCCAGATTCTCAGTTAAGGAAAATTAGCAGCAATCCTTTAACTCTAGTCGCTCTCCACCAACAACTATGCAACTATGCAACTTATACCAGTTCAGATGTTTGAAGGAAACCAGTAAAAGTCTTTATTCAGTTAGTACTTAAACCCATTCCCCTGCACTCCCAATGTTAAGTATTACTGCCCTTTAGCTATGATAATTTTCTCCTTTTTTAGTTAAAACACATCCTTTGTATATGAAGGTTCCAGGATGTAATGGTGAAACAATAACAGTCATCCTGTGATAACAGTAAATACTGTGTAACAACCTTTTTATCACTTTCAGGGGAGGGATAGGTACAGAGAAAGCCTTTAGTTTCTCAGCTGTGCTTTCAATTCAATCATATTTTAAGTAAAACGGAATTACCTGCATGATATTAATACTCAGTTGGCACACCTCCTCCTGTGTCTTATGTTGCTGGAAAACCTGTACATAGACACACACATACTCTATTTCAGTGGAATGGCTTTCAAGGCCTTCTTGCCAAGGGAGCAAGGAAAAAGAAGCCTTGTTAACATTCAAGGTAGTCAGCCCTTTCTATCAGTTTGTTATATATTGCTCCTTTGAGAAAGCCCAGGGTAAAGAGTGGTTGGCAGAATAAGTCCCAAGAAAAAGCCCTATCAATAGAGAATGTAGGAGGACCTGTCCTAGAGGTGTTACAAAATCCTGGGAATGTAAACTGAGATACAATACCATACCACCCAACAATGGTTAATTTAATATCTTCAAAGTGAAAAAGAAACATATGAGACAAAAGGAGAAGTGGAAAAGAACAAGTTTTTACATACAGCCCAATCATTTACCCATGGAATATACCATAATGCTGGCTGGCTGAAAAGATTTTATTTAAAAGAAACAAAGAACTCTTCAGGAGCACTAGTCCAAACCTAACCTGGTCCTTACAGATTAGCATCTAGTTCCCAATGGGAGAGAACATTTATTGCAAATGACAGCAACATTTGACAGTCTTACTGACTGTCTCAAAAGGGAGGCCAAGGAACAAGCAGTCATGGAGAACGAACTCCTTCTCATGTTTTCCAGCTCCGATCTGAGATACACTGTTTAGACTGTAGAGTTAAGTTTACATTTCTTGTGCCCAAATTGCACCCAATCTATATGTAAATAGAGAATATCAGGCTTGGGGCTGTATCTCTAAGCACCTATGAGGTGTTAGCAGTTACAGAACATTTCTGAAGAACGCTAATTTTCCTCAAGCTTCATAGGAGTCATAAGAGTTGCTCAGCATCTTGTGGGATCATTAATGTAAGACAATAGGCAATACTTTTATCTCGTGCCATACGAAAGTACAGGCATAAAGAGATATAAAGACTGTATCAATATCAAAGGATAGGGGTACAAACAGCTCTATTGTAACAATTCCATAGTAAGTTATGTCTTGCAAAACCACTTCAACTTTAACTCTGCATCACTCATGGTCAAAGTTAGGCAATTTGGCTCACTTGGGTTGCTACAATTTAACAACCCTTTGTCCATGCTGTTCGGGATATTCCTACTATCTTACCTGCCTTCCCTTAATTGTTTGTCATCCCTTAGATTCTAAAAGATGACAAACAGTTAAGGGAAATCATTGGTTATGTTCTGTACAAAGTCTAGTGTGATTTGTACTTATGATTGGCTCTCTAAGGCTCCTGGCACACACTACAGTTATCATGCGTTTAATGTGTTAATTGCATCATAAATACTAACAGTGTTAGCTATATGTTCAGCTGATTTATGGTGCCATAAAGTGTCAGGCCAGCTACCAAGTTACTCCACAAAACATACATAAACATCTGTGTGTCTTATTTGTATGCCACAGAAGTTGAAAAGCAGCAAAGGGACAGGGGTTGGCATTGAGACTGGGACAACCCTAATTCCAATGCTGAAAAGCAGTTGCTGAGAGAGCGAGTTGAAAGGTCCCCTAGTGGAAGGAGCTAAGGGGCTCTGGGCTACTTGGAACCTGGCAAGTCCTGAGCCTGGAAGGATTTCCTGCCCTGCCCTGTGGCCCCCAGAGGGATCACAGGGTACAGCACTTAAAAATAATGGGTCGAAGTTGTTCTTTTTAGACATCGTGGGGCCCAAGGACTGCAACACAGAAGATAATCTCCACAATCCCAGGGTCTTGGTGCCCCAGGACTTCTAAAAGCCATGTTTGCAGCTGGGCTTTCCCAGAGCTGATCATCAGACTGGCCCCAACAGCTCCAAGTCATGAACCCTATCTGGGTCTGTCAGAATCAGTCCAACAATCAGCTGATTGTCAGACCAGACCCTGACTGCTCTGGGTCTGGAACCTGTCAGGGGGTGGAGGGTAGCTCAGTAGAAGTGCAATTAGGATTTAAGGAATTAGTCCACATCCCAAACACTGCACCTTCTGTCATACCAGACACACATAGCAGGAGGCACAATGTTTGGGATGTGGCATAATTCCTCCAGTCCCAACTGTACCATCATTTTAACATCTGTCAAGTCTCAGCACCATTTCAAAGCTACAGCTATGGGTCACAGCATGTATTTACAAGGATAAATATTAAACTGAATGTAGTCAATCAATTAATTAAAGAAAATACTTAAAAATTTAAATACAGCTCACTTTTTCCCCCACAAAGAAAAGGCCATATGAACAGATTTTGAACTCTTCATGCAAAGAGTTTTTTTCTGCAAGTTAAAACAAAATCTTCAGAAACTTCAGTAATACCTTGTTTCAGCCTAAAACTTGCTTCTCTGTATCCTCCACTAAAATAGTGAAATATTATGTACCAAAATGCATGCTTATATTAAAATCATTCTTAAATCTAACAGTAATTCATGTTCAATTAAATAAAATAGAAGTGTAGATTAAGACTTACACTGGCCTCTCCAGGTTTGCAGTCAATAACACTCTTGAGTGACTGCAAGGAATGGATAATGCACTGTTCAAACTGTGAGGGCTAAAAGTAAAAAGAGTGTGAGGTTCCTAAAATAATGTGTACGGTATACACTTTACATGACAATCTACAAGTACATACATGTTCTTTTATATTGAGAGAGATTATACTCATCTTTAAAAAGACATGGAATAGAATACCTTTTTTTTCTTTCCTTTTTACCTAGCTCAGGAGAAGAAATAATAATACATGCCTGTACATTAATTTCTAGGTATTATGGCTCCCAAGTAAGTAGGTTTTTGACAGTGTTACCATACACATTTTACTTGCTGTATAAATATCAAAGACGTTAGTAACTGCTGCTATTTTATTAATCTTACATATATAATTTCTGTCCTGATCTTTTATAACAGGCCTCCATGCCATTGTTTAGACTAGGAAGTTATCGCTAAAGTTGGCCAACAAATGCATCTCCACCAATGGTAGTAGCAACTACTAGTTTAATTAAAGTAACAAGTCAACATACCAAGCACTATGTCATGCTCAAAGCAGGGTTATGACATAGGAAATGGATGAAGCAGCATTAAAGTTGAAGCAGTTCGGCCACACTGTCTAGATACAAGGCCTGTGCACACATAGCAAATTAAAGCATTAACAGCTGCTGCACAAGCCCAAGCAGTGGATTCCCCCTCTCTCTTTTTGAAGATACTCCAAAGGTATGTTTAAACGCACAGAACTTAAAGTGATGGTGGTGGCTACCTAAAGAGACTTTAATTATGGGACAGATTTTCAAAAACACAAAAAAGGCAAACAAGTCCCAAGGAAGTCAATGGGCACCTAATGCTCACTTGTACGTTGAAGAGCTCCCCATTAAGCTCAACATAGAAGTAAGAAAGATTGGCATTTATATCCACATATGGAAAACTGGGCTTACCAAAAACAGTGAAACACTTGCCCCCTGGACTTCAAACATAGTGGAAGTGACAGGCCAGATGGGGAACACATTTTTTGTAACCTCCTCACTCTCAACTTGTGAGGAAAACAGAATAAAGTTTATCAGGCCTAAGGCAGCTTTCCAAATTGGAGGAAAAACTTCTTCAATCAACATGCCCTCAATTTTTAAACAAGACAAATATTGGACCACAACTAGCTGAGCACTCATTTTACAAACACTGGAATTATGACACAGCAAAGCTTTAAGTATCAAAAGCTTTAGCGAGATTGTTTTCCATTTTTACAAATGAATAATGAAAAGCAAAGATTGTAGGATTTTCCCATGGCAACTAAAGGAACATCCAGAAATCCTGAAGCCCAGTATTCTATATTAGCCACCCAACGCTCCTTCCCACAATACATACTTGGAATGATTTATGCCTTCCTACTCAATTTCATTCAACTTTATATTATTAGTAAGTGAGAAACACAATTTTTTTTAAAAAGTGCTGACAGGGCATTGTTATGCATCCTCAAGGCACAGCTTTCCCTCCCACAGGGCCCTTCTGCTTTCTTGGACTGTTTTTTTTTTTTTTTAAGTCACACCTCCTATGTGCTTGCTATGGTTTAGCCATTAGTCATTACTATTTATTTCCAGAAAGCAGCTTGCTAACTTATTTGAAACTGGTTTCATGTTGTTGATTGTTTGTGTGCGAACAACCTCCTAAATTAGTTGCTTTTCAGTTCAATTTCTCATTATAACACATAAGTGACCTATTTAAATCAGCTCAAGTCCAATTTCTATGGTAATGTAACCATTCAGTTATGAAACATTTTGATGTCAACTGAACTTACCACGAGCTCAAAAGAAAAAAAAAAAAAGATACCCTATATTTTTATAAAACATCTCTAGTCATGAAAGAAAGCTGCTTAAAAACAAAGCTTTTATCTCAATCAAACACAACTTAATAAAATTGGAAATAATTCTCAGGGGACAAAATATACCCCAATCCATTTAATATACTTCAATCACTTCTCTTCCTTTCATTACATATTAGTCATTAGTGACATTGTCTAGCAAACTTCTTAATCATATGAACAGTCCTTAAACAAACAATTGGTCTCACTGAAATCGATGGCTATTCAAAGTTCTTCAAGAATGAGCTCCAACAATATTTCTTTATTATTTAAAAAAATGACTCTTCAGGAAGTTTACTTAGAGTTGCTGCATCTTCCAAATTAGTGATTAATAAATCCTTCCCCCAGGGCAAAAAAAGGATGTACCTGTTCATATCTGAAAAGCATAGTGTAGCTTAGTTCTAGTACTTAATCACAGACTAGTACAGTGGTTCCCAAACTCTGACAGATTGCACACCACCAATTTAAAGCGATACTACCTTAAGTACCACCAGCAGATTTCTGTCATATAAAGTAATTATAATAAATCTGTTAACTTTTACCACTGACAGGTTGTTTGCGTACCACTGGTGGTACCTGTACCACAGATTGGGAACCACTAGACTAGTATAACTAGCTAGTAAAAAATAATAATTAAATCTTTGTTGAGAAGTGGGGTGAGAACATTATTTCTTTGCTTCAAAATTATGGAATGCAATTAGCAAAATGAGAACTGTTGTAATTTTTACATTCTGTAGAATGAACAGCAATGGAATATAGATGATAATGTTCTTAGAAAGTGTTAAAGCAGTCCCATCCTAAAGGAAACACTGCAAGAGGCAAAATTTCTATTGAAATTATTCTAATTGGTTATTATTGACTGTGTTGTATTTCCTAGATGCTGACCAGTCCCATGAAGACTAGGGCTTTTTTTTTTTTTTTTTAAACCAATCACACAGTTGTTATTGCACTCCCACTGTATTGCTCTGTTCCTCTCATAGGGCACATCCAGACAAGCCTGCACATGCCTCTTGCATTGCCTCATACCCCTTGGAGATGTTGCAAGAGGCATATGCAGGAACAGGAGAAGGTTCCCTGAGCTGCAAGTTTGCAGTGCAGGGACAAAATTAGACTCCTGGATGTTCTCCAGGGGTCAAAAAAAAAGAGTGAAAAAAAGCGGGGCAAAGCATGGTCCTGGACCGTGCCCTGAGGCTAGCGGAGGCTGGGTCCTCCACAGAGATGCTCTGGTACCAGCCAGAGCATCTCTATGGCTGGCCCTTGCCGTGGTGCTGAAGCACACTGCCTGCCCCTGCAG
>NW_017728992.1:46717281-46736383 GCF_001723915.1 Gavialis gangeticus | reverse complement strand
AAAGGGTGCAGGGAACTCTCAGGGCTGCTTCAGCAGTCCAGCTGCCACAAGAGGTAGTGTCCTCAGGTACCAATTGGCTGGGCCCCAGAAGCTCCTGAGAGTGATTAGCCTTGAGCTACTTGCCAAGGCAGCTTTTTGTACTGATGGGGCCAGGACAAGGTAGCTTTTTATACTGCTGGGGACAGCACAGGTGCTGGCCCCAGGCTCTAGCTCCCCCTGGCTGCAGATCCAGGAGGAGTCAGGCAGAATTATCTTGCCCCAAGTGGCACAATTTGCCACACAACAAAGTGGATGCCTGGGCACATGTGCTGAGGCAAAAAGCCCCGGCTCAAATTTGCACCGCTTCTATTTCAGCTGCTGCAAGCACACTTGCCTGCATGTGCGGACGTGCCCATAGAGGGGAAGTGTCACTCTGTCTTGTACACAGCAGCTCATAAAAGAACAAATTTATATGCATGCCCTAACTCTCAGCCCAGCTTGCCCAATCTGTCTAGTAGAAAATGATTTCAACATAAAAATCTGTGTTAAATTTAATTAAGAACATGACATAAGAATATAAATATACTGTCCTGGCCCAGGGCAAAGGTCCATCTAGCTCAGTGTTCTGTCTCTAACAGTGGCAAGTGGTAGATTCTTTAGAGGGAGAGTATTAGAAACAGGGTATTTTCATTTCTGCACTGCTACTACACTGGCAACACATAGGGGGTGCACACGGGTGCATGTGCACACCCTGAGGTTGGTGGTGCACCCCCTGCAAAAAGGCGCTGCCAACGTTGCCAGCGGTGCCTGTGGGCGGTTGCAAGACAGAGAAGGTACAGAGACGATTTGAAAGAACTGAGGTCTCTGCATGAATGGCAACTTGGTAGGTTATGGAAAACAGAGAATTTGAGTACAAATGAAAAAAGCCATTTACCCTCTAAAATGCATGCCTTTCCTCTTCTGACTACCATTCAGCTATAGAAACTAAGTTGTGCTCTTATCAGAAATTTATTCCTACATCTCCTTAAAAGTAAGAAAGTACTGCTTTTCCAAGACAGGAAACCATCACTGTTGAGAGAATATCGCTAGAAAAAGCAGTTCCCCTTTTGTTTGTACATATGGTATTATTACTGTCCCTCTACACCTAAGTGCTATTCCTCTACGAAAGTCCTGACACACTTCATATGTTATTACTTTATTTCAGCTCCCTTTGACACTTAAAAATCTCATTCACAACTGAAATTTTAAACCATTTTTGTATTGACAAAAGTAAGAAAAATAAACCTTGGAGGGTAGAAGAAGATCAAAGTGAAAGGAGAGAAAAGATTCCTTTTTTTATTTTGAGGCAGGATTTCTAACGATAATGATGTTTAGAATGCTTGAGTAAGTGAAGTGTCTTAAACGAAAAACTCCATTAAGGTATATATTCTCACCTGCACCTAGATTTAACGGTCTAGTTTATGTTGGATCATATTATAACATGGGTGCATATGCACATATATACATGCAGGCACAAATATTTTATAAAGAAAAAAAGTTTCGAAGTATAAAGAAGCTTACACACATTTTTTCATAATACTGCATGTATAAAAATGGTGACCATCAAACAGGTATGTATACTCACCAGGGATGTTAAACCTTCATTATCAACAACCCAGTCTTCCTTTTCAGCTAACCTCTTTACATCTGCGAAAAGAAAAAAAAATGTTTCAAGCGTCAATTAAAAAAAAAAAAATCCTTTAACTTTAGGAGACAGAAACTACAGACTCTTGAGTGTGATGACCAGGCAATACAAGTATCATAGCATAAGATTTCAGTTTTCAGCCACTTTTCAAATGACTAAGAATGGAACATGCAGTTTCGTGGTGGCTTCACTTACAAACTTACAGTACATGGACAGAGCTGAATAAAATCCCACTTTCTTCAAATGCATAATGAAAGACATGAACTCTTTCCCTAAGGTGCTTATAATCTAAGAGGAAAGGAAAGGAAGGTAGGGAGGAGCACAACAAAACAAGTATGTATAGCTTATGACCACACACATGATGACAAGTTATAACCATGTGCCCACTGACCTGATCACAACATTGAAAGGTTTTATCTTCCTTGAGCTGGGTGTTATGGCAAAGGAATGTCTTGAAGCACATCTGAGAAGACCTCTACTCAGAAGCTTCTAATGGTTTGGTCAAGCAAGGAAACTACTGGGAACTGAGAGGACGTGGATTTAAAGTACAAATTATTATTCTACATAAACCTGGATTTGGTTTGGCTTAATCTACTTCTGAAGTAGACTAAGCTAATCAATATTTTTAGGCTACAACTATGCTGCCATGAGAGATGGCAACGGGGAATCTATGAAGAACACTGGAAGGCATTAATATTGTGACTTTAAAAAAGGATAAGTGGAACAATCCAGGTAATTAAGATTATATCAGTTCTAGCCAAAACACTGGGATGGCTGACATGGTCGTCAATCAACAGAGAATTAAAGAAGAAGAATATAATTAATGTTATTGTCCATGAATTTTGTCAATTAGTATTATTCATGGTCCTTGTCAAAAAAGCCTTTTTTTAGGATTAAATATCTGAATGATTAAAATAACTGTATAGATATAGTATAATTCAAACATTTGCAAACTATTAGCCCTAGCAGCTCTATGTCATTTTGATTTAAAAATCGTAACTATGAAATAAAGTATGTGCCATATGAATTAAGGAATGGTCAACTCAGAAGATCAAGAAGTGGTTATTGTTAGGATACTTATGTATCTTCTTCAGGTCTGGGAGAGAAGGAGACCTGAGGAAGGGTAGCATGCACCCCAAAGCTTGTCAAACTTCTCTCCCAAACATGGAATTGGTCCAATCCAATTGGTAAAAAGATATCACAATAAGCTAAAAAAAAATAAAATAAAAAAAAAAATAACCCAAACAAACCCCTTCTTTTTGTAAATGAAAAAGGCATCCATTGTATCATAAAGAGAATTTTGTCCAAGGCTTGTTTTCCACCAGAATTTCACAGATGGAACACATTAAGACAAATATAATATTCAGTCAAATGGAAAATACTTAGAGTTCCAGAACTGAAATTCTCAATTCAAGCTTTATACGATATATAGATCAAAACAGTCCTGACTTTAAGGGTTCAAAATTTAAATTTTACTAATTTTGAGGGATGTGGAGGACGAAAAAATGATGGTTGAACTGTGCTTTAAAAGAATAAAAACTATTGTTTTTTAAATACTTTAAGTTTAAATTCATTTTTAGTTTAGTGCTAGAAATTTTAAAGATTGCTGGTCTTGTTCAAATAATAAACCTTCAGAAAACCCCCTAAAGAAAAAACACCCTTTAAACTCATTTTTGAAGTCTGCATTTCTGCAGTTTATTCAACTCTATATGGTTTCTTGCCAGCTCATCTTATGGGTTGTTTCCTGGCCCCGTGGCTTCAGTTGTGACCTGTCCCAGAGCTGGTGACCCAAAGCTTCCTAGCTCCTTGCAACTAAACCAGGGATATGGAAACTTCAACTTGATACAGGGCTCTTAATTTCTGAACTCTTATCCTGACTGTAACCTTATACTGGTAATGGCTGGGCACTGGCAATCTGGTTCACCTGACCACTGTGGCATTTCCTCAGGTGAGCTGAACCTGTCACTACAATGAGAGAACAGATGATCTATGCAGCATTCTTAAGGGCCAGTCAACATGAGGTCTTCTGATCTGCTGCCCTGAAAGGTGCCTATAACAGAATGCACCTCCAGGGACAGCTGCAGTGCTCCATAGAAGCCACACACCACCCATTCTCCTACTCCAGCTTTCGCAATCTGGCATTGATATCTGGCCTGCCCCATTCTGATGTTAACATTAATATTATTGGGAGACTGCCTACAGAGAACCAAAGCTCAGCTTTCGGTTCCTCGCTCTGCTCATTGTTAGGTTGCCAGTCAGCCCATTCTCATACCCGAACTTAAGCAGGGCTCTCTTGCTGTCTGCATTTCAGGGCACCTGAGAAGGCCTTTCCTTTTGCCCATCCCATTCAGGTGACTTCTTGGGGCATCTACCCCTTCAGGCCCTTCTTTTGGTACTAGTCCCAGTCTCATGCCCTGGACCACAATCTAGGCTGCAAATACCAGGCTCAAACCCCACAGTTCAAGATGCCAGTGTCCACCTCTGGTCTCTTCCACTTGCTCTCTCTCCATACTGGGTCCCCAGCCCCACCTCTCTGTGCTGGACCCTTGGAATGCAATCCTGAAACTGTGGAGTAGCTCCCTGGTACTCTCTGTAATGGCATCCTCCCTTGAGACCCCTTCACAGTCTCTTCCCCTGCCTTAAAATGCTCCGAACACCACAATTTAACACAAACCCCAAAAAGTAACAAAATCGAAACACATAACTTATCTCCATGTATAGTTCTCCTGCGAGCTCCTTCTGTTGTGAGGATCTGGCCCAGCCCTAGCCTCAGGCTTATATGGCCCCCTGACTCCTCCTACATCCAGTAACATGACCAGATTCCCTGAGAACACATGGCCCAAGTGTTGCCAATTTTCTCAATCAGCAACAGGGCTTTCATTAGCTGCATTCCCTAGCCAGCCCTCTGTAATACTGCCCTTTCTTTCTTCCAGCAACAAGGGTAGGGCTTCCCTGCTACAGTGCCATGTAGGGTCATCAACTTTGGCATGGTAGCAGCAGAACAGATAGCCCCACTCAGCATGCTTAAGGATGGACCAGCAAGCAGGGACATGCAATCTGTACAGCACTACTGCATTGTTCCAATTACAGGTCAACTTTGCAACTGACTGCAATTTTTATAGGCATTTTTTGAGGGGCAAGAAGGTCAATGTGTAACTGGAACAGTATGGTAGTGAGTAGGTGATGATTTTGTCTCTGTACAGTCTCTCACAATGTTAAGACAGAGACTGGAATATTGCAAAAAGTTTGAGTCTGCATTGAAAAAAGGAGTTTGAAAGACTGGGAAAGGTGGTGAATAGAGCACAAATTTGATTTGAGAGCCCAAAAAAGTGCCCTACAGTAACAACTGAAGCAGCACAATCTGTTCAGTTTATCTAAAAAGATTGAGATGTGATTAGCGGGCATAAGTATATTCACAGGAAGAATACACTAGGTAATAAAGGAGTTCTAATGTGGTAGAATAAGGCATAACAAGAACCAATAGCTGGAAAAATCAAGTCAGACCGATTCAAATTAGAAAGTAAAGGCACCAGCTTTTAACAATGAAGATAATAAATGCTTCACAGAAACTACCAAATGAAATAGTGGATTCTCTCTGTCCTGAAATCTTCTTATAAAAAGGCTGCATTTTTTCTGGAAGATATGCTCCTATCAAACAAGCTGCTGGGCAAAACTTTATACCTTTTGTCCTACAGGAGGTCAGACTACTTGATCAATCTGATGATTACTTCTGGCCTTAAATTCTGAATCTAACCTACCTCCAAGAACTGTAGAGATGTAGAATGAGTACCAATGACAAGAGCCAAGAATGCAACTTGAATGTTGCATGTAATTTTTTAAATTCCTTACTTAAGATAAAAATAATCTATGGCTCCTGCCACACATTACTGCCACATGATTAACAGGTTAATCATGTCTTAAGTTATAACCCGGCCACACATTAAATCAATGAATGGAGTCATAAAAGAAGGAGTAAGCCACAAAATTATTCCACAAAAAATGTGCAATACCTTTGCAGCTGCTTCCTATCATGCCATTAATTGAATGTGTGGCCAGGTGTGCCCGCGAGGCTGGAAGCCTGAAGCTGATGGGACTCGCTGCCACAAGAGCATATATATGATGTGCCTCCACTGCTAGAAGCCTTGTCAGCTGTGGGCTCCCAGCCTTGGGGACTGCATAATGCTGAGGGGGCTCCCAGCTACAGGAGCTTGCTACTTGCTGGTGCAGAGGTAGCCCAGGATCAAGATCCCAGGCTTCCCTTGAAACAGCAACAAGGAGTGATGGGATCTGATGTTTGATCCCAGTCATACCTCCTGCCACGCGTGTCTGGCATGACAGGATGCATAATTGTGTGGATTGTATTCAAATACCATAGCACCTTTACCTGAATGTTTGGCAGGCATCTACAGAGCGGCATATCAATAATGAGTACTAGTATGAATGAACAATGTTGTTAGGAAAAGTACAAATGAATTAAGACTTGGTCAGCCTTATGGAAGAAAAATGAGAGGTTAATTAGTGGATAAAATGACTACTGTCTGTTAAAAGGAAAAAAAAACCTCATAATAAAAGGAGCTGTCAGAATAAATCTCATGTAACGACATTTGGTGAATCAGAAGGGAGGTCACAGGTAGCATAACTAAGGTTTGCTGAGCAGGACACCCATCCCAGGTGCCAACTTAGTAGAAGCGCCAGAATTGTTCCCATCCCGGGGAAGTACAGTAGAAGTCCCACAGCATTGCTCTTGCAGAACCAACTGGGAACTCAGACACTGCACTGCTGCTGTAGGAGCAACAGCCGGGGTGGGAACACCATGGTGCAGCAACAGTCATCCCCAGCAGAGGTAAGACTCCCAAGCCACCTCCCCCAACACCTCCACAAAGTTACAATCATCATCAGCAATTCCCCACCCCTGCATATTTTGCCCAGAATGCAAACCCTGCTCATTACACCCCTGGAAGGTCATTGCTATGTTCTTGTTAGGTGCTGAAAATAATTTAATTAAAATGCAGTCAGGTTTAACTAGGCTATGGCTTCCTTGCATTCCCTCATTTATCCATCATTTTATTTTCTCTTTTACTAGACAAAAAGTAAAAAGTCCTGCAGGCTCCTTTTTGATTACCTTCGGCTGTGTGTTGTAAGGTTACCATTATGCAACGCACACGAAGGTCCAGAATAAGATCTTGGATGATCTGAAGCATATCATTTGGTATTTCGAGAGCAGTAAGGGACTCATAACTAAGCCTGAGAATAGAATAAAATAAAATGAAGCTTAGATTTGCACCTACAGTTCTTTAAAGACATAGATAAACAAGTTAATCAGAAGTTTCTTTTGCATATGAATGCCATGTTTCCTTCAACAGTATGCATTTTAAGTTGCGATTATCCAGCGGCTATCACTGGTAAGTTTTACTGCAAGTTTCATTTAACTGCTTGGAATAGAGTTTCATTGTAGGGTAGGAGAAATGTCTTCCTTTCAAGGAGCAACATCTACAATTCTCCTTAAATTATATAAAAAGGGCACAAAGGAAGTACAGAGGAGAGTTCTTCACATTTTAGTAATGCTCACGCATTTGGGCGAGACCAAAACAAACACAGGCAATGCCACTTTCCTCCACTTCTGATCTTAAGGACGCAAGTCCTGGAAATTGTTGCCTGCAGGAACAAGGTTCCAAGAGTTGACACTTGATGAACTTCTGCCCACCATAAAGAGCTTCTGTGGAGTTACAAAGTTGCCACCTTCTCTGGTCCTGTTTCTCAGCAAAACAGTCTTTGGGAATGGCCAACAGCAGGATACTTACTGGCACAAATCTAACATTCCCAGTGTGCACACTTGTATCACTGTCACAGATTCATCCCAACTGTATTCAGTTTTGTCTTTTACACCTGTCCTTTTTATGTCTTTATAGTATTTGATACATATGTACTTTTGTACATGATGTGACCAGAAGATAATCAAGTAAGATATTTACCACACACCCAAAAGACATCTTGCAACCTCTACAACTACACTAAAAGCTATAATTCATCCCCAGAACCATCTATCCTGTACCATGAAAGATCCAGGGTTACTAGGGAAAAATAGTAAAATGCTACAGGGCCACACTAATTAGGACTAACTCCACTGCAGTTATGAAACATGCTATACTCGACTGAATCCATTTCTCACCATCTTTCCTGGGTCAACCCTTGTAAAGCGCTTTGAGATCTGCAGCTGCCAAGTCAGGTCTAGTTTATTACAATGCAAATAAGACCAAAGACCATGCATTTCTATCATCCACAGCTCAAAAGGATCTTTATCCTGCCCAGGAACTTCCAGGTCACTGTACTATAAACAGTAACTAATAGTTGGCATAACTGCTAGCACTGCTTCAGCTAAGTCTGCCCAACTCTTTCCGTTGGATAGACTATGTTGGGGGAATAAATTGCACCGTTGTAAAAAAGGAAAGTGTTGTCATAGGATCCCTGCCTTGTCTGTTTTTAAAAGTTGGAAGTTGTGTCATAAACACAGTAGGAAATTTCAAGCAGAAATTAAATTTACATTGCTGATGCAGTTGGATAGTGTCCTGGGGAACTAAATTTTAGTCTGGGTTTAGAAGAGTTGCTGTATGATACTGGGCAAGTCCCTTACACAAAACTGTTCACATGCGTTCACTATTTGTATGTTCCTCATTGCATGGGCACCCTAAGTTGCTACTCTGGAATCTCAATCGCAGAAGTGCTAAGCATTCACTGGTGTAACAACTGAAATAAACGAAGTTTTACTTTGAACATATGAAGTGCTTCATAATGCTACACACTCCTGAAGTAGAGGTATCTCAGATAAGAAACCCCAAATGTGGCAGCTTCTAACTTTAATTGCTCAGTGTTTCAGATACATCTGTGAAATGTGGGGGGAGCTCATACCCTCCACTCACAAAAGTGTTGTGAAGATGAATTCACTAATGTTTAATGAAATTCCTCAGATACTACAGTGAAATGTACCAGAGAAAACCTCATGAGGAAATTAATTGTGTATTCAAAGTGTGGTGTGAATGGTGTGCAGTAAATAAGGCAAGAAGCCACACATTCAATGCCAAGGAGAACGTGAACTATTGAGCAAGTGCACTGAATGAAACAAGAGCTCTGTGGAAAAGCAGGATTGTGATCATGTTATTAAAGACTACATCATAATGCATATGCACAGAGAGGGATGAATTACACCTGCAGAGGTAACTTTAATTCAAGCACTTCCTAACTTTTACATTCTAACATCTTTTTAATGTATATTATAAAATAAAAAGCATAGTTTGGCTGATACCTTATACACCAAAAATTCATGCCAGCATACAAACCAATAGCTCCACTTGCCTTACAGTCTGGATAACATGTGTTAACCACTGTCCAGAGAGTTCAGACTTCATCTCCCAACCACCATACTGTCTCAACTCTCCTTCTCTGAGGCTGAAAGGTAGCAAAGCTCCCCGAATCAGTTTTACCAAGGACTGCATCACCTCCTGGATCATTTTCTGTAACATAAAAGAACACCGCAAAAAGGTTTAAACACGTACCATGGTTTTTAAACAGTTGTATATTTGTTGCATATTTATTCAAAAAGAATATATTTTAACTTAGAACTGTACAATTGTGGTGTCCCTATATAATCAAAACAAATATAAAACAAAAAGTATTTTATGTTAAAGTGATGGAGTCTACCACGAACAAAAGCAAGGGGGTCCAAATTATAAAAGGGATGGTAATAAAGTATCTTGCTGGTAGAGGCTACTGTCAAATATCCTTTGAACAAAAAACAAAGAATAAAAATGTTTTAAGAGAGAGAGATGGTTTGGTGAGGTCCAAGCTTCAGAAACCACAACAATGCAAAAGTAATTTACAGAGCTTTCAAATGCAATAGTGGGATTCTTAAACAGCAAAAGATCTATGAGCAGGTATACCTGTCAGTACACAATCTCTCTCTTATTACTTAGGCTGTAGGTCTCCTTCACAGCAGGTATGAAAGAAACTTTTTGGCCTTTGGATGATCAGGGTGTAAAACTGGTGCTAAAGAGTGACATGGCCACTGCTGAGAAACTAAATATATTCTTTACATCTGTCTTCACTGCGGAAGATGTTAGGGAAGTTCCATCACTAGATTCACTCCTTGCTAGAGACAAGTCAGAGGAGCTGACCCAAACTGAGGTTTCAGTAGATGAGGTCATACAGGAAATTGATAAACTAAATGGTAGCAAATCACCAGGATCTGATGGCATTCACCCCAGGATCCCGAAGGAGCTCGGACTGGAAATTGCCAAACTCCTAACTACAGTATTCAACCTATCACTAAAAACAGCCTTGGTACCAGAGGACTGCAGGGTTGTCCATATGACTTCCATATTTAAAAAACACCCAAAATGGGACACAGAGACATGCAGACCAGTGAGTCTAACTTCTGTTCCTGGAAGACTGGTAGAAACAATAATTATAAACAAAGAATTTTTATATTCTGATTCCCCATCAGAGGCCTTAACAAAGTTAGGTAGTAGTGCGATTACTGGGAAATGTCCACTAATGAATCAGAAATTGGCTCCAACATTGAAAGCAAAGAGGGAGTATAAATGGTCAGTTTTCAGGATGGGAAGAAGTAAACAGCAGGGTTCCCCAGGGATCTGGGTTCGGACCAGTGCCATTTAACATATTCATAAATGCTCTGGAAAAGATGAGTAGCAAGGTGGCAAAATTTGTGGATGACACAAAATTAGGCAAAGTGGTAAAAACCAAGGAAAACCGTGAGGAACTACAGAAGGACCTGGCACGGTTGAGTAAACAGTGAACTAAATGGCAAATGCAATTCAGTGTAGATAAGTGTAAAGTGATGCACATGGGCAAAAATAATCTAAACTATACCTACACTATAGTTTCATAGTTATTAGGGGCTGGAAGGAACCTTACAGATCATTGGGTCCGGCCCTCCTGCACTTGGGCAGGAAAGATTGCTGGCATCACTATGATGGATTATACACATTAGCTGTTACCACACAGGAAAGCGATCCTGGAGCCATTGTGGACAGTTCATGAAAACCTCAGCTCAGTACAGAAAACCCATCAAAAAGGCAAACAAAATGTTAGGGATTATTAAGAAAGAAATCGTAAACCAAACAAAGTATCATTATGCCGTGTGTCCACACCTTAAATATTGTGCTCAGTTCTGGTCCCTACACTTAAAGAAGGATATAGGAGAACTAAGAGAAAGTACAGAGAAAGGCAATGAGGATGATTAGCAGTATGGAAGGGCTTCTATACGAGGAGAGACTAAAGAGGCTAGGCCTATTCAGTTAAGAAAGCAGACACTTGAGGTGGGACATGATAAGGACTTACAAAATAGTAAAGGGTGAAAAGAAAGTAAACAGGGATTTATTACTTACTCTCTCACATGATACAAATACTAGGTGTCATAAAATAAAACTAGTAGGTGGTAAGTTTAACTGACAAAAGGAAGTTTTTTCACACAGCGTGTCATTAAAATGTGGAACTCACAGTTACTAGCTGATGTGGAAGCTGATAATTTAGCCAGATTCAAAAAGGGATTGGTCAAATTCCTGGAGGAAAGGGGCATTAGTAGCTACTGAGCATCGGAGCGAGGGGTATAGCCTCTGAATTAGAACTTCCTAGACCTTAAATGCTAGAAGCTGCAAGTGAGAGAGGAAGAGCAGAAAAAAACCGTGATCATACCCAGTTCACTCTTTCTTTCAGCATCCACTCTGTCACTGTGACACAGGATACTGGACCAGATGGACCTGTGGTCTGACCCAGTAAATGGCAGTTCTTATGCTCTTTGAAAAGTGACTAAAGCAGTGATTCGTAACCAGGATGATGCAAGATCCTTTTAAGGATCTCACATAAGATTACCACGACACAAGATTCACAAGATAAATCCAGAGATTTTGAATTGCAATCCAGTGTCAAAAACATATGCCCTTGTGGTCTGAGTTCTCTGCAACAGAAGAATTGCTCTATTTTTTTTCCAACAGTCATACAAGTGAAAGCTAAGAGCTGGTATTTTCTGAGAGGTGCCTTGAGACTACCTATGAGTTCCCTGAGTCTATACAAACTTTGAGAATCACTGGAGTAGAGATTTTGGATACCCAAGCTGAGATAGCTTAGAGGCCTGTTTTGTTTTTTTTAGAGGTTGGTATTTGGCCTTTTAGGGGGTCTTGTGTTCTTTGAGTGTTTCTTCATCATACATTTGTAAACAGCTTACCTTGAAATCATTTTGCTTTTGTCTAGCGTTCTTTTTTGATCTTTCCATTTGGCCAGACTTCTCAGCAGTCTTGTAAAAAAAGAGGGGGGGGGGAGAGAGGAACACAATTCTAAAGCTATAAATATCTGGTCACAACAATTTAAATTAATTCAAGAAAAGGTGAATCAAACTGAATGGAAAAAAAAAATCACTGGCAAAAAATGCAAGTCACTTCTACAAGCAACGTCTACACACATCAAATGTTATTTACAGTACCTCTCAACCTGCTAATATTAAAATGTGGAGCACAATGTTTAATAAAGAGCCAAAATAAAGGGGCAAGTAAAATAGTAATGCAAGAAGAACAAGCTGCATTGATGTTAAACAGTATCTTCCTATTATGATTCAGCACTTATATACAAGTTTTAAAACAAAGATGCTACACTACGTGGCCCAATGCTGCAGTATGTTTGCATGAATGTGTTCGTCAAGTTCCCAGTTTGAGATGTGCATGAATTGAAATTAATGAGCAGATTCATCAGCATATCTCCCTTGGACAGATTACATTCAAGAAATTTTGGAAACACAAAAAGGATATTTGCCCTAGAGTGGATAATGTAACAAGTTATGTAAAGGGGGGAAAAAAACCCACATTTTGACTAATGTTCTTCCTGTTAATTTTGAGATTCAAGTTGTAATTATATTTCTAGATTAAGCTTGCAGGTAAACAAAGGAAACGGCATAAAAAAGAACTACTGAAACAACTAAGTTAAAATCAGTTTGCATGATTTTGCAGCTAAGAGCTTTGTAAGTTTAATGTATGTATAGAGACACCTACCGGACAAAAGATATGATAGCAGAATTGTTGTTGGGTGGGGGAGAAGGGGGACAGGTAGAAAACACTCAAACAGCCCTCAAAGAATAGTTATTTTTGAGTCACTAAATAATGTTTGTTTTCAAATTCATCATTTGTCATAATTTCTTTAGGTTATTTTTAAGGCATGTAAAACCTGAAGGAAGTTTGCAGTTACCATAATATTACAAAGACATTAAAAACTGAAAACAGATTTTAATTAGAACCACTTTATAACCTTTAAGGAAAACAGAAACCTTAATCATGCTGAAGTACATCCAACATTAGAGCAGATCAATGCTTACTTATTAATCAAGAAGTATGACAGTCACTGTTCCTTTTTTATGCTTTTGTTAAGAAAACAATAACAACAACCAATACATTCCTGTATATTCCAGGTATGTTTCAAAATGCTTCTCAACTGAGCATTTTGGTGGCTGACTTAAAACAAAACAAAAATATTTATAACCTTAGATATCCTCTCTCCCCAGCACCAACAATTTCGTTGAATAAAAATCTTAACCCTTTCCTGCACAGACAGACCAAAACTAAACTGTGGTAAGACCAACGGTTAGTAGTCACATATGTTCTTTACAAAGATCTCAGCAGTTCACAGAACAGTAAGCTTTTTAGCTGTTGGAAATATCACGTAAATCTTCAACTGACAATATAGTAGGATGTACTGTTAAACTTTCACAAGAGATAACTTGTACAACAGAACATAAACCGAGCTTATTATTTAATCACTGGGTTTTTTTGCCTTTGTATTAGTGCTCTTCTCTTCCAGGCTTCTGAACTTCATTCAAATGGGTATTTTTTACATTGTGCGCTTGCTTGCTCATGCTTTGATTATGAACACCATATCTTCCAAAATGTCAACCCAAAAATGAAGAAATATGGAAAGAAATGTATTCCAAGACCATTACAGCTGTACAGTTTTCTATGGAAAAAATTATACTGTGTGTACATATAGGATGGGGCTCCTGTGCTAAAAGTTCCCCAGTCCTCCTGGGGTGGTTTCATATGCTATACTGACCCACATCCTATTACTTTTCAGATAACTAGTGGCAATTAGGAGGGAGCAAGATTTAAACTTTACATTTTTACCAACTCTTACTTATGAGCAAAAAAGGCAAGCAAATAAGGACAAAATTCCATGCCAAAATCTGAGTATAAGAAACAGCTTATTACCTTAAAGTGCAAATACCTCCTATCTTTTTGATAGGGAAAAAATGTTCTGGTCAGATACTGTATGAAATTAGGCATTTTCTCTTGTATTTAAATCTCAAAAGCAGAACTGCTCAGCTTTGTTTAGAGATGTAGACATGCTTTTTTGGTTTCTTATAAAATTGCTCTTTGACTATATATCTGCAAACAAAAAAACCCAGTAACTTACACTTTGGATTTGGACTTTACCACCTCAACTCCCAAGAAACAGAAGAGTGATTTGGTAGCCATGATGATACTGATTTTCAAATTATAATTTCTCATCTTTCATGAAGCAAAGCACCATTTTGAAAGGAATCACCACTTGGGTTGACAAGAGCTGAAAAGCTTCAGTCCTGTTCCAAGTGATTCATTGTGAGGCACTGTTAAATGCAATGCCATTTTTGCACTGGTTTAAGTACTTTTCAAACAGGGTTGACAAAATAGATTAGTTTCACAGGGGCCAGAAGGGACTTGTTCAATGTTTTGAACTGTTAAAATTCTACAGCTTTAAATATTCTCTGTCATCAAATCAATATACAAGTTTAATGTTTATAAAACATGGGCAATAAAGCTAACATAGAAAAAACAATAATTTTATTAGCCAGAGAACAGGAAAAGCAGTAGAATAAGCTTCCCTAACGATTCAGCACAGTGCTTCAGCCTTAATACCCACAGAATTCTTTCCCTACGTGCATTTGCTTCAATCTTCTGCTGAAGCTGCAGAGAGGCAGCACTCTCTTTGGCTGCAGCTGTCACATGGAAGAATGCTCTTTAGGAACTGGATTGAAATAAGCCTTCAGACAGGTGGGTAAGAACTCATCACTAGTAACCAAAATCGTATATGAACTGGTGACCTAGAGATAGAAGGCACTAAACCCTCACCTGACATGAAATTATACTTTTTTGGGGATGCCTCTTATCTAAGATCCTGCTACTAGAAAAGCAGATGGAAGGCAAGACCATCTGCTGCCTACCCCTTTCTGTCAAATACATCATATGGGACCTGGTGAGTAACTAATTATATAAAACAAAAGCAATGGCTGAAGTCTCTAGTTGCAATGATTATGATGGTATACAGCAGAGGCACTAAACACATCCAGCCCCACAGGCAAGGTGAGGGGTGCAGGGCCAATGCACAGGACAGAGTGGGCCCACAGACTGGCATCACATGCCAGAGTCAGCATGCAGCATCGACATGAGCCATACGTTCAACATATACCCCACATGCTGGCTTCAGTGAGCAGAACCAGTCCATGAGCCCCAACCAGACTGGCTCTGGATCTAGAATGCAGGGCTGATCTGGTGCAAATACGACACGCAATATGCAGTCCAGACTGGCTCTAAGCACCGCAAGCAGCGCATGCCCTGGACCAGTCCCATATGCTGCATGAAGTGTGCATGCTGGGTGGTGTGTGAGATAGTGTGAGTGAGAGAGATTTATGAAATAACAGGGGTGGGTAAAATACTTTATTGAGAACAGTACTAAGTGGTGCTATTTCTTCAATCCAAAGTAATCAATAGTCATTAATTATATAATTGCTTAGACTGTCCTTCACATTTCTATGATCCCCAAACTGTAAAAAGATAGTCAAATGTTTTCTATCACTGAGATACTATATTCTTTCAGTTCCAACTCCATTCCAAAATACACAATGTCTATGGAGCTTTGCTTAACAGTCATTTCAAAGTCATTTATATGCATTATTCCATACCTCACTGAAAAGACTTCCATTCACATAAGAAATCCAGAGCTTCCAGAAGTTGGGGAGCTGACTTACAACAAGTTTTGTCAACTTTTCAACAAATGCAACTTGTTGAGGAACTTTATATCGCCAAGCTAAGGGAAAAAGAAAGAATAAATAAAGAGCTTTGAAGTGATAGAGATTTTTTTTTTTAATTTGTTGCTGTGATTCAATAAACCTTTTGGGCCTAACTTGCAAAATTTTACAGCTTGATCCTTATGGTATACACCCTGTAGACATGCAAAGGAGGCCCGTAGAATTATCTTCTAAAGATAAAAATGGAATTTGGAGGCACAAGATTTTTTTGTCCCCAGTTTATCCACAGACTTCCACTGTGTGTCCTGGATAAGCTGTTAACCTCTTCTCTATGCTTCACTTAATTAGAAAAGCCCCAGTTTTCTTCTGTGACAAATTACAGTGATACTAATGTTACATTTAGGACACAAAACTCATTGATGTTAGTACATCAGATAACACCATTAGAAATGCAAAACTCTCTTATAAATTAAGTACAGTGTTTCTTACCTAACGACAGGAGGAAGAGTTGCACAGAGCTCCATAGAAACAATGGCATTTTGGCTAGCCCTACATCATGAGAAGCTAGTCAACACTTCGGCAACAAAAGAGAAGAGGTAATTGTTCAGGTACAAGAGGAAACATGGGATGAGGGCTGACAGACAGCTGTGGAAAGGGAAAGCAACTTGGGAACCATCTGTCTACACCCATGTTTCTCCTTTTCCTGATGACCTTTTGATCCGGTTTTCACAACTTCAGTTACAGGAAGGAGGACTTGGATTTTCAGTAAACTGTTTCGCACAAATACTTTTTACTAAAGCATGTTAATTTTCAGGTCAAGAATTTGATTCCAGTTAATGCTGTTATCAGAAAAGTCAAAAACACTTAACAAGGGATGTTTAGGTTAGATGCTAGGAAAAACTCTCTCACTAGAAGAGTGGTCAAGCAGTGGAACAGGCTCCCCAAAGACGCTGAGGAATCACCATCCTTAGAGGGTTTTAAGACCTGGTTAGACAGATGCTGGGATGATATAGTTGGGGGTATCAAAGATGCTTAGCTGGGATGATACAGCTGGGGGTGGCCCAGTTCTGAGCAGGGGGTTGGACTGGATGATCTTCTGGAGGTCCCTTCCAACCATAATTTTCTATGATTCTATGAAACAAACTGATTATAATGGGAAAAAAGTATTCTTCCTGATAACCTGAGATCTTTTACAAATTACAGTAATGAATTTCACCATGCTGGCATGAGGTACTGTATTTATTCTTAACTTTTTTAAAAATACTGGTCATCTATCTTAGGAAGTCCCCAAATTGGACAAATGGGTGTAACTCTGGCAATTAGTTTGCTGTCCCAAAGCCCCAGCAATTACTTACACATGTTAACAATCAGTCATAAGGCTTTCTGGAACAGCTGAGTTTCTTCTATTTTTGGCGATATGGATCAACTATTGGCCTCAAAATGCATTTGATCTCCCTCTCATTCCCTCTGAATTTCCCTTTCTACTGATAAGGTACAGAGATACTGCCTACAGAGGGTGCTTTCTTCTCTGCAGTAACAATGCAGCGGCTAGGGAGTACTTAAATAGAGAACCCAGTGAAAATTTAACATTGTTTAGAGAACTACCTTAGCACAACTAAGTGGTAACAAAGGTCTTGACGTTAAACTTTGCCACAGGAGCCAGCATACACACAACTGTTATACCATAAACTACGTTTAGACAGCCAACATTTAATGCATATTTGATTCTTCTCTCCTTGAAGCAGGAAGTTCTCATCCTACAGTAAAAAAGCACTTGAACTGGGGTCTGCAGATAAGGAGCCCTTGATGCAGTGAGGCAACTTTACATTTTTTTTTATTTACTTTTTAAACAACCAGCATAGTCTGGCCTTACAGTCAAGGTACTTTGAAGATCTCATCTGTAGTAGAGAGATCATTCTGTCATGTTGCAAGTAGAAACTCCTTACTGGACAGCCAGAATAGGGCAGGAAATTGTGTTTCTAAGCCACTCTGATTGCTGGCTATGGTAGTTCCTATGTCACCTTGCTTTATGACAGCCACCTAGATGCAAATATTTATGTTCCTGCAACTGGTGACAGGCAGAGTAAAACAAAAGACCCTTAGCCAGAAACTGAGTGATGGACAGCTAACAACTAGGGTGCATTGACAAAGATTTTTTAGGCTGATACCAATGGCTAATTATTACCGACCCATGTTGGCCGAATCCAATCCAATTGCTGATACAGAGCCCTGCAGCTTGGAGAACAGTGTCCAGCTGGTAAGTCTGCAGGGGGTAAGGGGTGGGGCAGAGGAAAGGGGCATGGGGGCAGACCAAGGCCCCTGCAGTGGGGGAAGGAATGGGGCTGGGGCAGGTACAAGATGGAGCTGCAAGTGGCTTGTGTGGGGGGGTGTGGAAGGGAGGCAGCTCCCAGAACTATGCATACCCCAGGGGAGACACGGAGGGCGGGTGCTCTCTGGATCTGTGTGTGGGGTGAGAGTGGGCTGCTGCTGTATGCTCAGGGCTGGGGGTGGTGCCAGGCTGTTCCCAGCAGGGACTGGGGCTGCACTCGGGGCAGGAGGTAGCAGCACTGGGGGGGTATAGGGAGGAGCAGCTACAGCAAATTCTGGGGTGACCACAGCCCACCTTGTAGCCTTCCTCCCAGCGCAGCCCCAACTCAGGCCTCCTGCTGGGAGAAGCCCCTGGCCCCAGCCCACAGCAACAGCTCACCCTTGTCCCACACACAGATCCAAGGGGACACGCCCCCCATGCCTCCCTTGGGGTGCGCACAGTGTCAGGAACCAACCTCCCCGCACCCTCTGGATAAGCCTCTTGCAGCTTCATGCTGTGCACTGCCCCAGCTGCGGAATGCCAGCCCCAGCCCCATTCCTTCCCTCACTGTGGGGGCCTCAATTTGCAAATCCTCCATGCCCCTTTCCCCCCCGCTCCTGCCAACAGACTTATCAGCTGGACGATGCTCTCCAAGCTGCCAGGCTGCATTCTTGGCCACGTGCATACTGCGGCTGCGCCCACACATGGGGCATTTATCAGTGACATTACTGGTTACATCAGCCAAAAAAAGCCAATCGCTGTTAATGTCACTTTTCCTTTCACCAGTGCTGATACAATATGAGCTGATGTATTGATGCACTTCTACCAACAACCACGCCATTTCCCTTCCCAGGAAAAAAAACTTGTTAACAAAGCTGATCCCAATCAGGGTGATGTGTATGAGAATTTAACTGAAGTATGTGTCTTTTGGAGAGTGTGAAAAAAATGCAAAACCTCCTTCCAGATGTTAAGAAAAAAAATTCAGGTAGAGGATGGGAGTGGAGAAATGGGAAATTACAAGGAACAACATGAAGCTTTCAACAAACTGTCTTAACTAAGCAAATTAATGTTGTAC
>NW_017728992.1:46708980-46712281 GCF_001723915.1 Gavialis gangeticus | reverse complement strand
GGGAGTGGAGAAATGGGAAATTACAAGGAACAACATGAAGCTTTCAACAAACTGTCTTAACTAAGCAAATTAATGTAGTACTTGGTAGATTTCAATGTTAGATTTTTCCAAACTACAGTTCTAGCATTATGATGACCGCTATTTTTTCTTAAGTTTTCTCTTTAGTGCTTAAATTAGTTTGCAAAGTTCCTGTCATGCATGCTCTGGGTGTTATGGCATTAAAGAGGAAAGTGCAGCCACCGTTCAAGCTTCCTCACAAATGGATGTTCAGGCCAAAGCTCTAATGTTATTGGAATGTTGCTGTTTTGTATTCAATTTTCTTTGAATTTGTTCCAGCCATCTTTGAAGCCATAATGATGCATCATGTTATGGAATAATATGGATCAGTTAATCCTCTGTGCAGTGACTTCAAGTTTTGGCCTAAATGTGATCACCACTCAGCTTCTATGTAGCCAAGGCAAACAAAAAAAAAAATTTGTAATAATCTTTATAACTCCATTCCAAGATCTCAAAAGGGAAAGAAAAAAGTCAAGAACATTTTCTCTTAGAAAATCAGGTATTACAGAAAAGTGTAAGGAAGCATCAAGTTCCACAATTTAAAAGAATGGAATTTTTCTAGAATTTGTACATTGTACACAATTTTTAGGGATTTCACACAAGGGGCGAAAAATGGCCCACTATTATAGATTCAAATAGATTTAAGGTTTACTTCAGTGGTTAAATGAGGTTAAAAGGAGGCTCCAAGAGACCAATTTGCCTTCAAGACTATCCATTTTAAAGTATGCAGGCAACTATATCATCTTCATCTTTATCCAACAAAATTCACTAGTTTTTATGGTAACCACTAACTAGGTTACTAAACAAACAAAATGCACTGCTTTATCCCATACTGCTTACAAACTAATTTTAACCATGACATTAATTGAGGAAAGACATGGGTGATAACAGTGAAGTCAAAGGGTTACTTGATTTTATCCCATGGGTGTTTAGGTGGTTCTGTTTAATTTATATACTTTGACCTGTAAATATTGAGCCCATTAAGAAAATGACACAATGAAGTAAATGCCCATTTAAAGATCAATTGCGATGGCAAAATAGGATTCAGACTTTTAATGAGTTTACTGTAAATGTTAAGGTTTTATTCTCCCCCACACTCTGCAAAAGTGTACTTTTTTTAGTTCAGAAACACAGACTTACTTTTCACTAGACTGGTGTGCTAGAGGGATACTCACATCATAATAAAATAAAGCCTTAGCTCTACCTCCTTTGGCTCACTAACAGTGGTATAGATACTACATTATAAACAAAAAAATGTACAACAAACAGACCATGCCCAGTAACTTTTATACTGGTTCTTTGTCATAATATGCATTTATGTATACACATAAACATAACCTCAAAGTTTTAAAACAGCCCAACTAAGTGCTCTTCATATCAAAGATGTAATTTCAGATTTTATAGTCACTAGCCATCCAAGTACAAAGAGCCCCAACTCCAAACTCACATGAACCCTGTGTACGCATTACTGAAAGTTCATTAAATGAATAAAAAAAAAAAAAAAATCACGTAGGCACTTTAAAAAACACATATGCTATCCTTTCAGCTCTTGGAGATGGTTAGATTCAGAGGTAAAAAACATAGTATTAAACCACAAGAGGAGCAAATGCAACTATTCCAGCTGACTAATATTAAACAAAAAAGAAGGGGGATGGGGGAACTTAACTGGTAATGGGCAAGGAAAAAACCATATTTAAGGGAAAAGACCATTTGTCTCTATTGTACCTTAGTAAATGGAGACTCATTTGGGGTTAGTTTTACCTCAAAAACAGGAGCAATTCCTTAGCATAAGTATGTTTCCAAAGAAGGTGGAACTTTAGTTAGGTTTCAGTGATTAAGGGAAAGAAAACTTCTAGTTTTATGGTCTGACCACCACCAATTAGGAAAACTGCATTTTGCAAACAAGCACAAACCTCTCCTTTCCTTTAGTTTAGCTTCTATGCCTCTGCAGATAAACAGAGGCAACAGGTATTATCTATGTACACATATGACTCGTAGGAACTAGTAGTTCATTTTCCAACAACACACCAACTAAGAAAATGAATGCAATTGAATGCCAACACTCTTTACTGTTTGGGGAACACACAATAAAAGATGCTGGACGTAGGGACCTGTCAAAAGGGCATTTTCATTTTTTTTTAATGACACCAATGCCTACCATCATCACGACCTGACTGAAAGCTGCTGCCCCTTTTCAATGAAGCAGTCTGACTGAGATGGCCAATTGGAGAGGGACGCACATCACCATCCAGGTCCAGCAATGGACTATGCAGCAATGGATTGCCTGAAAAAAAAAAAAAAAAAATACAAATATCATCATTTTAAAATGGATTGATTAAAATAAATTTCATTGTGTTAAGAGGCTGTCAGAAGGAAGATCATTGAAAAAAAACAACCCTAGTTTTCAGCTGAAGAAATCGATACTTAAGTAACCTTGCCCATACTTATTGTACCACATGCAAACTGGATCATTGAGTTTGCCTGCTGGTCATTGGGTTTGCATGCAGAGCTGTTGCACCTGTGCCCAAAGAGTATCTTTGGGCCTCAAACAAGGCCATAAAAGAGGATGGGTGACCCTAACCACTCCTCAGTTCCTTTACCAATATGGAATCCTGGTTGCTTTATACATAGCAAGGATGAAAGGTAGATTGTGGATTATACGTGGACAATTCAGCTCAGAGTACCAGAGTTACTACAAAGTATGTGATCATGCCATCAAGTACTTATCAACATTTTATATGGACAGAACAGCCAGATCCTATTCTGCTTATTAAGCACCTGTGATCCCATTCCATCCTGCTCCAGACAGCAGCTTAGGTGCTTATTATTTGTATGAACATGGCTTGGGAAAGCAAGACAGGAAATGAATTACTTGACTGTGAAAAATAACTTCCAATTTCATATTTCAAAAGCTTGAGATGAGGCTTCTAAAATCTCCTTGTCATTAGAAAAAAACATTATAAAGATATCTTACCATAAGAGCTAGAATCCCATCCTTCAAGCCTAAGTACTCACTATCAAAACAGTTGTTTTTACGGAAATGATGCACACAAATCCATCAATCCCATCTGTACTGTGTTTCAATCCCAATGGCTTACAGACTGTCTTTTCAGGGAATAAACTGATAAGATCCTTCAGAAATCTAGACATTGTGGAAAAAGGAAAACTTGGCAATACTAAATAAATGGGTAAATAGCTGAAATGGCTGGTAAGTGGACCTGGAAGGCAGGGGTCAGCAACTTTT
>NW_017728992.1:46706589-46708787 GCF_001723915.1 Gavialis gangeticus | reverse complement strand
TTTTTTTTTTTTTTTTTTTTTTTGCCTGTGGGCCAGACTGACCCAGTTCAAGTCAGGAACATGAAGGTGGGCAGATGCTAGGACCCAGTCACTGCCACCTCTTTTACCAGTGGAGGCAAAGGGAAAGTGCCTGCTGCTTTCCCCCATGGCAGCAGGAAGAAGCACCTGTCCCCACTGCTTTTCCTGGTGGTAGCATGGGGAAAGTGCTCACTACTATGGCAGAAGGGAAGCCTGCCTGCCACTGCCAGGAAAAGTGGCAATGCCATCTGGGTCAAAGTGCCTGTGCATCGACCCACACACAGCTGGCATTCTCCCCATGGCATCATGGAAAGAACACCCACAGAAGGTGTTCCCTACTATGCATGTCCTGAGACGGTGGGCTGAATAAAATGGCTTTGTAAGCCATAGGTTGTCAACCCCTGGTAAAGGAACTCATATTTAACTGTTATTTTTTCTCTCTTTTTTAATGACAATAGATATTAAAAATATCTAGTATCTGAGGGTATATCTACACTGGGGCAGCTGTATGTCACAAGCACGATGTTCCTGGGCACACCCCACCCACACATTTCAAACCTGGAAATGTCCAGGTGAGGTTGCTTCAGGGTTGTCCCTAGTAGCTGCTCTCAAACGTGCTGAAGATGGAGGTCTTAAGAGAGGCCCCTGGGGAGGACTCCAGAAAAATAACTTCTGTATGATGGCATCCTTTATAGAGTATTTGCGATTTACAAACGCTGTCTGCTGAGGCAACTGGCCAAGAAGGACTGCAAAATGAATAGTTTTTAGGATTTATTTCTTATCAAATTCACTAGTTTCACAGGTACTGTTTCCTGAGACAGTGGGGCACGCATGTGTACAGTCAACCCCCTGTCCCTTTACCTATGAACATAAAACTTCATGGCAGTAGTCAATATCCAAGTAAATATTCCAATAATTGGAAGAAACTGCTCTCAGTCCAAAAATATTCAGGTGAATAATTCCAACAAACTGCTCTCAGTCCAAGAACAGATGTCTGTAAAGTCATTTTGTTCAGTTCCTCATTCTGTGTCAAAGGCATCAGTTGCAAGTGTTTTGGAAAGTAACAGTAGAGAAGGGTACTTCTTTGAAAAGCTCCTGGGAGTCCTCTTTTAGCACAAGGCTAACCCGACTTCTAGGATAACATCTGACGGACTGATATACTGACTACAACTATCCATGTATATAATGAAGTAGATGACTGGCATGCCAAGTTACAGGTGCACAGGAGCCCATGTGCCTAAAAGTTTAAGACAAATTCTTACCAATGTTTGAGGATATGCCTGTAAGTGATATAGCAAAGTGTCATTCTTGACATATGCAAGCTGTTGGGAGTTAAATCTAAAACTGCCCCTATAAATGAGCATTTTTCATGAGTAAAGGAAGGTGCATAGACACGTCAGTCTGAAATTAGCAAGAACGCAGGGCAGGGTGGCACCTTACGGATTAATAATTCAGAGGCAGGGGCTTTCATGGGCAGAGACCTGTGGGATGCTGAGTGTCAGAGGGCCCCCCGCAGTGCTCCAGATAATTAGACAGATGTTATGGGCAGCACAAAATGTCCTACTATAAAAAAAATCCCTCTTGAAAGAGGAATATTTTGTGCAGTATGAGCCACATTTGTGGTCAATATGTTGGCATAGTACTGATCTGTAGTGCTACAAGGGTGACTGTCATGCTACAACTTTAACTTCTAAGTCCTAAAGATGCAATGAGCTGGAGAATCCCCTAAAAAAAGTCACCAATTTCATGAGGAAGATTTTGTTGGACAAGCTGGGCACAAAGATGCCTATAAATTAAGACGTTGTTTTCTCACATAAATTGCTTCCAAAGCTAGATATATGGTAAATCCCATCAGTGGCACCGACAGTCAGAATGGCAAAACCTTTCCATACTATGGAATGCGCTCACTTGAAATCCAAGCTATTTGCTGCATTGTGGAAATATGTATTTTGAAGCTTAAGAGCTACATATGAGGCCTATGTATAGATAAAAGGAATCACAGAGGCTACAGGGAACTTCCTGAACTGGATTTGCAGAGGAAGGTATTAAGTAGTCTCAAGTTCAGAATTGGGCACCAGCCCTTTACCATCGAGAAAAGAAAATAATGGGAGCAAAAGCCCTTCACTTCTTAATTCTGGAGAAATGTACTCTATGACAAGAGAAGACAGAACTCAAATTTT
>NW_017728992.1:46692160-46701589 GCF_001723915.1 Gavialis gangeticus | reverse complement strand
ACAAACTGCTCTCAGTCCAAGAACAGATGTCTGTAAAGCCATTTTGTTCAGTTCCTCATTCTGTGTCAAAGGCATCAGTTGCAAGTGTTTTGGAAAGTAACAGTAGAAAACCAAATCAGAAACTGTTCCTAATAGGGCAGAAATACCAAGGATCTACTGGAAGTCGCATATAGCTCTGGACTGTGGAGTCGACTTTGCTGTTTCAAGGATGTTGCCAAGTGTAAAAATGAAGCAGGTGCTGTTGCTGATTACCTCCAGTGGAACTTCTGACCCTTTTCTTGGAAATCCAGGTCTCCTACCATGCACAAAGACTGACTCCCTCACGTTCTGCTTCATCTTTGAGAACTGACAAACGAGTGCCTGTCAACAAATTAACCTGCTCCAAAGCACCTATGCTTTCCTTTTTTGAGAGGCAGAATTGCCTGTCTCAGTGAGGGCAATTCTCAAGTCCCAAAGGCTTCTGCACTGCCATGGGGCCAGGATCCAGTACTGGGGAAACTTGATAGGAAAAAATGGGGAAAATTATTAAAAAAGGAAACTGCATTAAATTGAATCTGTAAACAAAAGAACTAATAACCAGTACCTACAGCTATGAACCAACTGCAGAAGGCCACACAATGAGAGTGTGAGAGTGAACAAGTGTTCTGACACTGTGAAGTTCTTTCTTGGAACCACATGTGGACAGCAGGAACTGAAAGGCAGCTAGGGTCACCATGATCTTTATGCCCTTGGTTTGAACATGGAGACACCAAGGGTATAAACAAGCATGACCCCCACAGGGCACAACAATTTGCTAGCCAAAAAAACTGAAACAGATTGCGTAAGAGGCATGTAGTCCAGAAGTGAGGCAGACAGACACTGAAATCAAAAGTTACGTTACCAAGAATACCTTAATATTAACACTGAATAATCTAATCTACTACTTAATTATTATTATTACTGCCATTTGTTTACATTTTCATATTCCTCAGGTTGCATCATGAAAATAAGAATACATATCATATATGATTTCTAAACAGCTCCAATTTCATGTTTTCAAGAACTACAAAGGCACATAGGAACACTGATATCAGATCACATGTGGGATCCACCTCATCAAGTACCAGTACCCTCTCTCAGAGGTATTCACATTAACTGTAAAACTCAGGTCTTTAAGAGAGAAAATAAATTCCAGTATTATAAATTCACAGATGTTTCGCAACATTAATTTCTGTTTTGGTTTTCGACCTACCCTAATTTCTGTTATAATCCTGCAATGAATTTTCCAAAGGGAGAAACTCCTTGCTTCTAATTGATGTGGCTACAGCTGAACACAAAGCCACAATAGTGCAAAGCTAAATATAGATAGCATGCTAAAGGTTTAGCTTAATATATTGCTATTTGTATATATGAAAAGCATACATTAAAAAAAGAAGCAAAGAAAAACAACAGCATCACTTCACACTTAACAGGTGCAATATAGAATATTAACTTTTTACAGCTGCAGGCTCTGTCATCTTAACTTGCTACCTTAATATTGAATCATCATATTGTTTTACCCTGGATATATACTTCACCTATTAAAATTAATTCAACCATGTAGAACCCTTACAAATTACTAGCTTTAGGACAGCTGTGTTATGTATAAGCATAATTTCTATACTTTTACAATACAGTAGAATAACACAGTGTGGATGATCTATTGCTTTAATGAAAGCCTTCCCTTATACCAAGAAATAGGCAATGAAGAATTAAAATTGCAATCAGACATACGCAACACAAATGCAAAAGGCTAAATGTGTGAGTCAGATGCAGTTGTCCATGCAAAGGATAACTATGCTAGTTTTTGTATTTTTCATTAACTTAGTTGCCTATGATTTTTAGAAACAGGTCTATAAAATGCTCTAAATCTAGAATTGCCAACATCCGTTACACAAACTGTGGAATTAAATAAATTGATTCAATGCAAGTGAACCTTCCTCTCCCTCAGAATCTAGGAAAAAAACCCACATAAAAATGAATGAATGAATGAATGAATAAATGAATGCATAAAGGAGGAAGCATAACTCATGATTTTATCTCTTAAAATCAAAAGGATCTAGGGTACAGGCTAGAAAGACCCTACAAAACTCTAATCACACAGCATAATTGTTTGGTGTCCATGAGCTTTAGCATGGTTTCTAAGATTTAGCCCAGTAAAATGCAAACTTTCTGAAAAATTTAGCTGAAGAAATATAATTTATTTAGTTGGTATAAATATTTTCAGTTAAAATTTATGTTTTAAAAAGCTAAAAATGCTGTCATCTGACAAACTTTTTTCCCAAAGAAATACCAAATAAAATGAAAATTCCATCTTTTCAAGTCTTCATATAGAAATCTCTCTTTACCATTTATGCACTTTGGAAATTTAAGAATTTTCTTATTAATATTCTCTTTTCTAAAAACGAGTGCCAATTTAATATATAGAAGGAAAACAGATATTTACTAAATCACTTGATATATGGTCAATTAAAATAATTTATCTGATATTGCACCAATATGTTTGAAAACTTTGAAAATTTTTGCTGCCACTGTTTATCAATAACAGAAAACAGCATAAAGAATACTCTTGTTCCACTAGAAAAACCCACATCATCAGTTTGCAACTATACCAGGAAAAGAAAGTTTAACATGAACTAATTTCTTAATTGGTTGTCTAGCATTACAAGCAAGTATAACACAGCAGCAGGGAACTACAAGAGCACATATACCCTCAGGACTAATAAACATCTGGAGTACATTAAAAAAGGCTGATCTTGCTCTGAACTGACCAGAAGATAGCGCTTGAAGACTACACATGAAAGTATAAATCTTGAAAAGGAGTGAGGGTTTGCTTACAAACAAGTTTCCCCCTATTTTGAACTTCCTCTCTCTCTAGAGGAGAGAGTACAAATTTAGCCATGTAATTCAGCACATGGAATTATTTTATGAGCAAAATATGGAATGGAGGTACTAATGTTTACACACCCCAAACAATTTACTGTGATCAAAAGTGTATTGTTAATTCCATAATTTCTTATGGAATTACTATAACATTTTAATCCTAACATTCTTAGCATCTTATGTTTAATTTTTTAAAAGTTAAGGCCTTCATGTTGACGGAACAAATTTTAAGATATTGTATTATACGTTCTTGAAATGTAGGTCTTTATATTTAACATAGTGCATCTTTGATGGCACAGAAACACTATGGCAAAATATAATATCTGGTCCTTAATAAAAATACTTTGCATGCAATGCTTAAGTGCATCTTTAACTAAACAGTGAAAAAATAATATTGAAATATTATTTCTTCCCATTTACCTATGAAACCTAATATACAACTATCATAATTAATCCTTTTACCATCCACAACTTTAAAAAAAAAAAAAATCAAATAAAGCATAATTATATCATTAAGAATTTTTCAAGTAACGTTTTACTAATTTCAAACAGGTTTTTGTTATTTATATCTACAATCATACATTTTATGTGGTCACACACGCTGAAATAAAATCAGGCTATTCAAAAGCAGCACAAAATAAGATTACGTACATTTGCGACACCATGAGGTTATTTACTAGTTATGCATTCACTTATCATAGAATAAGCGTGTGTGTCTACAACTGGGAGCAAGACTGGCTCTCTATGTACAAATATATACCTTCTATAAACAAATATACACACAGGTGTACACGTGTCCATGCATGCACACACACTTTAAACTTATTTACATGTTTAGATAAAACATATATGGATATCCGTAACATGAAACAAATACACCCTACGTACTCTGCTACGTAATGTTTTGTTTTAAACTCAGGCAATTCATTTAAAAATAGTCAACTAATTTGTGGATTATAGAAAAATAATTAAAACCCTTAAACAACAATTTAAAACTTACTGTGAAATGTTTGGAGTTCGCAACTACTCTTGACTATATTTGATTTTCTTTTCATCTATAAAAATGAGGTTGCTTTTTCAAGTCATTTTAATTGGGACCTCATCCCTGCAACAATCTGTACTTGGCATGTTATTTAAGCAGCTCAAGCAGAATCTTTTAAATGGATTCCAGAAGTAGTATTGATTAAATTTTGATTCCCTAAAGAATGTTGTTTATCTTCGAATTGAAAACGAAACTTCCAATCAGACATGTTACAGCTACAATTTAGTAAATCTTCCAATCTCAAGAATTATGATGTACCGTGATAAACCAAAATGTCAATCAATACTTACAAGACTGTATCTATAAATGATGAATACGTGCATGACTTAAAAAGGATCTACAGATGTGTAGCCAGGTGAATACAGTTACTGTGTTTTCTCATCCTTTATGCATCTTGCAGTGTGCTCTCTCACAGGCTACAACAGTGAGAGGGAATACTGATCTATAGCCTCCAGACTCTCTGAAGGGCGGCAGACTTCCTTACCACCCTTAAACACCTTTGAACATTTTTTCCTGTGCACAGCGGGCCCTTGTCCTGTGCTACAGCCCGACCACCCACTGTTGCTTGTTGACCAAACATGCAGTGCCTGGAGCCTACACTGACACAACCAGGATAGGATTCCTTTCATGCACACCGCACAGAAGAATTTCAATTTGCTGAGGCAAGGAACGAAGGGAGTATGACAAATTCCTTTAAAATTAACTTGCACCCACAGATCAATTACTCCATTTTGTTTTCTCCCCAATGCACTTTCTCTGTGGAAGAACTGTCAAATTTTAGATGATCAGTAAGTAAAATACAAAACATTGTTTTCACATAAAATAACACGAACCTATTAAATGCTGTTTTTTGATACCATACCTCACTTACCATATGCAATTTTTGGAATATGTTCAAAACCAAATGGTTCAAAAAGGTTTCTATATTTAAAGAAAATAGATTTGGCATAACAAGCATGAACTATTTTTTTTTAATTACTGTTATTTTCAAATGAAACCTGGTAACTGGAACAATTATTATTTCACTACCAGAGGAAGCCTTAGGTCTCAATCCCAACAGTTCAAAAAAATTCAAAACTGAGAGTCTGAATGAGAGTTCAGCACCTAAATGAAAAAAGTGACCTCACTGTTACTGGCATTTACTTGAGTGGACCTGAAGTTTCTCATCATGTTTGAAAATCAGCCCACCTATTTAGTCACCAAAATAGGGATTAAAAGAATAAATTTTTGGTTCCAGGAGTAAAATCCTGACAACTGAAGTCAATGGGATTTTTGCCAATGACTTCAATAAAAACAGGATTTTACCTCAGGATTTCAATATTGGCTTTGACCTAATCGTGCTTCTTTTTATTTTAAAGACATTTGCTGAAGGCAACACAGGTTTTTAAACAATTTAAACCAGCATATAAAAAGGACAATATATTTTCCTTCAAATGTGAGATTTTCTTAGAAGTGCAAACAACAGCAAGCTGTCAGATATATAAATAAAAAGAAAGGCCAAACTCTGTAATGATCAATATTATAATTCCTTAATTAATAACCCATTAAGGATTTGCTTGACATTCACTGTCAAAAAAGAAAAAGAAGAAAAAAAGCATTTCTACCGAGGACAGGGGATGTGGTTTAGACACGAAATGGCTCCCAGCTGCAAGAAGTCTTCTTCCAGATGTACAGTATGTGAAGGCAATAGAAGAAAACCAGCTGCTAGGATAATAAATTGAACAGGCCCTTTTGACACAAGGCTTGCTGGCCTGTCTGATCTAACAAAGATAGATCATTCATTGCAAGGTGAACAGAATCTCAGTATGGTACAGAAGAGAAGAAAAAGTAAAGTGGTCTAAGCCTCAGTCTCCTTCCTTCATACTATATATAACCACTGTTACTCTGGCACAAAAATAAAACATGTACCTTTTGAAAAAAAAAGGTTGCTGAGTATCATACTACAAATTTACAAAAATGGTATGATTTTAGCATGAAAAAAATCCCACTAAGAGCAAAACTCTGCTCTCCTATTGTAAAGAAGGAGCAATCTATTTAGACCATATTCAACAAATTGTATATAAAGTCCCACCCACTCCCCAAACTGCAGGAAGTTCATGTAGTATGATTTTATTAGTCAACTGTATTATTTGCTGAACTACTGCACACCTCATGCAAAAGATTTTGAAAACTTGAAGGCATTACATATTGCAGTCATTTTAAAAAGACAGCTGTATTAGCCTCTGTCTCTGTTAGCTGAGGCAATGATACCTAGATAATCAATAACAAAGCTCCAGCAATAACTGTTGGCCATAGAGAAAATATTCATCTTTATTTTTTCTCCCTCTCATACTCGCTTTAAAATTTGCCTGAAGCACCAGGATATGTGCCAAATTGTATTGAGTAGTTGGATTTTTAAACTAGAGCTTGTTTATTTACATACATTTTAAATGTTATTTTTCATCATTATATCCCTTACATTTCCCTGTATTACAATGAGTCTAAAAAACCTGAAAAGGAGTGAAAAAGATCTAAATTGTACCAAATTGGTAGAAGAGTTGCCAAATAGGTATTTGTCTGTTGGTCTTTCTCTGCCTCAGCTCCCCACCTCTAAAGTAGGGTTGATAACACCTTCCTTAGAGAGATGATGTGAGGATAATTATACTAAAGATAATGGGGCACTCAAATACTATGGTAATGGGAGTCACAGTACTTCTAATGGATAAGTAAATACTGGAGGTTACTTGCCAATAACTTCTATACATTTACCCAAAAGGGGAAAGATACTGAAGCAGTACCTAATAAAACTGTGGCTATCAATGTGGCAACTGGCACCAATCCTTTTCTGATGGGGGCACTAACACACAATTAGGTGGTAAGCAACACCAAACCTCACTTGTATTTATTAGTCAGTAAGTCAGTAAAGCAGGTGTCCAACATGGCATCTCTGAGTTTCTAGAAGCTATTTATACAATCAGAACAAAATCTGTTAAAGAGTCAGGAGTCTGATTGTACTGAGGTCTGCAGTTGGACAAACAAATTGGAGCATGTCACTCAGTATCTGGAACCGTTCAAGGGGTTAGTGTTTTTCCAAAGTATAAGGAAAAAGGCAGATAGGTAAACAACATACTCATCTACTCAAACAGTATAAGCTTTCATCTATTTCTTGTGACATACATGGTCTGGTTTTGAGCGTTCACCTATCAGATGATCCACCTTAGCAACAAGGAGGGGGAGCTGTCTGGACTAATTACAATGATGGGCGTACAGTACCAATTATGTCAGAGTTCATTGATTGAGCATTATCAGTCTTGGGAGAAATAAAAAAATGGAAATTATTTAGGAAAGAAGGCATGCATTAAGCACTTGGGAAAGTTCTTCAAGATAGATAGTAGGCACTGGTCCTGGCCTTTTAGAGCGTCTGAGGGACAGAAATGACATCCTCTTTGCTTCTACTTCTGCAAGTCTGCTGTGAAGGTAATACTGGTACCATCCAGTAAAGATGGTTTTATTTCTGCTGATTTATGTCTCCTATTCTCTGATAAACATCATTTTTTGACAATCCACTAAAAATGCAAAATCATTGCTGTAAAATCTTCCTATACCACATAGTTTAAATATTTTCTCAACCTCAAAAAATCCCATAACTGCTTAGCTTATTGTAGCTTTTATAACATCCTCACTATTCCATCAGAAAAAAATTATTTAATAAATAGTAATTATAGTGGCTTTTCAGTTATAATAGTCAGCCTTTACATTTATCTGCAACTGCCAAATAGTCTCAAGGTTTAGCATATCCTGAAATAACTTTTAATTTCAACATGACAGAAGAGAGTACAAAATTTGCAGCTTGAGCCAGGTTGTGGCTGGTGACATTTGATGCACGCAGGACTTGTACTATCCCTGGTAGATTCCAGAAACAAACTTCAGAAAAAATAATGATATTCTAAGGTTTCCTTGTTTTCCCTTTTTTCAACTCCTCCAAGTTACTCTAGCAAACTCTGAATTGCTGTGGTGTGGTCCCCACCATCCTAGTTTTTGTTACCACTGAACATGGTGAGAGGAAAGAGGTAATTCAATGGCTCCCAAGGAGAGAATTTATTTCAGATGAAAGTGCTGTTTTTATGCATCCCATTTGGGATGTGCTAAAAGTAAATAAATAAATCACCACTGGGAATGTCTACACAAGATGTTAAATGCACATTAGACTAGTTCTATTGTCCATTAAAGATCACAAAAAAGTGCTCATCAGTGCTAATGCGCAGTAAACGCTGCTAACGGCACATTTAGTACCTGTTATTACAGGTACTAAACATAATGCACCACAATTACAGCGCATTAATGAACATGTAGACATACCCACTGACAGACAAGTGATGTCAGAACAATTATGGACGAGACTAAAATAAGCATCTGGGAAGCTGAGAAGTAAATTTAGTCTTGTCACAACTACAGATTTGTCTTTATTACAGCTATGAAAAGCCCGACTGCCATGACTGCACTGAATCCCCTAATGCAGACAGGTAAAGCTGCTATTTACAAATGAGGAGCTTCCCCCTGCTTGAAACTTGAGTATATTTCTATGGGGCAGGCAGCAGTTTATTTTAGTTTCCAATGCCCATACTCCACAGGATTGTACACTAGTGGCTGGTAAACCAGAGCCTGAAACTGGAGAAAATCTCAATTGAATAGAATGGAATTATTTGTGTGTTAAGTGGCTCTACTGTTTTGTTTTGTTTTGTTTTTTAGCTTCTTTCACTCAATGTCTAGCAAATCAGCGTGTCAAACTATTTCCTTCATAGACTCATCATAAACCACAGAAGAAATACAAATTTCTGGAGGTCCCACATTTAAGACTCTGGTTCTGAGATGTCAATAAAGGGTTAATCGAAGGCTTTTCTTGGCAGGAAAAGCAAAAGCTTTGGTCTAATTTTGGATCCGTTTCATAGGAATTTAAACGATGAATGACACTTCTATTAAAGCAGTAAAAAGTTCGTTGTGTGGAACAATTCAGAGAGCTGGTTCACTTTGAAACCAATAGAATTTAACAGCAAGATCTTTGGGATAGTAACTCGGTTAAAGATGAGAAATATAGTGCACACAAGCGCACATTTATTGTCTATCCCTCTCTAGTAAAGGCATCAAAATCTGGGCATAACAACGGTAAGGAGTAGCCTGCAATTAATACAGAAATGTTTAAGGGGCAGTGATAATCTTCAGCTATGTATCCCAATGAAGAGTACCACGAACTAGAATCAGCATGCATTATTCCTGTTAAAAATGGAAAGAGAGATCTAATCCATTGCTCAAAAGAATAATCATCCATACGATTCATCTATCTCTTGATTACAAGGATTGACAAAAAGACCTTCCTGGAAGAGGGATTTTGAAAAAAACGCACTGTAGTCTCTAAAAATATCTGTTACATCTTCATATGCAAAATAGCCTCTAAATACAGCATAAATATGGATAAGTCACATAATTTATTTGGGTTAATGATATTTCTC
>NW_017728992.1:46666145-46687160 GCF_001723915.1 Gavialis gangeticus | reverse complement strand
GGGGAGGGAATCTGCTTTGAAAAAAAAAAACACATTTATTGAAACAGTTTTTAATCTATTACTGATCTATTTGGTAGCCCACGTTAATTCTTCTTGTCCTTATGTCATCCATTTCCCAGGTCCTGCATGTCCCAAGCTGGGCTACTGTTCCATACCATAACATCTCTAACTCCCACTGGAGACGGAGGCATTCCTTCCTTTTTTGTGTCTTTGTGAGAAGATATTTAGCAGAATTCACCAATTCATTGGAATCTGACAGGACACACCATGAGTGCTTCTGCTTTGTCCTCAAACTTGCAACCTCTGGGCTGTCAACTGTGCACCTTAGCGCCCACGCCACCCCAACCTCCAGACTGAGGCATAAGAATGATTTATTTCATCAATCCGTGAAACTTGAGCTCCTCAGGGTATTTAAAATGTTAGTGATTCTATAAAAGCAAATCAGTACAAAAACTGACTCTGACTTCAGTAAGCAAGGCAGAAATGGATGGACAAGAAAACTTATTTAAATGTAGGGGTATAAAGGAGGATGAGGATCTATTCTGGATATGTTTGTTGGTACAAAACCATCTCCTAGGATGCACTGAGGCTAAAAGCACATGTTGTACATGCTTTGACCCACAATTCATGCTAGAATCTCAAATTCTTGATTTTCCTGTACCCCACCTCTAGTCTAGTATTTTGCTAAAGAAGAAACATGTTTAGAGAGCGCTACGGAGCATTTCTACACAGCTTCTGGCTCAAAGAAGAAACAAAACTTCTTAGATACAAATTACACAAGAAGTAACGATGACGTTCTTGTTCTACCCAAAAGAGACCACGTTCCAATTCACTTGTTCAACTACTACCACTGACCACAGCGGGATTATTTGTAAAATAAATAACTACTCAACATGGCAGTTGGTACTCGAACGTAGTCTGTAGTTTTTTTTGTTTGTTTGTTTGTTTCAAATTCAGATCTCTCACAGACTTCCTGCCCAGAAATACCAACCTTATGACTAGTTCTTCTGAAAAGGACATGGTTGTAAACAGACCATGTTAACTGGCTGCTATGGTGATGTAAACTCTGGAAGCACTATGTATGAAAGCAGCACTTTCAGAAGAAACACTAGCAAAAGTGAGATCACTGAATAATTGAGGTGGATGTTCATAAAACTGAGGTAAGTGAGAAATTCAAGTAGTCTTGCAAGCTGCATCCATGCAAACAACCCATCCCTAAACTGAGTCACAAAAATACACATTTATGGAGAACATGGCACATCATGAATTACAACTATTACACTATTTCACAATGACCTTATGTCAATTGTATCCACATATTACTGGTATATTACTGATAAAAGGATATACACAGCTACAAGTTAAGAAACAATATGAATTAAACCTGATCTGTTGCGATTATTTCAGGGATAAAATGGGCCTTGGCTGAAGGAGACTGGAGCACATTTTCACTCCTTACAGCCACTGACACACATCATTATAATTATGAAATAATAATTATAAACCTCTGTCTTGTTTTCATAATAAGCTTGGAGCACAAGAATGGCATACAAGGTAAACTTCAGTTCAACTAAAGTGGCTGAAAAGAAAATATTTCACATACATGAAAATTTGCTAACTAAGAAAGTCTTTTCTGTAAAGTGAAAATATATCCTTGCCTTTTTGCTCTTTAACATAGCTCTCTTTACAACTGTGCATGAGTTGAAGAATCCACTGGTGCTGAGCTCCAATACATTGCCAAGCAGGGTCCCCAGAAGCATGAAGATCAGAAAGATATCTGCAAAACAAAGGGGGGGAAAAAAATCACAATTCATACTTCATATGAAAATCTTAAACAACAATGATCAATTGAAATGTACTTCTCTGGTTATAAAACCTAAACATTTATATTTATATATAAGCCTTTCATTCTCCCTTCTTAATTTGGTAGAGGCAAGACTCTTCCTACCAAACAGAAAAATAGAAAGAAAGCGCATTTTATATTATACTATACATCTTTAGCTGCACCTTTTACCTTCAATATTTTACCTTTAGTAAAGGTATTTTAAAGCAAGTTTATTCTTTAATTACAAAAATGTAAATTAGCACTCTATTTTTCCATTGAAACCACTACTGCTGGTATAACAAGCACTTAATATGCTCTGGTCAAACCCCCATGTGATTTGTAAAGAAAGAACTGACTGAGGTTTTTGTTAAACTTTAGAATGTGCAGACACACAAATACCCACCACATATCACATGGCTAAAGGTGATGTTCCTTGAGGGCTTTCCATCTGTAGTAAACAGGATTAGGTCACACTGTCTTTTGTGGAAAAAAATCATCTACCCCTACATATGCATAAAGACTGCAGAAGTTCAAGCTCTGCATATTTGAGACTAAATTATGTGACAACAACCATAATAGCATGATTTGAATAATTGATTAAGGCATGCTAAAAACTCTGAAGATGATACTCAATATTGTTAGATGATCTACTACTCTTTACATGACAAATCTCTTGCATTGCCTAAATACAAAATTGATTCAGTATACATTCTACCTTCAGTACCTTGCATTGTTTTCCTGCTTCTCTGATGGTCTCAAGTATGCCACCAAGAAACAGACCAACCCCTCTCTCCACATACCAGACCTGGAAGTGAGGCAGGGAAGCTTCCCTGGAAGTCACTAATGGAGCATTTTGTCTCTGGTGTGACTGAGAACAGTAGCTTCACTACCTCATTTCTGGGTCTGTCACATGTAGCACAGCAGTGAAGAGGCAATTCTTCCCGGCAATGCATACAGGAGCACCATCAAAGGAGTAAAGGCATTCCCTGAATTAAGATCTTAACCAGTAACAAAAAGTGCATAAGCCTTTCACAAAGGATACATTATTACAATATCTGAATAAAGCTAATTAATACTGAATGACTAAATTCTGATTTTCTTAAAAACTGTTTGCTGTACAAAACACACACAAATGCTTTGTCAAAAGGAGGATCATATCACTTGGAAGGACAAAGAGATTACACAACTGTCTGATTCTAAAATTTGTAACAACAAACTCAAGTCCTCCATCAACATTTCACAGGATTTTAATCTTTGTTTAATGCGTAAGCAAGAATTTGTTCATGTTTTATTTTGATAAATTTTCCTTATCTGAGAAGCCACCCAATACTTTTTACTGGGGGAAATCAATCTCAGTCTCAACAGGATTTAAAAATCAGTCTAAAAAACCCCAAGAAAATGAGTAATAAATTGCACTGGAAAACTTACGTTCCTATGTTTCTTTACATAAAGATTTGGAGAGCAAGGGAAGACTGCTAATGATGCTTCAGGACTTTTTAAACCCTGGAACACTGAGGACATAGACTATCACATACAGGCCCCCTCTACAAGTTACATGAATGCTGTGATTAATATGTTAATCATGCCATAATAGGAAAGGTGCTACATGTGCACCCAATTTATGGCACCATAAAATGGGAATGGGCCGTAAACACGCTCCAAATATAACATAGAACATATTTACGGCTCACTTGTAATAGTACCTGAAATTTAATGTGTGACCCATGACTGATAATCAGCTGACTTGGACTGGCCAAAGGCTGGGGATGGGGAGAAAACAAACTTTAAAAGACCTGCACAAGGTAGCGGTGGCTGGGCAGAAGAACGGATGGGCAGGAGAACGGATGCTTTCCCCCACCGCTGGGAACTTTAAACCCTGTGCCAGGCAGCACTGGCCAGGATGCCCTGTGCAGAGGCTCCCGGAGGTGGGAAGCCTTTGGCTTCCTCTGCCAAGGACTTTACATCCCACAGCAAGCAGCTCTCACCAGCTGCGTCCAGGACTGTGCCAGGATCTGGAACCAGCCCCAGTGGAGTCCCCACTGGGCTGACAACCAGCTCAATAGCCTTGTCTAAAAATCAGCTGACTGTTGGCCTGACAGCGACCACGTTGTGGCTGGGTCTAGACCCTGGTGTAGCCCTCCCTGACCAAGCCGACAATCGGCTGATCATCAGGCACCTGCTTACAACTTCCCAACACAGAGGGAGCCCTGGAGCACAGGTGGCATGTCAGGAAGCATGACTTGGCATCAAGGATCAGGTCCCATTGAACTTTTTAATGAATGTCCGTCAGCAGCCAGAAAGGAACCAACAGCAACTTATTGGGAGGAACAGTTACATAGTTGGTTGGGTCGGAAGGGACCTAAGCAGATCATCAAGTCCGACCCCCTGCCATGGGCAGGTAAGAATGCTGGGGTCAAACAACCCTGGCAAGGTGTCCATCTAGCCTCCTTTTGAAGACCCCAGGTTAGGAGCAAGCACCACTTTCTCTTGGAAGTTGGTTCTAGCTCCTAGCCACCCTGACTGTGAAGTAGTGGTTCCTGATGTCTAGCCTGAACCTACTCTCAGTCAACTTATGGCCATTATTGCTTGTTACTCCTGGTAGTGCTTGGGGGAACAGAGACTCTCCCATTGCCTGCTGGTCCCCCTTGGCCAGTTTATAGATGGACACCAGATCCCCCCTCAGCCTTCTCTTGTGAAGGCTGAACAAGTTCAGGTCCTGTAGCCTCTCCTCATAGGCCCTACCCTGCTGCTCCCTGATCATGCAAGTGGCCCTCCTCTGGACCCTCTCCATGCTGTCCACATCCCTCCTTAAGTGTGGTGCCCAGAACTGGACACAGTACTCCAGCTGCAGCCTTACCAATGCCGCATAGAGGGGGAGTATCACCTCCTTGGATCTGCTTGAGATGCATCTGAGGATGCATGACAAGGTGTGGCTGGCCTTCCTGAGTGCAACCCCACATTGCTGGCCCATGTTCATCTTGGCATCAATGACTACTTCAAGATCCTTTTCTGCTTCTGCGCTGACAAGGGGGTTCTTCCTCCCCAGGTGCAGTACCTTGCACTTGTCAGTACTGAAACCCATTCTATTCTCATTCATCCACCTCTGTAACCTGTCCAGATCTAGTTGTAGCCTGTCCCTCTCTTCTAGCATGCCCACTTCTCCCCACATCTTAATGTCATCCGTGAATTTGAACACAGGTGCTTTTCACCCCCTCATCCAAGTCGCTGATGAAGATGTTGAACAGTGCAGGCCCAAGGACTGAGCCCTGGGGAACCCCATTGCCCACATCCCTCCAGGCTGAAAGTGACCCATCCACCACCACTCTCTGGGTGTGGCCCTCCAGCCAATTTGCGACCCATCTGACTGTGTAGGTGACTGTGGTGTCGACGCCTAACTTTTTAATGAGGATGGAGTGAGAGACAGTGTCGAAGGCCTTCCTAAAGTCCAGAAAGACTACGTCCATCACAACACCTGCATCCAAGGATTTTGTGACCTGATCGTAGAAGGCCACCAGGTTTGTCTGACAGGACCTGCCTCTAATGAATCCATGTTGGTTGCCCCTAAGCATAATCTCCCCTGCTGGTCCCTTGCAGATGTCCTCCTGGATAATTTTCTCAAAGAGCTTTCCCAGGACCGAGGTAAGACTAATGGGCCTATAGTTTCCTGGGTCCTCTTTCCTCCCTTTTTTGAAAATGGAGGCCACATTGGCCCTTTTCCAGTCCTCTGGCATTTTGCCAGAGGCACCACAAGTGCTTGTAAAGCTGTGCCAGAGGTCCCCCAATGACCTCTGCCAATTCCGTCAGCGCTCTGGGGTGGAGATCATCAGGCCCTGCTGATTTGAACATGTCTAGTCCCACCAGAAGTTCCCTGACTAGGTCTTGACTGACCCGGAGCTTGGCTGCGCCTGCCCTGGGTCCATCCGGGATCCCCGTATAGGGCATGTCCCTGTCCCTGCTCAGAAAAATGGAAGCAAAGAATCTGTTAAAGAGGTCAGCTTTGTCATCTAGTGACACCATCAGATTTCCAAGTGTGTCCTGCAGAGGACTCGGCACCTTCTTTTTACCCCCTATGTATTCAAAAAAGGACTTGTTATTTTTGATCTGGGTCGCTAGTCCCAGTTCCATCTCTGCCTTAGCCTTCCTAAAAGCCCCCCTACAATCTCGAGCAATGGAGGTATAATCCTTCGTGGTGATGGCCCCTCCCTTCCATTGGGTGTACGCCTCCTTTTTGGCTTTGAGACTCTCCTGGATGCTTTTGGTGGGCCATGGGGGCTTTTGAACACTCTTGCCCCCTTTGATCCGTGTGGGGATTGCCACCCTTTGGGCTTGGAGGATCGTCTCCTTAAGGAATGACCACTCTTCTTGGTCTCCCAAATCCCCTCCCCTCCAGAACCTGAGTGCCTCCCTAACTAGTCTCCTTACCTCACTAAAATCCACCCTCCTGAAGTCCAGAGCTGCTGCCTTGCTGCAGGCCTTTCACACCCTGCACTGGATGGTGAATTCCAGTAGGCAATGGTTGCTATTGCCCAGGTGGTTGAGAACCCACAGTCCACTCACCAGGTCGTCGCCTGTGGCCAGTACCAGGTCCAATAATGCATTTCCCCTGGTGGGACTGTGCACCTCCTGGGTTAGGAGGATGCCCTATAACTTGGCTAGGAATCTACGTGAGCAGTTAGACCTGGCTGACTGCTCTTCCCAGCAGATGTCCAGATAGTTTAGGTCACCCCTGATGACCACGTCCCTTGAACTAACTGCCTCTGGTTTTTAAGTTAGTTTAACATTCTCAGGTATTTTGCTATTTATCTGAAAACATTCTACTGGGGCGTGGGGGGGAAGTGTCACTCTTTCACACTACCTACAAGGAAATGTGCACTGCCACAATGATATAAGCATAATTACATCAATGTAAACCCCCTAATATAAGCATGCTACACTACAGCTCTTATGTCAACATAATTTAAATTTAGCAACACATCAAACTGATGAGAAACTTGCACAGACCCTGTTCTTTGTTGTTGCAATGTTTCACATGTAACTACACTTAAAGTTACACAGGTGCCAGATATCCTTAATGTAGACAAGATTATTCTTAATGGCTTGACTCTTCCATTCCTTAAGTTAGGGGACTAAAAAAATCCCCATACAAATTTCATTAAAAGGAAAGAAGACGACTTGATTTGTTTCAAAGCTCTTTGATTTACCATAAAGCAGCAAGAGAAAGAGAGAGAAAAAGCTCATATTTGACCAACTGCATGGTCAGTCCAATAAAAAGATACCATCCACAAAAATCCTTGCCTCTTGCATTTTTCCTGGACCATCACCCCAGCTAAACAAAGGACCATTCAATCTCAACAACTCCTTAAGCATGTTGCTGAACCGGGGCCAAGGAGTCAACCCAGCACCTTGCTCTATGCAAGCAGATTTCTGTCGGCCAATGTAACACCACTTATTTCAACAGGCATCCAGAGCTATGACGCTGCTTCAAGAAGCAGTTGGTGATGCTTTTGCCCTGTGTGTTGCAATGGAAAAGCTAAGCTGGGGAGAAGAGGGAGGGATACAGGCAGTCTGAAATCCAGAACTAGCTTCTAAAGACTGGATTTGGAACAGGGGAATATGGCCTGCAGTTGTTCTTGGGTCTTTCTGAAAAGTCACAGGACTGATCACACCAAGGAAGGCAAGAGTACCAAGGGGTTGCTTTTGCGAAGAGATGAAAATCACTTTTATGCCGCTGTATACAACGTACATTTGCAGACAACCTCCCTCCTTTGGAAACGGACATAAAAAGACAGATTATCTACAAAATGGAGCTACAGCCAAGTTGTATCTCATGCATATTTAACTTACGCGAATTCAGCTATACGCACTCGGCTGCTGGGGCTGGCCGCCGGGTGCCGGCCAGGGCGCGGCCCATAGGGCGGCACCACGTGGTACTGCCTGCATGCGCCGGCAAGGCTAGGGGGAGGCAGCTTGCTCACGCTCAGCTGGCTGCCCTGGCAGGACGAGGCAGAGGAGAACAAGAGGGGCAAGGAGTGCGTGCGGAACATGCAGCTGTTGCACTGCACACACGGGCTGTGCGGCGCCATGCCCGCCTTGTCCGGGCCCTGCGGCAGTGGTGGCTGCTCGGCACTGAAGCCCAGTGAGAAGGGCCATTTCAACTATACGCGATTTTCGCCTTATGCGCTGACTTCAGAACATAACCCCTGCGTAAGATGCAACTCAGCTGTATTTATCTTCTGTATTCTGAAATACATATACCTTTGCATTTCTTGAGCCAACAGTAAAACAGCTAAAAAAGTTTAATTACAAGAGCAAAACCTCTTGGGCAGAAATTTGGATTTTTTTTGTTTTACTAAAACCAAAACAACTTCCTTCTCATGTCAAGTCAAGATGAACTAATGAATTTATATGGGGTTCTGAATAAGCCCTGCATTCTGAGTGACTGTTTCAGTTTGGACTCACAGTACAGTAATTTGAGAAGATACCATCAGAGTTCTTGACATGAAGCATTTTTTAAACTGTTGATTAAACTACTTTCCGAATGATAAATGGGATTACATTTCTCATTCCAGGACTGTCATTTGTTACTTAATAAAGTGCTACTATTACTGTCATTTATTACTTAAAGTGCTACTATTAAAGTTCCATCATTTACATACATCTTTGTCCCCACACAAGAAATACAATCTGATATTCTACAAGGTAAAAAATAAAAGTACTTAAAATATAATAAAATATCCCTTACAATATCTGAGAAAGGTAAAAATCTAGACATGTATTTAATATATAGTACATCTGATGAAGATACTATGTAAGTTGTCACCTTATATAACGTTTTTGATCATGTAAGGTTGATGGGGTCTCAAGAAGCTTATCTAAAAGAAGTTCCCTTAAAGCTTCAATTCTTGTTTCAACCTCAGCATAATCTAGGAAAAAAAAGAAAAGAAGAATTCCAATACTGTATCAATCTGCAGCCTACCTGAAAATTACAATATGTTCTCAGGACAAAAAAAACTCCTGGATTTAGGATAAAATTAGTACCTTTTCAAAAACTGTACCAGTTCTAACATGATTGTTACAGTTTCACTAAAGTAGGTTTTACTTTACTTGATCAAATTTAAGATTGTTTTAGTAGCTGAGGAGTTTACTAGTTAGTTGAGAAGTCTGGCATGAACTATCTATTAGAAACAGGAATTAGAATCTAGGCTTCTTGGGCACTTATCCTCAGCGGGGCGGGGGGGGAGCGGGGGGGAGAAGAGAGGGGGCACTTTAATTAGAACTGCTCCGAGAGCTACTCTAAATAACACACCGCCGCCTCCCCTGCATCAGCATCCCCGTGCTTGAAAATGGCAGTGGGAGTGATTAAACTAAAGCTTGTTTGACAAGCTTTAGTACAATTGCTCCCACAGTCATTTTTAAGTTTTGGGGATGCTGATACAGGAGACTGCTAGAGAGAAGCAATTGCCACCCTCTAGCATACTCAATTAATCAAGCTTGCTCCAATCCATGCTGGAATAACTGGAGCAGCCTTGGCACTTTTGTAAAGGCCCCACTTGTCTTTTATATATGCAGCCACGTCTCCTGCTACCAGTCATTAACAAAATTTCCTTGACAACTTCATTGCTGTATTTCAATTGGACAAAATTTTGCTTTTGCCATATCATTGATCTAACTGCATGGATTAAATCGTTTTATCATTTCAAATCTCAAATTGATAATTTCTTGGCCTCGTCAAAATATTTTTATTTTTAGCAGAGATCCAGTTCTGCATAAGTTTTTAGACTTAATCATTTCAAACAATCACTTCTTGTGCTGAAGGGAGGGACATAGTCTTTTTATACTAATTTACATCTGAAAGTTTTGTATAGAATAATTTTACAAAAATACAAACTTTGGCTTTGAAGGCTTTTTACAAAATATGCCAAAGAAGGACACAGTAAGCTGTATCCTGTAGTTAATGGAACCTGTTTTATGTCTAATAATACTAAGCCTTTAAAAAAAATTGGCTGTAAGCTCCTATTATATATACTACAAAGTAATACGCATCTTTCAGTCGAAATCTTGCCAAAAATATTATTTAAAGTAATAGTTCCAAATTCTAAAAAGGACTCCATATAAACAGAAGTTGAAACCCACATAAGGCTTCTGAGAGTACTACGTATTCTTTACCTTTCCTGTAAAGAAAGAAAAAGAAAAAAAGCAAAGAAAAAAATTAACTCAGATCTTACATTTTTTGAACACTTGAACCTCAGTCTTCCCAAACAGTGACTTGGCTTTTTCGTAGTCATTAATAACCACATCATAATCGCCCTTTAAAATAAAAGAACATCGAAAAACTGTCATGACAGATACTGCATATCAATTTAAGCTGACAAAATAAAAACTTTTTTTTTCTTTTTTTATAGGGCTATACCTTTTGAATATTCCTTTCAATATTAAGAGGAAGGTTGAAGAGAAACTTAAAACGCTGAAGAACATTGAGCGCATTTCTTGTGGAATCAGCCTTGTCTTTCCGTCCCAATACTTCTTGGAATAAAGTATCTGCAGTATTACTTGCTCCTATTTTAAGGCAAGGACAATAATGTAGGTTATCACTGCAGTCAAGACTGCTATAAATTCCTCTATCCTAATGTTATTTATTAAATGGTATTGGCATTTAAAATATAAAAATACTGTACAATTATTGCTAGTTTTATCAACTTAATATTTTATGCTCAGCTACATTAAGCACACTTTACAATTTACTGAAATACTCATTTCGTAGCTGACCACTTAGTATTTTAATGTGGTAAGACCTCTGTACAATTAAGAGCAACCACACTTCCCTGGTTCAAGTGCTTAACTTCACTGCGGTTATTTTATAGTTTGTTTTGGCCACCGATATAAATTTTACAGTTAATCTATGCCTTTTAAGCTATATGATCATCACAGAATGTTTTCTTTTGAGAAAAGAACATAACAAAATTATACTAATTAAATTCTATAGCTTCAAGAGTTCACATTGTGGAGTTTCCTTCCGTTATAAGCTTATGCAAAATGGTTTTTTCTTCTTAAAATTCCAGTTGAATTTTTAAAACAGATATTAAATCTTTGACATTAATATGCCTTATTTAAAAGAAACACTAATCATAGGTACATTAAAGAAATTACTCAGAAACAGCTAGTTAAAACACCAGTATTTATGTATATTTAATTCTCTTTCCATTAAAACCAGTGATGAAACTCGTATTGACTTTACCAGATGCAGGATCAGGATTTGGGTAACGATGTTTTGTGAATAAGAATTTCTATATATATATTTTTTAATACTCTAAAAGATGAGGAGTATTTTTGAAGACTATAGAGTTATATCATCCTACAGTGAAGTGTCTTCCTATGATTATCTGACACAAAATAAATAGCATTTCAGCTATACTAAAGAAGATTCACATGGCATGTAAAATAGTTCACATTTTTTGATTTGTGACTTATTCTTAATTAGCCAAAAGAAAAAAAAAAGTGGAACTGTTTTGTCCTTTTTGATCGCTGCCTGTAAAAAAGTCTCTACATTATCTGGTCTAGTGACTATACTTTAAGCAAAGATGAAAAAATTACATCAGTCTCACTGGGTGGCTTGCATGCCATTTTCTCTAGTCAACACTGTGGGTGGCCCGCTCATGTTAAAAGTAGTCTTTGTAAAATAATTGTTATATCTAAATAATGTTTAAACTCTGCTGAAATTTAGAAGTCCTGATGTAAAAAACTGTTTTGTCAGGATAGCTACATCTAATACATGCTATTTAATGTAAAATGCTTTAGTTCATTAAGAAAAAAAATCCACAATAAAACAGCTAGCGGGATATTTAAGTACAGGCTATGGCTAAGGGTTTGATTTTTTTCCCCAGGGTTATAATAAATGCTTGTTTGGTTATTTTTTTCTAGTACAAAGAATGTTTTTGTTATTTTAATTCATATCTTGCTTACTCATTCATTCAACAGCCAAGAAACAAATAATTTGCTATTTTTGGTAGTCATCACAGTGAATTTCTTTCCTCTGTAAATAACAATGCTTCTTTAAAAAGGTAACTGTGAACTGTAGAAATTGTATAGTAACTCTCATCTTTGCTTAAAAAATAAAATCAACTACATGGTAATTTTACACTCAGCCCAATTTATTAAATTTGCATTTATATAGATTCTCTCTAATACTATTTTTAAAACAAAATTAGTATTTTCACTACGTTAATTAGCCTATACAAAAAAAGTCTTCCATTTCAATAGTTAAAGAGTTGAAAAGTTAACTGCTCTGTTTGTACAGTCTTCCAATACCAGTTAGCAAAGCATCATCTTAAATCACACCTGATACACTGGTCTAGCATTTCAGACCCAGAGGACTCACTTTTTACACCAGCATTTTGTAGACTGCTATGCAGATAAAATGCACACAAAGAGCTAGTGCACATTATAAACAAATATATGCATTTTCCAAAAGATGGGGTTTGCAAAACCTTTATCTTCTCACCTACCAAGTATAGAACTAAAACCTTAAAACAGAGGTTTACCATCAGCATCCATGAATAGCAGATTTAGGGCCTATATTCAGAACCTATGCTTTAAAAAGGTGCATCATCCACTCTGTATGTAATAAGCATCTGTTACCTAGAAGTAAGGTACTGACTACTCAAAAGCAGTCCTGTGACAGGCTGGGAAATAAAATTTTCATAAGTAAAACACCTCAACAAACAGTAAAAGCCCCAATGCATTAAAACAAGGAAAAACTTTAAAAATATACTCAAGTCTTTTAAGCTCCCATTTTTATCACTCTTAAGACTACACAGCACAATGATTTTTATATGTAGATATGATAGCTTATTTAACAGCTGCATGTCAAAAAGACACACAGCACCAGATTTTGTTTCAATTAACCAAGACAATTTTACGAACAGCAACTTGACAAAAAGGGGCAATTTTTTGAATATATAGTATTCAAATATAGGAGAAATGGCATTAGACATACACATTCTGTAATCTGAACCCACAACTGATTGTGCCTCCTAATACACATCTGCTGTCTATCAATAGCACCCAAAAATCTTAGGCTGTTTTTCAAAGTCTGACCTACAAAATCACGAATGACAGAATTAGTCAAGAACTGAGTCTTCCACAAAGCAGTGACTAAAGATATTTTGGAATTAAGGTTTTTATCCTAACCTCCTTTGTTTATCTTTTTTTTTTTTTTCCCCCAAATCTCTGTACGTTCCTATCACATCTTACATAAATCTACACGTATGGAAATACAGCCAATCCTTCTTAAAGCAGAGGAAAGTGCCTGGCACCAGTTCTACTAAAGAGCTTGTTTGCAAGAGACAGACTGCATTATCTCCATAGATTTCAAGCTCCCCTTGCACTGACCTTACACACAGGTTTGTGTGAAAAAAAAGATATTGGGAATCTTCATTTAAGAATTTATGTGCATTTTGATTCTAGTTGTACCAATCTGCCTATATAAAAATATGAATCTGCAACACAAGACATTAAAAAGAAATGCTAGGTTTTGCATGACTAAGAAAATAACATGCAGAGCTGCACCTACAATTGGGTACACAGAATGCATGCACTCTTACAGAGCCTGGGTTGAAGTCCTTTGAAAAGCTGCCCCCTCCCGCTACATACACAGTCATCGTTTATTCATACACCAGAAGTATCCTGACCAAAAATAATCTGTCTCTATGTCACTTTTCTGATTTCAGAAAGCACATTCAGACTTTCTGACACCAAGTCAGCTATCTGGATGTCATTCCCTGCTTATTGATACAGCACTAAGGGAAACATCCCTTCCTCTGTGAAAAAAATCACAATGAAACAAAGTAAAATTATCTTGGCTGAAGTCCAAGAATTAAAAATGTAACTTTTGTGATCTGATGAAACACATACCAGGCTGTGGAAAATTTAAGTCATCTTGCCCAACTCAATCTTACAAATAAGAGGAGGAATCAGGGGAAACATGTTGGGGGGGAGGGGGGCGGGGAGAGGGGCTTTTCAGAAGCACTTGAGAGCATTAGTTCCAATGTAATCTAAAAAGCACCATACCAACACTGTAAATAAGTCTTACAGATTTATGCAAAATTTCTAGTGGCAGCTCCATTTCTTCCATTACCACTTTTATTTCTTGTTCTTCCTTTCACATGTTTTCCTACACACCAATTTAATTTGTGCTTCTTAAAAATAAGGTTCATCCTTAAGAATTAAAAAAAAGCAACAGAACTTACCATAACATTTTCCCTGCCCCTGACCTTTTTGTTAACCATAAATCTGATCTTGTAGCCAAAGTTCATGGCAAAGTTCCCACTGACTTCAAAAGGTGCAGGACTGGGCCCCAAAATTATCACTATGCAAAAATAATGCTAGCACAAAACTTTCTGTTGTATACTGTGCAATATATTCCAAGAAATCTATGCAAGTTTTTCATAAAGTCCAAACTCCATAAATAGTTGCTGGTGGGAGGACAAAACTTACTGTTCAGTACATTCTCCAGTTTTTGCGTCATGGATCCTTCAACTTTTTCTGTTCCATCTGCTTCCAGTTTTTGATGGATTGCTGAAATAGAATGTCTAGTTAAAATGCAGACCATTCTAATAGGTGAGAATAAATTACACCAAATTGAGACTTTTAAACAGCTTAAAAAAAATAAATTAAATGCCATTTTTCCTACTAGATATAAGCACTACAAACATTATGAACAGCACAAACTAGCAGGCTGGAGGCGAGAAGCCAGACACTTCAGAATTCTAGTCATTACTCTGCCACAGACCTGCTATACTGGAAAATTGCTTATTCTCTTCACCTCTGGTTTTTCTGAGGTCCATGCTGCTTGCCTATCTTGCAGAAATGTTACAAGTCTTAATTTTGAACAGCATTTTAAAAATGTAAGCAGTGTGTAAGCACAAGTGTTACAATATTGCAGCATAATCTGTAAAATGAAACTAAAGTTCTACTACATTCCTGAGGAGTAAAGGAGGGAGTGAATATAGTAATTCAAAGGTTTAAAATCATTACAAAAATGTTGAATTACCCAAAAATTATAAACCCAGGAAATTCAGAAAGAATGTTTACATTAACATTAAGGTATGCAAATACCCTCTTAACACCACCCCCCCTTAACTGTACACTGTGGTGACCTCATTGCATTAACTATTTGATAAGCCATTTTGGCCCCTGAACATATGAAACTATTTTTGTTTGTCATAATAATGACCAGAGATTTGGATCCCTTAACTATAAAAACAAGTTCAAAAGATGTGCTACCATGTAATATTTCAAATATGAAAATATCAACCTTCTATTTCAGGTCAAATCTACCTATCCATTCTATTTTTGCTGTTTTTTTTTTTATAACAAAGTTTACCTGTCAGCATTCAAAGAATTTCCATCTAAGAAACTCGTGAAGACTTGCCCTCAAAATGACACCCGTTGTTTTGTTTTTTTAAAGAAACTGATCCATATGGTTCTCCACATTAAGGTGCCTTTCTAAAATGGTTCCCACCTCTCATCAAGCTGCCCTTACGGAAGAAGGTGCTACCCCATGCCATGAAGGCTAGGGACAGAAGTTACATGTAAACCAATTTTACTGATCAGAAACTGGGTTAAACCTGTAACAGAACATGAGTTCAGTGCACATAAACTAGTTTCAAAATGGCCCAAACTGGTTTAAGATAAACCTGGCTGAATGTAGTACATCCCCTTTGAGAACCGGCGCCAAGCCTTCACCAACGCCTGGGCTCGCAAGCGAGAGAAGTACGCCCCGCTGGCCGACACCCTGAGGGGCCACGGCTACGACATGACGGTGGATGCGCTCATCGTGGGGATGCTCGGAGCCTGGGACCCCAGCAACGAGAGCGTCCTCCGCGCCTGCCGTGTCTCCCATCGCTACGCCAAGCTGATGCGCTACCTCATGGTGTCCGACACCATCCGTTGGTCCCACGACATCTACGTGGAGCACATCACAGACCACCGCCAGTACACCGACCCCGCCAGACGAGCCACCACCGGACCAGACCCGGAGGGCACCGCCGCCTGAACCGCCCCCCGACAGGATTCTTCCCCCACAGACGACCCCACTCCACCCGAAGAGGACCCCCGCGATTGGACTTTACGGACTGAGACGCTTTCTCCGAGCCACTTTCTCCACCATTGCGGACCATTGTAACGGGTTTGTGTGTATCTATCTCCTTTCTCTCTCAGCGTCGGGAACCCCCTCCCCACATCCCCCCACCCCTGGGCTTAGTTGGCTAACATTGTATCGCTTGTAACCTAGTCGCATTCCCCTCCTCTCCCTCATCCCTCTATTGTTACTCCCTTGCTTGGGCGCTTTGTATTTCCGTATCAGCTTTGTCATCTTTTTTCTGGATTCCCAATCCAAAACATCTACTAATAAAAGTCAATCTGACTTAACTGATTCAGGTCAAAATGCTTTATGGAACTTCTGTTCCAGACCCCTTCCTGATTTAAGTTAAATCAGAGTCTCCCAGCATCTCAACATGCTTTTCAGCCCTGGGCTGGGCTGTGCCTTGTGCTCCTGAGAGCAGGGCTGGCCCCACCCATCTGTTCTCTAGCCAAAGAAGGGGTAGGGCCAGACACTGGCCCATTATGGCCCCTTAAGGCAAAGGGGCAGGGAAGGGGTTTATCCCTCCCTCCCTCTTTTCTCCCCACAGGGGACTGCAGCCAAGGTCTTTCTGGCCAGGGTGCAGCAGCCCCTGTCAGGGTTCCCACCACTTCAGTGGCAGGGGTGTGGCCAGATGCTGGCCAGGACAGTTTCAGGAGGGACCTGAACAGATCATCTAGCCTGACCCCCCTGCCACAGGCAGGAATGAATGCCGAGTTCACAAGACCCCAGACAGGTGATCATCTAACCTCTTTTTGAATTTACCCAAGGTAGGGGTAAGGATCACTTCCCTAGGAAGTTGGCTCCAGATTCTGGCCACCCAAACTGTAAAATATTGCCTCCTGATCTCTAACCTACACCTGTTCTCCATCAGCTTATTACCACTGTTTCTCATCACCCCAGATGGTGCTGGAGAGAATAGGGCTCTTCCTATTTGCTGATGATCTCCCCTGATGAGTTTGTAGGCAGCTACCCGGTCCCTCCTCAGCCTCCTCTTGCCAAGGCTGAACAGGTTCAGGTCCCTCGGTCTCTCCTCACAGGGCCTCTCCTGCTGCTCTCTCACCAAACGGCTCCACCATCCGCCTGCCTTGCCTGGGACTGGAGCTGGGGGGCTAGAACTGGCTTATAGGTGCTGCTGAAGTCAGGCACAGAGAGGCCGGCTTGGGCTGGGCCGCAGAGGGAGGGCCCTGCACAGCACCTGCAGCTCAGGCTCGAGCCGTGGGTGCTGTGCACCCAGATTGCTTCCGGTTCCCTGTGCCTGTCCCAGGGAAGGGAGTGGGAGCAGGGGGGAGTTGGGAGCCAGACACCTGGGTTCCTTTCTGCCTCTCCCCAGGGTGGGGCCAGTGTTAGCTCCCTGTGCCCAGGCTAGGCCAACCTGTCATGGAGCCACAGCCAGCTAGGAAGGGTCCTGCCCTGCAGCTCAGCCCAGCCCAGCCCCTTCATGCCCTTCGGCACCACCCGCAGCTGACCCCACTTAGCCCCAAGCGAGATTGGCAGATAGCAGGGCTGGCCTGGGCTGGGATGTTGGGGGAGGGCCCTTCCCAACTGGCTGCAACTCCATGACAGCCCAGGCTGGTGTGCATGGGCAGCGGTTGACCAGGCAGTGCCACGGAGGCAATGCCGCTGCAGCTGCGGGCAGGTGCCTTGACAGGTGGAGTGGCCATGTGAGATGAGTTCATTGTGTCCGCAGCTGCCCAGGCCAGGTCAGAGTTGCTGGCAGACCCAGAGCCTGGCAGCCACCCACTGCAGGAGCTTGTGTGCCCAGCTAGGGTCCCTGTGCTAGTGGGACCGAAGGGAGACACGGGAGTTTAATCCCCCTTCTTGCCCAGCCCTCCCCACCATTGCCTGAGGTGCTGTTTAAGCTGGTGTCCAGCTGGGGTCCCTGCAGGCCAGGGTGGGGGTTTAAGCCCCTCCCTAATCATACTTAGTGGCCTGTCACAGCTTGGCCACACCCCCCCTCCCCCCCAGTCAGCTTCCCTCCAGCCTTGCAGCTGCTGCCAAAGGAAAAGGAAGGCTTGCTTTAGTGCCCCCCAGCTTCTAGCCCGAGCCACTGCAGGCATGTCCCTGCATTTCTGGAATCAAAAGTGAATGCCTATTCACTTGCAAATTGATTCAATCTATGTAGGTGAGACTAACTTGCAAAGATTGAACCAATACAAGCTTGGCCTTTTTGAATGTCTGTACTTAGCCGAAAAGTCAACGCACTATGAAGAGAAAGTGAAAAATAGCGGCCTCTTCTAAAACAGCTTGTGGTTTCAGTTCCATTGTTAACAAAAAGAGACAAATGTGAAAAATTGGCAGGTTTTCATGAAACTTTCTGAAAGAGATTTTTTTCCCCCCCCACAGATTCTACTGAAAGAGACTTCCAAGTATGAAAAAAAAATAAAATGAAAGAGATTGAGCCAAATGAGATTACTTAATAGAAAAATGGAGGGATCCCTGGTATATTCTATGAGCTTAGCCTCCAGAAGCAAGATGAAAACCCTTAAGGTTATAATTAAAAATAGTTGAAGCGACATTTTGCATATTTCATACACAGTTACTGTAACAGTGTCTGTCCACATGTTACTGTACTCTTCAGAAGGAGTTTGGACAATCCTGAAGTCCCAGACTTTACTAGATCTCTTTATCAGTATGAGTTACTGATGAGAGCACAATTGTTGTAGCCTACACATTTGCCGTTAGAATCACTCATTTCATTCATTAATTATAGGACAGGAAAATGTGGACTTGATCCATATACAATTTTGATGCTGATTAACTTTGTTGACTTTAGCAGAGTTTTTCCTGATTTACACTGGTGTGGGATCAGAATCAGGCACTGTGCATGTGGAAGGTCTTACCAATTTGTTCTAGAGCTCCTCATTTATGTGGTATCTAAATAAATGTGCCAGAATTAACATATTTGGACTCCAATTCATAACTACAACCTAACCTGGGGATCACAGATAGAGAAAGTAGTTTGTGCTCTATAGAAACCTGGCTGATTTAGTCATCTTGCCTCCTTATTTCCAGTTAAAGAAACAAAGCCAACAGGAAAAAAATGACTAAATGAAAACACGGGCGACAATGTAATCAACATTTTGAAACAAGACCTTATTGCTTTAGGAATCAATAATATACACACGCACATTTTCCTAAAGCTACATGATCACAAATGGTAGAAAATGTGAAACTACCAACAGGAAGGTAAAGTACCCATAAGAATCTCCAGATGGGGATACAGCTTACACCACGTTAAAGCTTGAGACCCTGCTACAGAGAGTATCCAAACCTCAAAAACAGTAGTGCCGTAGCTCAGCAAGAACTAAAACCTGTCACATAATAATACAAACCTTCCAAAGTTTTTTCTATTACCTTTATTTTAGGTTTTATGTTAAGCTAGATTTAGGTTTAATGTTCTGTTCAGCCCTCTATCTTTCCCATTCTTCTTGCTTGATTCATGCTGTGCTACTCTGGCTGCCACTGTTTGCATAATAATCAGTTCATCCCTGGGCCTCTCTGGTTTCTTGCCTACCCAGCAAGATCAACAGATACTGTTACTTGGTTAGATAAGCACTTCTCCTTGTCCTAAGCTTACGAGCAGTAGGATCTTTTCCAGCCTTTGCACGTCAAAAAAGAGTTCTATTACTTTAAAAAAAGAATTGTAATGGGGGTGCAGAGAAAGAAACAAAAATCTTTACTTCTTTAAATCCTCTCTGGGACCACTGTTTCACATCTGAACATATTTGCTACTGCTTTGACAAATATTATGTAAGGACTAGGACAAGGAGAGACTAAATGTGGGAAGGGATCTGAATGCAGAAAAATCTCTCCAATAAGGTTATAAATAGATTCCATACTTGTACCACATTAATTATTAGGGTGGCACAAAGGGAAAGGAGACAGATGTCTATACCAGTGGTTTTCAACCTTTTTTGTTCTGGGACCCATTTGCCAAGATCAATGGCTTGTCCTGACCCACACCCACCTGGCCCTGCCAGTATCCCAACCCAAAGTCCCCTGTTGGCGCCCCTCACTCCTAAGCCACAGCCCCTGCCCCCCCCGGGGCCATGCTAGTACCCCTCACTCCTGATCTGCAGTCCTGACCTTCCCCCCCAGCCCTGCCAGAGGAGGCCACCCCATCTGCCCCTGTCCCACTTGGGCGGGGCACAAGCAGCAAGTGAAGGCCCCTGACTGTATGAGCACTGGCCCCGTACTACCTGCCCAGGCACGCAGCTCCTTGCTGCGAACTGCACCCACCTCCTTGACCCACTGAAGGGCCAGGAGCCTTCTCCTCATTGCTCCCCTGCCCTGCCACAGCCCTATGTGTGGTCTCTGTTCCCAGCGCCTGTGCGCATGCGTGCGCGTGCACGTACACACACACACACACAGAAATACCCCCCAGCCTTCCAGACAGTCCCTTGGACTTCCATCATCTGCTCCCCAAACACTTACCTGTATCCAGAAGCTGGGGCTGATCCCACAACCTGGCCTTGGCCCATCTGTACACACAGATGCATATATGCTCGCTGCCTCCGATCATCCCAAGCAGCTCTTGAAGGCTGGAATGCTGCCAGCCTTCAAGGGGAAACCTTAGCTTTTGCGGGTTTTTCTGGGACTTCCTCACAACCCTTTCAAATATTCTTGCAACCCACTTTTGGGTCATGACCCACCAGTTGAGAAGCACTGGTCTACCATTTGGGCTAAGGACAGACATTCAAAAAGCCTGAGCCTGAATTGATTCAGACTTTGCAGATTACTCTAGCTTGACTAGGCTGGACCGGTTTCCAACCACATAGACAATCCCTCTGGACTGAGGAAATTCAGTGGCTCAGGCTAGAAGATAGGAGGTGCCTCTCTCCCGTTACGTCAAACTCTTCTTAAACAGGTTATGGGGGGGTGACAAGGGATGGGGGGGGGGGGGACCTGTTCATTAGCTCCAAAAACCCTGTTCTGTCTTCCTGCCTGTTCCAATGAAACTGGACACACACCCCCACCTTGGCATTAGCTTGCATAACACGTGCCTAGGGTCCATGGGGCTGGGGTCAGTGTTGTGGGAGATGGGAGGGAG
>NW_017728992.1:46658957-46661145 GCF_001723915.1 Gavialis gangeticus | reverse complement strand
ACAATATAAGTGAAGTACATGAGTTTTTTGTAGCAGTGAGGAAGGGTAGGGCAGGGAGAAGTCAGCAGACCCTACTGCATCTGCAGTCTTTGTCAGAGCCTTATACAGCTCTAGCTAGCATATTACATGCTGGCTATGGTCTGTGCTGTGGGAGAGGGGAGGAAGGAATCCCTGCTTAAGCAGCAAGTGGCGAGAGGGGAGCGGGGCACAGGGAAGGCAGCAAACCCTGCTGAGTCTGCAAGTCTGTGCTGGAAGAGCTCTGCCCAGGGAATAGAGGGGAGGGGCCAGCCCTGTTGTGAAGCAGAGCCCCACCCAGCCTACAGAAAATACTGGAATACTGGGGGGGGTGTCTTTTTTATCTTAAACCAGCATTTGATTCATTTCCATTTCATTTAAAATTATTTGCTTTAATGTTTGGAAGGAAATGGTTCAATACCATAATTTCTGGTATATACACACACACACACACACACACACACACACTTCGCCCCTACCCCCCCAAAACTGGGATGTATGTTTTAAGCAAGGATGCTGATTTTTCTTCCTGGAATTATATTCTGGAGCACGTTGTATGCGAGAAAATACACTATTTTGTTCATGGGCAACTGTTGCCTCCAGGTCCCACCCCCCCCAGGGGAGGAGGGTCCTAGTGGCCAATCACTGACTAGGGACGTGGGAGGGGGAAAGCACACAGTCGCCAAACCAGCAGCACTTCCGCCAACAGTTCCAGGTTTGAGGCTGGCACTTCCAAGGGGTGCACAGACAATCTCAGGGTGCATGCACCCCCTACACTTCAATTATTTTGTTCATGTCTCAATTGGCAATTGCAAGACTACTACCAAGGCTAGTTTTACCTTCAGTTTACCTTGGAAGCTCATTCTAAATACATCTGTGTTTTCTTAAAACAAACAAATGAATTAATGGGATTTTCAAAGTTCCTCAGCACGGGTCTAACTATGTCCCACTGAAGCAAATGGAAGTGTTACATACTTAGTTTCCAAAGAAGCAGAGTTTTGAAGAACCTACCCCACTGCACAGAAAATTAAAAAGAAGTGTTTGGTTTGATGAAGCTTTTTCTAGAGGTGCAGTGATACATTGGTCCATATCATATCGGCACCAATAAAAAAAAAATTGACATTACTGGTAATTGGCTTTTTTTGGCTGATGTGCCAATAATGTTGCCAATAAACGCTGCATACATTGGAGCAGCTGCAGCATGCTCGGAGCCAGGAATGCAACCTGGCAGTGTGGAGAGCAGCCTCCAGCTAGTAAGTCTGCTGGGGGAAAGGGCAGGGAGAGGGAATGGGTGTGGGAGAGCAGACTGAGGCCCCCATGGTGAGGGATGGAGGGGGCTGGGGCAGAGGCAGGTGCTGCCTGGCTAGAGCAGGGCTGGGTGCAGGATGGAGCCACAAGCGGCTCATCTGGGGGGTGCAGGGAGGGGGAGCACCTCCCACCGCAGCGCACACCCCCCAGGGGAGGCATGGGAGGGCATGTGCCCCCTGGATCTGTGTGTGGGGCAAGGGCAGGCTACCACTGCGCACCAAAGGCCAGTGCTGGTCTCTTCCTGGTTGGGGGCGGGGGTTGGGCTGAAGTTGTGCTCTGGGAGGCAGCAGTGGCACTGGAGGGGGCTATGGGGTGGGCTACAAGCACCACAGAATTTGCCATAGCCCTCCCAAACCCTTCCTCCCAGTGCCACTGCTGCCCGCCCCAAGCACAGCCATGGTCTAGCCCCCCCCACTGGGAAAAGCCCAGCATTGCCGCCGGCCCTGAGCCCACAGCAGCAGCCTGCCCTTGCCCCACATGCAGATCCCGGGGGTGAGGGCAGCAGTGGGAGCCGCCCCCCTCCCCCCCGCCAGCCCAGTCCCCTGGACAAATCACTAGCAGCTCCATCCTGTGCTGTGACCCACCCCAGCTGGATAGCACTTCCCCCTCTCACCATGGAGGCCTCGATCTGCCCCCTCCACACCCCTTCCCCCCAACAGACTTACTAGCTGGATTCTGCTTTCCAAGCTGCCAGGATTGCATATTGACAATCGGACTGGTATTGGCTGATGTGGCTCATTAATAACTGGCCATCGGTATCAGCCCAAAAAGTCTTTATTGGTGCACCCCTAGTTTTTTTCCAACCCAGCTGACTGTAACAATAAAAAACAGGAAGACAGCAGAGCACAGTCCTGAGTGCTTATAG
>NW_017728992.1:46647924-46648788 GCF_001723915.1 Gavialis gangeticus | reverse complement strand
TTTTTTTTTTTTTTTTTTTTTTTTGTATCTTCTTATGTAGCACACGACAGATTCTTCATCCTAGGATCTTCTGAGCATATTGTTACTTAATTAATTTCCTGCCACCACAGTGGGAAGGCATTAGCCGTGCTCTCATCTACTCTGACCTCCAACTGTAACTTGTTTTATTTTAAAATAGGGTACTTTGTGATGAAGATGCATAAGAAGGTTCAAAGCAATTTTATGGAGCCTTTCCAACAACTGGTTGTCTATAAACACCGAGGACTTGACTTGATGGCCCAGGAAGGCCCTTCAATTTCAATACTCCCATGTAAGGCTCTGCACTTGCTCTACAGACGTGCCTCAGAAATGTACACTGGAAAACATATTTATTACTCTGCTGAGGGATGCAATTAAAAAGTCCATAACAGGTCATGTGCAAGTATTTCAGATACTTTTTCTCTGGGCAGAAATTATCACTCTCTCTTTACTGACACAGTAAATTTTGAATCTGTGAAAACTGCTTCTAGGAATAAAGTCAGATTTATACCTTGGGAAGAGATAAAGATACAGACAAAAAGTGTTCTAGGAAAATCTAAATGACCTGAAGTCAGTGAAAAATGAAGACTGTTGAGAAACGTAGGTCACTCCTAGAAAAAGTCATCTTTGGGTTACTCTTTTGCACATCCTGAGTATGCAACTCTGATCTTAAAAAAAAGAAGATTATCTTCATCTTAAACAATATAAAAACTTAAAATGCATTTTACATTTGTTCCAAGCAATAAAAAAAATAACAGTAAATTTATTTCCGATTTGTTTGACTCAAGTTCATGGTATTTTAGAGGAATCAACCAAATATCTGGATAGCTCATCAGATCAGCACTC
>NW_017728992.1:46642060-46642924 GCF_001723915.1 Gavialis gangeticus | reverse complement strand
GGACTTTGTAATGATGAAGCACTTGGCACTACAATATGTTGAGAAATAAGAAACCTAAATTGTAAATATTTTCCAAAATTCATGCAACTGTGGATTTCACATAAAAAAGTTGAGATATGTATATCTTGCAGAAAACTTGAGAGTCTTTTTGATTATGGCTTACCAGTTTATAGAAGGTGAAAATTCCACAGAATGGATTCCATACCTGTACATAACTAGTGTGTAGATCATGTGAAATATGCAGAAGCATGTCAAAACTTTGTCTACAAAAAGCTATTAACTACATTGCTCCATAAAATGCCAAGATGAAATCTAAAAATTTGCCACTTTGAAATCGTATTCACCAAAATTGTCAGCAAACAATTACAGCGATTTTCAAATGTTTTGCAACTTGCAGCATAAACACAGTTGCAAACTTGGATCACACTGCATTGACACCTACAGCACTGCCAAACCAAACCAAGCATTAAGAAACCTAAGAAGAAAATATCATGGGATTTTAAAAGAAATAAATGTTTAACTGTTCAGTTACTTTTGATTTATGAATCTTTAAGACTGCAGAGAAAACTGAATCACAACAGTAAAAAACCTACAGTTTTAAAGAAAGTAAATTGAGCATTGCAAATAATTACCTGATGCATAATAGAGTTCAGGCTTTATTAAAAACCAACACAAATACTACAAACATCCTGATGAAATTATTGTACTTGATAAATACCTCACCCATGCAGCATGAAACCAGATCAAATTAGTGTGGACCATGGGTAGAATCAGTGCTGTAGCAAGTGTGGGAGGGGTGAGCAGGAAGACCACCCCAGGCGCCGAAGCAAAGGAGCGCCAACGCATGCTGCTCAGCCAGGGTGG
>NW_017728992.1:46638452-46640673 GCF_001723915.1 Gavialis gangeticus | reverse complement strand
GGGGAAAAAAAAAAAAAAAAAAAAAAATCAAATTAGGGACATTCTTAAAAGACATGCTCTTTTTTGCAAATTACAAGAACAAACTCAGGCACTGTTCTCACTGAAGTCTTTCCTTTCTTATTTTTAAGTAGAGAAAATCTCTCATTTGAGACAAAAAATGAAAAAGAGATGCTATGTTGGAATTCAGAGCAATTGAAGACAAGCCTGGCCTTTACATCAGGAAGCTCATTAATGGAGATGGCGTATTTGTTGAGATGAATTGAAAGGAAAAATTTTAAAAAGATTTATACCCTTGAATGCTACAGAATATATGCATACCAGATTCACTAAACCACAGCAACCATCATTCATACATACTGCTTTAATGCTTTGGTTCTACAATATAACCTACAAGTTCAAAAAAAAAAAAAAAAAGAAGCAGCCCATTACTGACACGTCTATCTTGATGAACTGGCATTTTATGCAGCATCATATGAAGAAGTGCATGTTAAGACAGTAGTTCCACCTAAAGCACCATCTAATTACAACAGCAAACAAACAACTTGGGTGTTAGCAATCAAGTCACTTGTAAATATCTCTTTGAAGTAATACTATTCTCTGTCCAGTAATACCACAGTAACAAAGTGTGGGCTTTCCACAATGAAATTAATCAATGCAAGCCCACCTCTACGTACTTACGAAATCATACTTGAATATCACAATGAAACAGGCACCAATGAATAGCCCAATTTTTTCTTACTCTCGTTGTATAATACATAACATAACAGAGCCCCAAAATCTTGGTTGGCTCTATGCAATGACGCAATAAAAACAATAATAATAATAATAATCAACAGAGGATGGTTTACACCAAGGGTGTCAAAGATGCAGTCCACAGAGCCCCATCATACAGCCTGTGGGTCTCACACTTCATCTGCATGTGACACCCTGGACCAGCCTAACACTGACCCTAGATACTAAATCTGGTCTGTGACCAGCCTGTGGGGCTGAAAAAGTTTGATATCCCTGGTTTATACCTTTATCAAGCTACTTTTTTGGATAGAAAGAAATCAATCAATCAACACAAGGCGACACTAGATTTAAAGCTAAACGGTTATTGTCTAACAATTATTTACCTGATTGTAATTACTATAGTCTCAGTTCTGACTTAGCCCAACCAGTGTAAATTTGTTAAAAGTAGAATAAAACACAAAGCAAAGTGAGACTCAGACACACTAGGGTGTAACAGTTAGTTAATGCAAGCACAATAACCCTACACAAACCTTGGTTGCTTAAGTTCATTTGCATTACCACAGCACCAAAAATCCCTAACTATAGGCCAAGACCTCACTGTGTTGATGCTGTACAAAAGACGGAACAAGATGTTTACTGCCCCAAAACTTACCACCTAAGAAGCAAAATGCAAAGAACTGCCTTTCTGCTGAATAATGTCCTCCAAGTTAATTGACAGACTATTGTCCAAAAACCATGTTTCTCAGTCAGATAAACCATTGAGAAAGCTTGGCTGCCCAAAGACAAGTGCTCAGAATACATCAACCCACCCTTCCCCAGAGGTACAAACTAAAAAAAAAAATCTATTTCAATACTATCTCCAAAGAAAAATTCAAAGGGTGGAAGAGGTGGGGAAAAGAGCAGAAACTGAAAGCACAGGAGCTATGACTGACCACGTCATGCCATCAACAACCACAGCAATACTAGGGAGAGGCTAAAAATATATATGTCTACTACCTAACACGAAGGACCATCTATATATCACAGGTATCACGTCAGCATACTTTAAACTTTCAGATTCCCAAGTACCAAAATACCACAGGCATTTTTTTCTCTTTTGGAACAGTAGCTGTTACATTGCATGGGTGCAGTGCGGCTCAAGAAGGCACTGGGTGCTGTCCTGGAGCTGGGGTGGCTCCAGCAGTCACCCGGAGCCCATCAGCGCTCATCCTGAGCAGCCCCAGTTCCTGAACAACACACAGAGGCTCACGGTGCCCTGCTGGGCCACACTGCACCTAAACAATACGACAGCTGCCGCGCAGGTGCCAGGCAGGGGGCAGAAATCCCCACTGCCCTGTGCTGCCCCAGGGGGGGTGGAGGTGGTGCTTTGCCACAGGCATCCAGAGGTCCCATTTGCCACTTCTGCACCCAGTGAGTGCTGGGACACTGAGGCCAGGTGGGGGGTGCTTGGTGGCTGCCAGGGATCCAGTGGGGGATGCGGCCAGGCGGG
>NW_017728992.1:46632492-46638195 GCF_001723915.1 Gavialis gangeticus | reverse complement strand
CCCCCCAGTTTGGGCCAGATCCTGCTCCCCATCTGTCCAACTCCACTTCCTCCCCATTTGGGTCAGACCCTGTCCCCACCAGTTTGGGTCCAAAGCCACTTCACCCCCTCCCACACCTTAGGTCTGATCCCGTTTACCTCCCAGTTTGGGTCCCTGCTCCGTGAGGCAGCAAGTGAGGACCACCCAAATCTCCAAATTGATTTGGAGGTTTTCAATTGAGTTCACACCTTTTAATGGGTCTCCCGATTTGATTCGGATTTGAAGATTCGGCCCCTGAATTGGGCCGAATCTCCTCCAAACCAAATCAGTTACCGAAGCTTTGCACCACTCTAAAGTTCAGGGTAACAGAATAAGTGGCAATGGATATTTCTCTAAATCTTTTAACTTTAAAAGGATGCATAAGTTTTCATTATTTTTTCCTCTCTGTTCAGATCTTTTGTGAGGCACATGGTTGGTCAACATGACATTACATCTCTATGGTGATATAAACAGTAACTCTGTCTGGAATACTACTTTCTATGTTGCCATTAACATTATGGGAAAGAGACCAGCCAAATTCACTGACATTGACAAGTGGGTCAAGTTGAGGTGAGCACAGTTCCCCTCAGCTCAATTTACAGCCTCCTTTTGCTGATGAAGCAAACTTCCTGTTAAACATCTCCTCAACAGCAAAGTCACTGTCAAACTGTCAGCCAAGCTAACAGACAAAGAGACGTGGAGATCTGATAAGGCAATCCTGTTTTCCAGGAAATTAAAGCAAACAACAAGATGTCTGGCCTACTTAACCTCTTACTTTCTTAATAAACACTTCCTAAATCGCAAAATATAATCAGCATTTTGGTACAATTCTTTTCATGTTTCCACTTTCTCTCTTTTATAAAGACAAAATAATACATTTAAATATTTGATCAGTTGTGGTAATCTAGTCACCCAGTGTAAGTCCAATTTTACTAGAACTTACTAGTAAGAGGAGTTGCACTGAAATTGGTAAATTGAGTGTTTGCAAAATCAGGTCCTTTTTCTGGAAAATACTGACAAAAGTTCAGGTTTTCAAGCAGGAGAAAAAACAAAAACAAAGTATAAAAACACATCCTAATTCATACTTAACTGAACATTCAAGATACCTGGCAAGGTAACACAGCATTGTATTTCTTTATATGGAGACTTCTTTACACTGATTATCTTATCACAACTTGGAAACAAGTTTAAAAATTTTTTTTAAAATGATTAGATTAGGAAAAGCAACTTGAAAGTAAAGATTAAAAAAGCAAGAAGTGAGAGCCTTTGTTAAAGGACCACTAAAATGAAGACATGACAGAAGCCTACAAGTATCTGAGGATGAAAGAAAATTGGCATAATAATTGATTAATTGATAGGGAATTATCTTTTAATTGACTAAAACGTTACTATCAGAAAAATCTATTAGATTGTGGAATTGTCTCCCCATAGGAAGCAGAGGAAATGCAATAATCTCAAAGACTTTTCATCTGTATAAAAAAAGAAGGATAGAGTAAATGTGAACTGTACTTCTGCTCAATGATTCTATGACTGCTATATGACAGTAACTATTAAGTGAAACATTTTACAAAATTCAAGCCTAAATTCTTTATTGAGAGTTATGCCAAAACCGCATTTCAGCTTCAAATACAAGCTACATTGTAAAGATAGCTTGGCTTAAAACAATTCTACCACTATTTTTAGTTTTCAAGAATAAAAAATATTCCATGCAAGTTCTACTTTATTTGCATCTAAAAGAATGTCAGTATTATAACTCCCAGTAGAAATCAATATCATTCTTATAACCCAATAATAAATTCTTAACATTTCTAAGTTTAAAGTCATTTTTCAATATCAATTATTTTTAGAAGAATCTGGCTGGATTTTTCCAGGTTTGGGTGGTTACCTCAGACTGAATTGTTAGGCGTCAGGGTAAGAAAGAGCTGTGACAGAAGAGCAGTGGGACAACCAACAAAGGCTGGCCAAAGGGTGGCACAGATGGGACAAAAACCCCATATAAAAAGACTGGGACCAGGGATCAGTAGTGACAGAGATATGTTGGGGCAGCTGAAGAATAAGGCACTGGAAAGAAGAAGAAACTGGTATGATTGGGCAAATAAGACTGGGAATGGGATGCAAAGCCCAAAGATTGAAATCTATTATTAGACAGGTGAGTACAGTGGAACTGAGATGAGGAGCCACTGGCTCCTCATCTCAAGAATGGGAAGGGGACTGGAATGGTCAAAGCTTGACTGGGCCAGGGAAGGGGATGGGAAACACAGGAGGAATCACAGAAAACTTTATGCTGACTACTGGATGTTTCTGCAGTGGATGTGAACATCCTGACACTAGTGATGACCCATGTAGTTAATATTAGGATGCCATATAATGGAATATCTTTTTTTTTTTTGCATTTTGTTTTGTTACAACCCCCAAAAAAATTACATGTATATACATACTATTATTGAAAGAGCAGTAAAGCTGCAAAATTAAAAAATATTCACAAATTAAAATATCCCTCATTAGATTAGAAATAAGCAAAAACATTTTTTTTAAACAAAAGTTGTTGAAAAGAATGTCCCTGTAAAAAATCCACAAATAAGTTCACATGAAAAATGTTATCTAAGACAACCTACGATGGTACTGTGTTCTCACTAAAAATTATGTTTTACAATTTATAAAAGTTAAGAATATTAATTTGATTTTACTACGTCCCTCTAACTCCAGTGGTACAGGTTCTGAACGTAAGGAAGATTCAAAGTCTTATATCCTCCAATTTTCAACTGCATTAGCATCAAGGTCACGCTCAGTGGGTTTCTTCCCCACCCCCTCTCTTCACTGTTTACACTGGCACAAGCTCCAAGTTGCTTTCCTTTTGAATTCTCATAGAGGGTCTGAAAGGAAGGGACAAACCATGTTGCTAGTCACAAGCACAAAGTGGCACCAAGATGCTTTCTGCTCCCCCTCAGTTTTGAATTCACAGTGCTTATGGTGCAAAAGCAACTGCACCAAGAGCTTTTACTTATTTTTTCTGAGTGCATGCAGTAGACATGATGCACAGAAAGGCCAGGGACATAAATTACACATAAATCAGTATAAGTGATTGGAAATCACTTCAAATCTGTAACAACAGAAGTTCAGTGAACATAAACTGCTTTCAAAATGGCTGAAACCAATTTAAGATAAACCTGGATGGATAAACCTTGGAGAAGGTGGTGATTAGGAAGAGTCAGCATAGATTCACCAATGGCAAGTCATGCCTGACTAACCTGTAGTAGATACACTGGAGGGTAGGGCTAGGATTCAGAATGAGCTAAACAAATTGGAAGATTGGGCCAAAAGAAATCTCAAGGGCTAGGGATAGACATTACACATCAACCAGTTTAAGTGATCAGAAACTAGTTTAAACCTGTAACAGAACAGATGTTCAGTGCACATCAACCAGTTTGAAAATGGCTGAAACTGGTTAAAGATAAACCTGGTTGAATGTAGTATGAGAGTTAACTGATTTGGGTCAAACTGATTAATGCAATGTCTGCCCCAGAACCCTTCCTGGTTTAACTTAAACCAGAGTTCCCCAGCATCCCAGATGTTTTGCAGCCCTGGGCGGGGCTATCAGCTCCACTGCAGGGCTGGCCCCACCCCTCTGCTCCCTGGCTGGAGCTCCCACAGAGACAGCAGGCACAGCGGCACCTGCCTGGCTTCCCCCTGCCTCCCCTACCCCACTAGTCCCTGCTCAAGCAGGGATTCCCCCCTCCCCTCTCCCAAAGCACAGACCATAGGCAGCATGTGGCATGCTAGCTAATGCTGAGAGGTGCCTGTGTAAGGCAGACGGACAAAGACAGGTAGGACAGTGTCTGCTTAGGGCTTTTGGGAGCTAATTAACAGCTCGCTGGGTAATGTCCCTCGAATTCTTCCTTGGAGAAAGCTGTTTAAGTAGAGTTTGAACTAATGAAAGAGGCTTTTGTTTTCTTAATGGGCTGATAAACACTGTGTTATTTAAGCGGGGGGAACCCCTCCCTAATCAAAGCAGTCTGCTGGGGCCTGGCAATTCCCCCTCCTCAGCTCAGCATGGTGGAAGGGAAGGCTGCTCTAGTGCTCCCTGGATTCTAGCCCGAGCCACTGCAGGCATGTGCCTGCATTTCTTCAGTCAAGAGGGAATGTCTGCATGGTTATAAACTGGTTCAGCCTAGCCAGATTAGACTAACCTGCAAAGATTGAATCAATTCAGGCTCAGACTTTTTGAATGTCTGTCCTTAGCCACAAGGTTCAATAAGGACAAGTGCAAAGTCCTTCACTTAGGATGGAAGAATCCCATGCACTGCTACAGCCTGGGGACTGACTGGTTAAGCAGCACCTCTGCACAGAAGAACCTGGGGGTTACAGGGAACAATAAGATGGATGAGTCAGTAGTGTGCCCTTGTTGCCGAAAAGGTTAACAGCATACTGGGCTGCATTAGTAGAAGCACCACCAACAGATCAAGGGAAGTAATTATTCTGCTCTATTCTGTATTGGTGAGGCCACATCTGGAGTACTGTGTCCAGTTTTGGGCTTCCCTCTACAGAAAGGATGTGGACAAGTTGGAGAGTCCAGTGGAGAGCAATGAAAATGGCTAGAGGGCTGGGGCACATGACTTATTAGGAGAGGCTGAAGGAACTGGGCTTATTTAGTCTGCAAAAAAGACTAAGAGGGGATTTGAGAGCAGCCTTCAACTATCTGAAGGGTGGTTCCAAAGAGAGTGGCGCTAGATTGTTCTCAGTGGTGACAGAACAAGGAACAATGGTTTCAAGTTGCAGCAAGGGAGATTTAAGTTGGATATTAGGAAAACTTCTTTCATTAGGAGGGTGGTAAAGCACTGAAACAGATTACCTAGAGAGACGGTAAAATCTCCAACCCTGGAGGTTTTTAAGGCCTGGCTTGACAAAGCCCTGACTGAAATGATCTAGTTGGGGCTGGTCCCGCTTTAAGCAGGGGGTTAGACTAGATCACCTCCTGAGGTCCCCTCCAAGCCTACTTTTGTACGAGTCTTTGTACTGTCAGACTTAACTGATTTAGGTTAAATTGGTTTATTGAACTTCTGTGTCCCAGATCCCTCTCCAGATTCAAGTTAACACACAATTCTCCAGCATCCCAACACGTTTTGCACCTCCCCTGCAAAACCCCTTTGCAGGGTAGGCAGGGTAGACTTGGTCCAAGATGTCTGCTCCAGCAGAGCAAGAAGGTGTGCTCTAGCACCCCCCAGCTTCAAGCCTAAGCCACTGGCAGGCATGTTGCTGCATTTCCAGAATCAAAAAAGAACATCTGTTCACTTGCTTATCAGTTCAATCTAATGCAGCTCAGACTAACCGCAGAAGACTGAATCAATTCCAGCTTGGGCTTTCTGACCATCTGTACTTAGCCAATGTGTCCAGCAGACAAAGGATTATGAATGATGCTACTGGAAAACTACAGGCAGTTATGCCTGGAATTAGAGATAAACCCCTGTTTCAAGCTGAGAAATGCAAGAAATGTTATTAAACCATTTTATTCAAGTAGACCATTGGGGGCTCAACCCAAATCGGGGTCATGGGGGGTCCTCAGTAGCATCATGAAGGGCCCACATACACACTCATGCATGCTGCCCAGGAGCAGCAGAGAGGGCAGGGCTGCCCTGCAAAAAGGGGGCAATGGTAGCTCCCCTGCCCCAACCCCGCCACTGCACTCGA
>NW_017728992.1:46629968-46632312 GCF_001723915.1 Gavialis gangeticus | reverse complement strand
CCCCACCCCCGCCACTGCACTCGACTCCTAGAAGCCCCGCAGCACCAGGTGGGGAGGTCCTGCTGGTGGCCGATTTAGGGTTGCAGCAAAAAAAGGTTGGGAACCACTGAAGTAGGCTTTTTAATGAGATAACATCCTGTAATTTTCTTTGTTTGGCCAATATTTGTTAAAAGTAATTTCTAACGCTGGCTGATTCTCTGGCCCCATCATTCAGGACAATGGTTCCTAGCAAGAAGGATCTTAGGAGAAATAACTGCTCACCCGCCTTAGTGGTCTTACTGAAAAGCCACGCGTTTTAGGATCTGCATTCTCTCTCTCGCAAGTCATTGCCCAGCCTTTCCCAACTACCCAGGGCAAGTCTTCAAAAAATGAATGCAGACATCTACCTGAACTACTATTTATCTGTTCCTGTCCTCATTTGAAAAACATTGTGAACTCTAACTAAATTGAAGTAAAAAATGAATACACTGGCACTATAAGCAGAAAGGAGCCAGAAGTAATCATGTAAGTCAAATATTCACATTAGTTCAGAAGAGTTAAGACTGGTTATAAATTAGAAAGTCATATATGCTCAGGATATTTAGGATTACTGGAAAAAGAAACAAAGCTTAACTCACCAACATATTAGAAATATACAAGAAAGTCAAAAAATGTTTCACAAACTGCTGAAGTGACATTTCAGTGCTTGTATTCCATTTATTCCCACAATTGTTAAAGGCCTAAGACAGTTACTAAACCTACCAATACAACATCTTATAAATGGTCTTAGAACCAATAATTCTCCCTACCTTTATATGTTATTGTAACTTTATATATGCATACTTAGTATTGCTGACAAGTGGTGTTACCTCATACAATGACTGTTATAACTACTATAGATATTTAACTATCATATCAGCAAAAAGATGTTAGTAGACCAGAATTTCCTGTGCCTTCGTGAAACTTACTGAAAGCATAAATCAGAGTTTTTCAAAAATGTCCAGTAATTTGGGGGCATTCAGATTCGTGCACGTTAAACCTGAGGCACTGTTGGGAGGCCCATTTTCAAAGGTTCAGTGACTGGTCAACACTTCCTGAGAATTAATCAGCAATAAAATGTGTCAAATTTGGCAGCCCAAAATTCAAGCATACAACACTCATCAGCCAGCTTTGAAAGTCTTGATCTGATTACTTAGGTTAGAAACCTATGCATACCAATGCATGGAGAAGTACGTATGTACGATAACCCACAGAAACCTACTGTAGTTCAAATATTGCCATCTAAGTTTAGGTGGAAACATGGCACTGAACCTATATTGCTATAACCTGTAAAACACCTTTTCCATCAGTTTTTTCAATACATTTTCTCCCTCCTGGATCTGCAGATTATGCAGTCTTCCTGGAATTTCTAAGACATTTCTTGAAGACTTCTTTACCAGATTTACAACCCATCCAGCTAGCCAACGCCTCTAGATTACCTGGATTTTTGTATTCTTTAAAATCAATTCTTAAGTGAAAAAAAACAAAATCAAATTTCTACATGTATATGCGACTTCTTTCATACAATCATTAGTTAATTTACCTGACAGAGCATCTTGTGCTTCAAAAAAAGTGCTGAGACCTCCTTTAACATATGCTAGACTCCCCTCATTTTTCTTGTTGGCCTGCTTCTTCAGGTTCATAACTGCCATTTTGAGTTGGTCAAAACTGAAATTGAGCAAAAAAAATACTGGTATTCATTCACGCAATGAAAAAAATGGACAGAAAGTACAAGGGACATGGTAAAATAAGTGCATATCGTCATATCAGAGGTTATTTGGACAAGGATATTTATTAGGTTATCTGGAAGTTACCCTGACAAGGAACTGTCCTCTACGCTTTGTTTCTAGAGTTCTAAAAATTCTAAATCAGCAGTTAGCAATGTTTTCAGATGGTGGGCAAGAATGAGCCAGCTGGATTCGGTCAGAGGTGGCCCAGCAAGCACTGGGATCCAGCTGCTGGCACTGCTGTTTCTCTCCACCAGCTACCTATTGCATAGGCAAAGCCCTCTGCCACCAAATGCTGCCAAAGTCCCCCAAGCTCCATAGGCTGGATCCAGCCTGCAAGCTGCAGGTTGCCAAACCCTGGCCTAATTTACCCCTAATGATAGGCTACCCTTATTTGTCTTGCAAGAGAGACTTTTGCACAGTCTAAATCAGTCAGCAAGTCTTAGTGATATTGGTCACAAGTTTTCCCTTTCTAAATTTTACTGTACAGGTGACCCTCACCATTTGTGGGGGATATGTTCTCATATCCCCCTCAAATGGTGAAATCTGCAAATAAGGTGTCGGGGGGGGGGGGGGGCCAAGCCCCGCCCGAAAGGGGG
>NW_017728992.1:46615310-46629783 GCF_001723915.1 Gavialis gangeticus | reverse complement strand
CTGGTTGCTGCTGGGGTTGGCACAGCTCCAGCAGCAATGGCAGGAGCACAGCAGGAAGCCCAGCAACAGCAAGTGCAGCGCTCCCAAGGAGCTCCTGTAAGTGTATAAAGTATATTTAAAACGTGCGTTCGGCATTTGTGAATATTTGAAACCATGAATGCCAGACCTGCAAATAGCAACGGTTTCCTGTATTACTTCTAGTCAATTCCCTTGGACTGGAATGTAAACCCTAAATTTTTACCAGCCTAGGCACATGCAGAGGCAAAACTGAAAGAGCCTAGGTAACATTCAGGCTGAAGAGGAAAGTATGTAAAGAGCTTCAGAGGTCTCCACACTTCAGCAGTTGTGAAAAGCAGTTTTTCTGGGTCACAATTTTGGACATAAGTGTACTTATACTGCAAATCCTTGTCCAACAGGCTGTCCACTGTTATTCCTACACTTACTCTACATGTTACAGGTATTGCAAAATTAACTGCCTAATTGCACAATTACCTGGAGACCAGCAACATGTGCAAAGTAGCTATCAATAAAAAGCTCCAACCAGCTATAAAGTTAGACCTCGGAAGTACATACTAACTTTATAGCTGGTTGCTATCAAGCTTTAATTTGCATGTGTAGCAGGGTCTCCCCTGCGGCTGAGAGCCCATCAACTCACAGGGCTCCCAGCTGCAGGGGTGCAACCCCACGAGGCCTAGGGATCACAGCTGCCATGATCCCCAAGGCTTAGGGGTACGGGAAACCCCTGGGCCCAAATGGGACTCTTAGCCTCAGCTGCGCCTCACCACAACTGGAACCAAGAGATCCCTCACCTGACAGGGTTCTGGGTCCAGGCTGCACCTATGTGCCGCCCAGGACCTGCAGCTGACAGGGCTCTGGGGTTTCTTGATCCTGGCTGCGCATGAGGCACAGTCAAGACCCAGAGTCACATCAGCTGTGAGACTCTAGGTCCCAGCTGTACATGGCTCCTGCAGCTTAGGGACCCCTCAGCAAAGGGAACTCCCAGCCGTGGGTGTCGGCTTCTTGCCAACGCAGGGAGAGCCTAGGATTGAGCTGCCTCTACGCTGGCAATAAGGTGTAATTGGATCTAATGCACAATTGTGATTGTGCCTTTACCTACATGTGTAGAGGAGACCTCAGAGTAGGAAACAGTGGTGTAGGAAGAAAAGTAGGTCTCCCAATTACTTTTAACTGGTGTTTGCTTCCGTGAAATAGTTAACATTTGAAATATTTTTTCAACCAGCTTTGATTATTTTCCAAGTAATGATCACATATTAATGACTGATTGCTCCACAGATTACAGTTTTGTTTGTAGTATTCAGGAATAGATCTGTATCAATTTTACTACTTTATTTCATTCTTACTTGATATTTGTGAGCTTTTACTACTGCTTGTGGAGTAATAAAGTTTTAAAAAAGAGAAATAAAGTGAGGGGAGAATAGAAACAGACAACCAGTGCTCAGGAAGATCATGAGGGAAGGAAATAAGAAAATATATATATTCCCTCCTGGAGACACACCTAAGACAACAGCACCAAACATTATCAATTATAAAAATGTTTGGAAGGGTTTGTTAAAGGAACAAACTAAACTTCTGCTCAACCAGTCAGAAGGTGATCTCCACCTGCTGGGAGACAGGAAACTACTGGTGTGCTCTGCAAAGGCAGTTCCCCTTTATACCAGAATGATGTCAAAATTTTTGTTTTATTTCCTGTTGCCATCTGCCGGTCAGAAATCGTATTACTCACCATCTGGATTGGCATATTTGAGCATACAGTTAAATAAGTCTAACCATCAACTTTCAGACTATTGGGCTGAAAAAAAGGGAACTGTATTGGTTTTGAAAAAGCAGTTTCCATACTATCTGGTCCACTAATCCAAAGTCTTAATTTGTTTATATGCATTAGAAGGTTCAATCAGGAAAACAGCTTTGAGGGGAACGTATCTGAATTTCCATCAAGGAAGAACGCAAATGTAAGCTAACCAAAATACCAGAGCTGCGCGCAGAGTTCCTGCTCCCTGGGGTTACCAAGCAGCCAGACTTTGCTGTGCCCTTCAGAAAAATAGCACAAAATGATAAGGGAGGTGTGACCTGACACAGTACTGAAGACTAAAAATTTCAAAGTGACCTTTAACCCCTAACATTATCTTTCTTCCCATATTGTTTTTAAATCTAACCCAATATTACAGCTGAAACACTGCCAGCTTCAACATATCCTTCAAGTCACCCTTGCTGTTATTAGTCTGAAACAATATTTGCATCTTTGACACTTTTTCAAATGTTTATGCTTTTTTTTCCATTCTGCCAAATCTTTACACCTTGTTTATACTGGTCATCATGACAAATATTGTCAGCTCAGCAAACAAGCAAATACAAAAGCTTTCAGTTTAAAAATAAAAAAAAATGAAGATGACCTCCCCTCTTCCACTGATATGGACACTAATATCTACAAGTTATGGCTTCTGTTCAAAGCAGTGGACTAATGTAAGAAAAGAATTAGCATAATTTGATGACTAAAAAGATGTATACAACAACATTTTATACCACATTAGAATTGTTTTGAAGGAAGCTGTAATTCAAATTATTCTCCAAGGACAGATTAACATTTTGAGCTAATATTGAAAGAAAAATGCAACAGGCTTCATGCTGACATCTTAAATATGTAAGAACTGATCCGATGCAACACAGCAAAGAGTTAAGGAAGGGACCTATGCCAAGCTACTGTAGCCATTTACATTTTCAACTGGCAGCAGTATTTCTCAGTGGCCAAAGTTATTTGAGAGTCAATTATGATTTCTTTGTTCCTTCTCAGCCTTCTCTTTTCTGAAGGGACCAACATTTTTTTCAGCTCCTCACACATCACATTTTTCAACCTTCTACTGTTTTTGTGTCTTTCCTCTAGTCTCCTTTCAGTCAGTTTGTATTGTTCTTAAAATGTTGGGCCCTAAGGTGGACACAAAATGAGGCTCCACCAGCACCAAATGAATACAAAATAATTTCCTTTTTTTTGCACCTTACCAGTTATTCTCCATTTTGTATTTGTGCATTTGATTTCTCCTTCAAAAGCAGTAGTTTGCTCTTCCCATTATGCATTTCATCCTTCTTATCCTCCAACTCATTTCTCCATTTTATCAAGGTCATTTCAAATGCTAATCCTGTAACTGCCTGCAACTCCTCCCAATTTGGTGCCATCCACAAACATTGGGTGTATTTTCTATTACTTCATCCAAGTAATTAATAAAAATACTGGCAGGTATCAGGGCTCAAATTTGCCACTTCTAAACTGAGGGGTTCCAATGAGTTACTGTTAAGGAGTGAAGATAGGAAAACTAGGCTCACGGTACTTGGGTACCTTCAGGAAAAATAATTTAAATCAAGTCATGTTGTGCTTAAACTACACATTATGCCCAACCACTTTGCTTAAACTGTGCCTGTGCCCCTCATGTTAGACATACAATGGAGCAGAAAGTTCCCTCACTATTAAAATAGCTGTCCTACAGTTTTAAAAAACCCAAGCAAAAACAAAAGAAAAAAAAATCATGTTCAAATCTCCATTTCAATTCCAGTATAAATGAATTAAACATCTCTCTCATTTAGATCAACAATCATGTATTTAGTATTCTAGTATCCTTTATACCCTGGTAAAAAGAATTTAACAAACCATTAAAAAAATCAGAAACAAACAAACAACAATAGCACCCAGCCCGCTCCACCCCTCCCCCCCGTTGTCGTCCCCCTCTCCCAGGAAAATAGATAAATCAGATTAAGTGTTTCTGGAACAAGTTTTCAAGTTCATGTGATTACAAGGCATTTTTTAATCCTCTCTATTAAATCTAAAGATTCAAACAACACTGGACCACTGGTCCAGTCAGATTCATGCATGTTCTACTGCACATGCAAAATGTTATGCCTGTGGAAATCATAGATCTTGCAAGGACATGTTACATAAATAGTAGTTACAACCGTGACCAAAATTCCATTAGGAGATATTCCTATGGATATCTGTGCGTTTTGGATCAGACTTTATGACATCAAATTCTTTGCATGCAATTCTGAAAACCTGCATGAAACATGATCTTTTATTACACATCTTAAAATAAGGTCATTGGCCCCAAGATCTTAAAAATTTCACCCTGGGAACTCATTGGTGTATCCGATGTTTTACTATTACAACATTTTACAGAACTACTGATTAAAAGCCTCTCTCTCTCACTTTGTGTGTGTACACTGCCTGCATAAAGAACAACTCTAAGTCTAACTGAGCTTGTGAAGACTACTGCAATATGGAAGAATACTTTTGACTACTGCTGATGTGCAGTAACTGAATATGGGCTCATGTTTTAAAATGCTGTTATTTATACAGTATAGCATCCACAAACCTTGTCATGGAATGGTTCTCTATCAGGTACCAGGCGGCAGAGAAGTTTTCACTAGTGAAATCAGGACTCATCCCAGGGAAGAGAGCTTCCAAATCTTTTTGATGAAATTTGCCCCTGAGAAATACAAATTATTTATTGGTAAAGTAAGGTAATTGCTATTAAAGATTATAATGAAAACAGCCCTTGTTCCATTCTTCAAATGGTAATGTTAAGTATTAGCACAGGGTGGGCAAAATGTGGCCCTCGAGCCAGATGTGGCCTGCCAGGCCATTCTATCCAGCCTACGGGGCCCCTAAAACATTTACAAAATGAATAGTTCTTTGTCCCTGGCTGCCTGCCATAAGGCCCTCAATGGCTTGCCAAAACTCAGTTAAGCGGCCCTCCACCCAAAATAATTGCCCATCCCTGTATTAGCAGAACATCATCACAGAATTTTAACATTGTATTGAAACAAACTTCCTACTGAACAATCACAAAAACACCTAAAGGATCATTAAAATCCAAAATTAGATTTGCTGCTTTGAGGCCACTAATACACAGGGAAGTTGAAGATGTACAGTACATATGGTACGAGTAATTCTAACAAGTAATAGTATAACCTTGAACATATAGTAATCCTTTGGTAATTTTTAGACTGTGCCTGAATATTATAATTCACATTTTAAAAAAAGTATTTTCTTTCATGCAAATATTACCTTTAACACCTTTTTAAAATACCATGTTAATAAATGCAGAAGTGGTCTTTAAAATGTTTTACTTCTGGGAAAAGGACTACTGATTTAAAAAAGGAATTACTGTATATAGTAGTGTAAGAGTGATGTTGTAGCCATGATGATCCAGAAATTATGAAAGGCAAGAACTTCTTAGGGTGGTAACTTTCACTTGACCAACAACATATGATAAAGAAAATCTTGCATTCAGAAGTTTGTCTAACTATCCCAACTACATAGAACAGAAAAAATATCACCCTAATCCCTGTCTCTCATTATACACAGACATCCAGAAAACTCTTTCTTAGTTCTAATTCTTCCATGACAAAAACTGCAGCACAAGCTCCAGGAACTAATTTCTAGAGAAGTAAAAGCCAACTCCCTTTATTGATAGTCCTTTATGCCCTATTATTGTACCAGGTGAAACAGATGGATAGCATAGGACCAGGTGCTACCTGAAGCCTGATCCAACTCAAATTGAAGTCTAAGCATCTCCCCCACTATATCATGCATATTACGCATACACAAATCGTGTGCAGGTGCATGTGTGCAAGTACATGCTACAGATTTTCAAAGCATAAAAACAATTCTGAGTACATACTTTAAAATAAAATTTAAGCTCTGGTTTATAAATATAAATTTTAACACCCTTGCGATTAATATTAAAACCTCCAAAGGCTAGAAACTGCCAAGAAACAAAGCTGAATAGTATTAAGAAAGATAAATGTTTCAACGCTCAAAACGGGAATGTCTATACTTGAAGTATGCCCCAAAATAATGACAATTATCTCTCTGTATATGAATGGATTTGTCTTCTGGATTTCATAGTTTTCCCTTTTCATCAACAGTGCAAACCTGTTTAAAATGCTTTTTTTGTCATTGCTTTGAAACAACATTCCACTGGACCAAGTTTATAAAACAGGCCTAAAACCTAATGTTCCCGAAGTGAAAGTCAAGAACCTCTGGGAATCAAATATTTCAAAAGATCATATTAGTAACAAACACAAATCTGAATGATGGGTGTAATGTCTTCTACATACTGTAATTTACTTCTCAAAGTAAAGAATGAAGGGGGTTAGACAAAATAAAAGAAAGTCCATCCAAGCCTAATGGCCTACTGGCTTAGCATGGTTAAAGCACATAACTTTCTTAGCAAATGGCACACAGGAAGTGATGTAGCCAGAATTCCATTCACAACAGAGCTCCCACCAACCACTACCTGGCCAGATATTCATTCACAGCTGGCTCAACTGGAGCTGGCTTTTGGTACAAATCAAGAGCAAGGCTTGTGCTTTGATCTGCTGTAAGATACTTTAACTACATTGCCACCATGCCTGGTTAGAAAGAAACTTAACTTGCACTATAACAAAGTTATTTAATTTAATGGTTTTGCTTGGGGCTTTTTTCTTTTTTCTTGGTGGGAAAGGAGAAACTTCTATACTGGCTAATGGTCAAGAGACACCCCAATATGACACTTTTTATGTTTACATGCATTACAGAAACTTTGTATCTTCCAAATTAGCTTTACATATGAATAAATAAAACCTTGGGCCCTACTAACCAAGTCAAAAGTGAGGCCAGTGTGATGTGAAAGAATTCTTTGTCCCCGTATCACAAAACATTACCAAACTGCCTGCCAATTCACAGGAATATGAGGATGAAAGTAACTATTTACAAACAGCACCTTCATTATCAATACATCCACACCCCAGCTCACCAAACACTGACAATCCCAGAAGTAGCACAGTACATGGAGAGTAAAAAGATTCCAGAGATGATTTTCTACACCTAACATCACCCTCCTGTCCAACAGCCATGCTCATTCCACTGTATTCAGGTCCATGGGTGTATCCCTCCACGAAAGAGTATGGGGAATAAGGTGTTTTTATCCCTAGTGACATGACATGCACCATTTATTTGATGCAGTTTCTTATGCTGCATGCATATCCAGATAGTCAACTGCTGTGAAAAAGAAGAGCTCTGGAATAGTTTCATTTTAAAATATTGGTAGATGTACACAAACTGTCATAATTATGTAATTTACACCATTTGCTCTAAATGAAAGCCTTAATTTAAGAAAAAAAGAAAGAAAAGAGTTCAAATCCATTTCCCTGAAAGTGTAGAGATAATACAGTCTTCTCCCATACATAAAACATTTTTATTTTGTCAAAATTCTCAAATCAAAAATCACCTGAGATATTAACCACTCAGTTCTCTATTCATAGCTGCATCCAGACATCATAAACTAGCTCAGTTCTTTGCCAAAGAAACTTTTCAAAAGCACAGGCCAAAAATGAAGTCATAAAAAGTCAGGCACAGACCCTGAAATAAAATCTCTCTCTGAGACATATGAGCTACACACTGCTGCTAAACTATGCAAAACACACTGCAAACAAACAAAGAAAACTTCCAGTATTTCACACTTGCACTTGAAATTGAACTAGAAGGCCAAAAACAAGTGAAATAATGAATCTAAAGCAAGGTATTGAAGAACACACTAAAATGTGTAACAGCCTTTCCACTGGAAATGATGATAATTAAAAACTATTTAAAAACAAAAGCTATTTGTAGGCATATTTCAAAAAGGCAAAAAGAATTGTTAAACATACTGCCAAGGTAAGCTACACTTGATCTGAGCCTACATGCATTATTAACCTAAAATGCTGAAAAGCAAAATGCTGATTAAGCTGTAAATCTAAGATAAAAATATGCTCAAAAGTTGAGTGTTCCATGGAAAAAAAAGTTCCCCTTGCTCCACCACAATTTACATGCAGAGAACTATTAGAAACAGCAGTCATAAAGAATGGCATAGACTATGCACTGGCACAGGAACCATTTACCAGTTGCACTCTCTTTTTATAAATTTTCTTTAAGAATTTTGAATAGAAGCAGCAGGGACAGAGGCAGTCAAAAGAAACAGATAGAAGGAAAAATAGCATGAGAATAAAGATGGCAGGCAACAGTGGAAAGCCCAAATGCTTCTCTCTGCCCTAGATAAAAAAAAAAGTACATGCAATAGCAAAATGGGTGTGCATAAGTGAGATACCTTAAGTTACTGACCTGGCAATACATTTTGTGTATACTAACTGGGAAATATTGATTGTTAGAGGTAATTGAGAAAATACCTCTTTTTTACAATTTATACAAGAACATTTATGATAATATTTTTAAATAGTATCAAATACATATGGACCTCAAGACTTTAAAAATTATGTTATACTGTGGTGCTCACAAAATCCATACCAAAAAACATGACTATATCATCTTAACCCTTAGTCAAAAATCAAGAGTTAGACACATTTAATCTAAAAAGTCAACCATCGGTGGAAAAGAGAAGATAATCACACTAGAAATAACTATCAAAATCACTCTTGATAAATTTACTTAACATGAAAAAAACCCCCACACAATTTATTCTTGTGCCTAGAGAACAGAATATATTCTCAGAAATCATTATAAAGTGTTTCTTCATTTGATTTTGCAGGTCTCTCTCAAAACACAAGGTGCACACTTACATATCACACACAAGAACACTCTGGGAAATTTTGACCTTTACTGCAATGATCTGTATAATCCCCAGTCATTTTGTTAAGCTTTTAATAAGGTCTGAAAATTCATTTGGAGGAGCAACAGTCAAAAGGAATACAAACTGAAAAAATACGTATTTTTTAAAATTTGGCTGTCTTAAGTTATGGAAGAATTTTCTGAAGCATTTATTTTGGCACTGAAGGCTATAAATTAGATATATGAACAGACTATCACAGATATGGCTGACATGTACAGCAAAACCATAAAATATGCATGGGATTCTGAAAAATCTTTCAACATATAGCCTGAGTTAACATACAGCAAGATAAAATAAGGTTATGTTGTTGACAAGTATTTTGTCCAATAATAGAGATAACTCTAATTTAATAAGATTAATCAAAATTATTACTACTAAATAAATATATCCAATTAAGGTACCCCAAAAGACTGGCTCCACATGCATACTGTGAATATTTCATTAAATTCTACTAACAAATTAGCCTCTAAGTACTAGCTTGCTACCTCAAAATACTAAAACCAGACAACAGGAAGCAATTCTACTGGTAATAGGCTTTTTCTCACCCAAGTAATAAGAGCAGCAGATTGTGTAATGGACATCTACATGAAACCGAGGATCATGTTGACACTCTACAAAAGTATCAAAAATCAGTTTGCATCTAATAAATCACTATATCTAAATAAGGCAGAAGATAGAGTCAAGTAGTATAGTACATCTAAATAGGAGAGAGGCACAGTAAAAAACACCCTCAAAAGGTATCGTTGGCAGTTCTCACAACACTGTCACTGACAGCTACACGGCAGAGAGCAGTGGCCCTGGACCTCATCAGAACAAGATCTCAAGAATCTAGTAGGCAGGACTGGCCTCTTGGAGAAACCACAGCTTTGACGTTATCTCCCTTGACAGACACCTTCAGTGGAGCTGGAAGACCTTTGGGCTCTCAGATTCGCATTCTGTCATGCCTTTCGTTTGTTGAATCTGCGTTCTTATTAAACGTTTCAATCTGGTGTTGGAGTTCTGTTGCCCCTTTTACTGCAGTGGTTGGGTGACTCTATGATGATATACGAAGAACACAAAAGTATTAAAATTTCATATGATGTTCATATTGTAATTACAACAAAATTAGAATTTGGATTTGAGCTTTCATATACGCTTGCTACACTGAAGTGTGTTCTGGGCACGATTCCTACATGTCAGAGTGCTGTAAGAGTCCATGCTTCTTGTTAAAATACACATATGTATGTTCTGATTGAAAATCTAGGGACACAGGACAAGGGGTCTCATTGGCCACCAAGTCTAGCCTGTTCACCAGCACTTATCAAGCAGAAGAATCCCCAAAATTGCCACTGCAAACCCTTGCCCACAACTACAAGGAACAACCATTTGAACTACCAAGAACTCCCTATAACAAGATATGCAAAAGGCAGGGCAGGGTGGCACTTGAGAGTAAATCGTTCAGAGACGCAAGCTTTTGTAGGCCGCAGCCTACTTTGTCCACTGAAGTAGGCTGCAGCCTATGAAAGCTCATGCCTCTCTGAATAAAATAGTCTCTAAGGCAGTGGTTCACAACCAAGGTATAGTAGCAGTGCCTCAAGATCCTTCTAAGGGTAACACAACGTTAGCACTGTTTGATATGCAAACATGATTCATGGGATAAACCCAGAAATTTCCAACAGGAATCCATAGGATTAAAAACATTTTGACCTGTTGTGATCTTTCTGTGCTCTTTGTAACTGAAAAAAAATCTGTAATTTTTGTCGTCAAAAGCAAATGAAAACTAAGAGCTGCCATTTTCCAAAGGGTGCCTAGATTCTAAAAAAGGCTGAAAACCACTGCTACTCTCTGGTGTCACCTTGCCTTGCCTTCTAATTTCAGATTAACACAGCTAACTACCTCTCTATTCATGTAAGATATGATTATGAATTCATTTATACCATTTGGACCCAGCAATCCTAATTTTACTCTAAACCATCAGCACAGTATCCCTACCATTCAACTGTCTCACTTTAATTCATCAAGATCCACATTACTCTTCTTGAATTCCATGACGGAGCCTGCATTTCACAGAGTATCGTTATTATTATTTATAATGTTCACAAAGGCTCAATCAAGACCAGACTATGATCTTTGTAAACACAAGTCACAGATCACTACCCTGAATTTAAGATGAGATTCAACTAGTACGCTTAAGAGCAATAAGAGATAATGCACACTAATAAACTTAGACAAATTATGCTCGAAACTGGATGGTTATTACAGATTTTTTAGGGGTTTTATTAAAATATGCACGTAAGTTTCAGGAATTGAGTTGTAAATGTATTTATTTTGTGGTGCACACAGAAAAAACATTTGGAAAGACTGAAGTCAATCCCTAAACTGAATACAGTCACTAAAAGGTAACTTAATTCCAGAGGAGTTTATAGGTCAGGAGGAGCAGCTTAAGTAAACACAGATTTCTGAATGGCAACCAGCATAAACAAGCCAAAACTACAGTTACTGTATGATCCCTCTCTGTCTGGTATCAGTCAGACTCCTAGAAGCAGGGCTTTGTACCAGATGTACTTTGTTAATCGTGCATACGAGGAGCCCAACATAAAGGACACTGGCATAGACTAAACAGGACAAATCAAAGGTGCTAATGAAGACTTTCGCAGAAGTAGGACAGAGGGAAGGATGTACTCTGGAAATAAACCTGGAGTGGAGTGGGGCTGATTACAGTATACATACACTACCCAAACGATAGACCAGCTTCTGACCAGGGGAAAATGCTGAGAGAGAGACCCAGTCAGACCATGAGAAAAGTAGATTGTTAGGCCTGAGGTGTTGCACACAGTAAGCAAAATATTACATTGTGTGTACAGTATACTATCTGGACATTTATACGGTGATTTTTACCTGTATGCTGAAATAAAAAAAAAGCCAAGAGAAATAAAAAAAATGCAAGTTTCTACGAGGTATCTGCTGCCATTAACACCCAAGTCATCTTTACAGAACAAAAAAGTGTATGTTGTATATCTATACAAGGCATAAGGATAATATACTAATGAAATGGTCTTCTCCATCACAGAAAAAAAAATTGGCATATTCCATTAGGTGGCAGCATAAGATCAGAGTGGTGTATCTTTCTGGCAGAAATATTTTGGACGCCAGCCCTGGGAAGATGTAAGCATCTGTACTGAGTGGGTGGATATAGAAGTATGTGGAATGTACTTAGCATGTCAGCATTTGCTTTCATGTACAGGCCTGATCTTCAGTAATGACCACTGCTGCATGCAAAACAACAAACATTACTCAAAAAGTTTCTAACCATACTAGATACCAGTTAGGTCTGATTGCAGTTGCTGCTTTGCAGGAAATAAGTTTTCATGGTCTGCCAAAGGGTCGTTGGGAAAACAAAAAAACTCCCTGTAGAACATACTGTCTTGATCACCTCTTGCAAATAAAGTTTACTTACATGCTCATTGCTATGGCATGGGAATCATTCAGAACAAGTTACAGGAAGGTCCCAATTTTCATCCAACACCATCATGAAATACTTACTAAAAATGTGTCTGGAACTTCAAAAATTCTAGGCACTACATCTTCCAAAAATTTTGAATGGGGAAAGACAGGGAAACCAGTAAACATACTGGCCACAACTTCATTTATCGCAGAAAGCAACAATCCTTGGAGGTAGGTGGGAGGGGTGGGGAATTAAATATATCCACCTTCCACTTAGATCCCCACTCCCCTCTGCAGACAAACAGACAGACAATAAAATTATTTTTCTTGTTATCCTACTAGTTAATAACTACTTTAATATCCTTGTTGAATTCTCACCTTATAAACATAACAAAAACCTGGCTAAAGCCTTTCTGGATCACAGGAAATATAAATCTAAATAATAGTAACTACAGGAAAAACAACATACCGAACAACATGAATTTAGGATTCAAAGCTGGATAGCAAAATCTCACATAATTTGAACCTGTTTCTATATATTTTTTAAAGTTAGAAAAGGCATCAAATGCAAAGACAAAAACAAAAACACCCCCCTCCCCACAAATGCCTAGGAAGGTATTAATGCGCAAATACGGAATCAGAATAAAATCTGAACAAGAAAACCTTTATGATCTCCCAAACATGTCTCCTTGGAAAGCCAACTTAGTTTTTTCCAGCAGTTAGTTACTTTCTACAAGCAGGAAGGCACCATGCGAACAAAGAACATAAATTGGGAATTTTAAAAATATGAAACAGTCAAATGCTCTCAATACATACTAACAGTTAAACTTACAAGTTGAAAACTTGTGGCTGAACACTAAGCATACCTATAAAATACTTTAAAATTCTGACTCGTACGTAAGTAATAAGGAAAAATTGTACAAATGTCACATTTTAAAAGAATGATAATACTCAGACTCACCTCAGGGATCACAAGAGACTCCAATTTTTCCGATACATTTTGCATACATACAAGAACAGGGTCAGTGAAATTAGAAGATGTTCCAATCACTATGACCTTATAATTCACCATATAAGAGCCCTCCTTACTTATGCCTCTTTATTTCCCAATTAAAGAAACTACACCTTTTTCAATATTTTAACTACTTGTATGCATGGGAAAGTGAGCCGATTTTCTGAAAAAACACCTGTAGGTCAGAAAAGGACTACTCAGTTCACAAAACTAACTTACTTATGCCCTTGCAGAAGAACCATGTAGGGGGAGCAGGGGAACATTTAGGTAGCGACTAAGCTTGAGCTTATCTGCTAATCTCCTCATACCTTGTGGAATGCTTCAAAGGATCCTGTTGGATCCCCACTGAGGATCACTGCACTAGAGGTGGTACATTCCACAGAACCAAATCAGTGCTGTGTGACCATGGCACATCCCTGCAGCTTCAAAAATTTTGCCTGAGAAATGCATCCTAACTTGTTACCGGTTTTTTTAAATATCTTATGAAAGTCAGAGATATCAGAAATGGTAAAGATCCGTTGTCTGGGGCTGGGCTCTTCCCAGCTGGGCAGATCTGAGGGCACCCCCCACCCCCATGCCCTCCCAGATGAGCAGTGGTTAGCTGCCAGATGAGCAACAGATGACCCGCGTGCAGCAGTGGAAACCAGCCCCCTCATTTCCTGCGTGATCCTGGTGGTAAAGATACGTAGTCCAGGGGCCTAAATCCAACCCACAGAGACATGGCAAGTGGGCCCATGGGGCTCCCCACTGGTTGGGAAATTTGGTGGCAGGAGAGTAGCAGCCATTCATACTGCCACCCCTGCCCTACTGCCAAATGCAAGTCCCACATGACTAGATCAGGCCCATAGACAGACCTGATACCTTTCATCCAACCCATGGGGCAGAAAGGTTCAGCCCTACTGATCTAGTCCTTCTTCCTAGTAATGCATGCTTTATAGTACTATTTAAAACTATTCTAGAAGAAAGCCATTTTGTTCGAGAGGTGTACTTGGTAGCTATGTTGGTCTGAGACAAAAAACTAGAACTCTTGGTTCCAAAATGATAGTTTTTGGTATCATTTTGGAACATTTCAGTATCATTTAAGGTATTATTTTGGAACCAAGAGTTCTAGTTTTTTGTATGTGATTTTGTTTGAGAATAATTTTAAATAAATACAGGCAATGAGGCAGTTTTCACAACTCCTCCAGAAGATAATTGCAGGACTAGGGGCTGATACCGATAGCCGATTTTTAAGGAGGCATATCGGTCAATACCAATTTGATTTCTGATACGCAGCTCTTCAGCTTGAAGAGCTGAGTCCAGCTGGTAAGTCTGGTGTGGTGGAAGGGGAGGGAAGGTGTGGGTGGGGACAGATGAAGGTCCCTGTGGTGAGGGAGGGAATGAGGCT
>NW_017728992.1:46604913-46610310 GCF_001723915.1 Gavialis gangeticus | reverse complement strand
ATTCACTTCACAATGCCAGCGTGTTGTCAAGGCCAAAACAAAGGCAGAAGAAGCTGAGGTATAAAAATAAAGCCGAATGAAAAGAGAGTGGGGGGGGGGAAGGGAAAGGTGCCCCCAGGATCTGTTCAGCACGGGCTGCAGCTACAGACTGAGGCAGACGCAGGATGGAGGCGCAGCTTGTTGTGGAGGTGCAGGAAGGGAGGGGGGGTGGCTCCCGCTGCTGTATGCGACTCATTCAGTGCTCATCTGGTAGCTAACCACTGCTTGTCTAGGAGTGCATGGGGGGGAGGATGCACCCTAGATCTGCCCAGCTGGGAAGATCCAGGCCCCAGACTGCCATGCCCTGTACACATCCAGGGACACATGCCCCCCTCTGTCCGGAAGAGCGGTGGGAGCAGTGGCAGAAGCCACTAGATGAGCACTGGACGAACTATGCGCAATGGTGGGAGCCACCGTCGCCTTCCCACACCTACCCAATAAGCTGTGCCTCCATTCCATGAGCACCCTGGCCGGGCAGCCCCTGCCCCAACCTAAACACCACACCTTCCCTCACCATGAGGACCTTGATCTGCCTCCCCCCACACTTTCCCCCTCCCCTTCCCCTTCTACCACACCAGACTTACCAGCTGAACATAGCACTCCACGCTGCCTGCTGTGCTCCTCATTGCCTACGTGCTGTGCTGGGGCTGCACGCATGCATGGGCATTTATTGGACAAAATATCAGCAGCATTGGGTTGATTTCTGATACAGAAAATTTTCTTTATATTGGTGCCAATCTGGTATCGGACTGATGTGTCGGTGCACCTCTACCCAGGACAGTTTCAAGTTTTGTTCTAATAACTGGCCTCAGATTTCTCTTTCTGAATTGTATCTCAGTCCTAGCTATGCTTCCTCTCTAATTCTGCTCCTGGTTTTATTACTGAAAATATAGATCTTTACCACCTACTTAAAAAAAAACAAAAACCTTTACAAAATAATTTCTGCAGTTCAACAACCATTTTTTGTTCTTAAAACTTCTTCTACTTTATTAGAAGGAAACAAAAGCACCTTTCTTGTAAAGAGTCTCTCAAAACCAAGCACATAATATCCTACCTAGTTAGTCATTGCTTTTATGTTGTGTAATGCATTGTTCATGTATTGGCCCTCCAAAATTTCACTGACTTTTGGGGTTTTTTTTTTTTGTTTTGTTTTTGTTTTTTGTTGTTGTTGGGTTTTTTTTTTACATCTTACTACTCTATCATCTGTGCCCTTTCCCTGATAGCTGTTTATCAGAATTTTACCTCACAGAATCCTTATCTCTAATTGATATCTGCTGTGAGGATTATAAATTTGCCAAATATATCTTGCATTTTTCAAGAGAATTTCATTTTGTCTTTCCTTCCTTTTTTGTTTTTAAACTTACATTTAAGTCTTTGTAGCATCTACAGAAGGCATAGGCATTACTATACAACTCCCTTCCCAACCGCTTGGTCAGTCAGCCTTTTCTAATAAAACAAGTTTTTAAAACCACTAATTTCAAGTTACACATTTAGAACAAGGAATAAAGGCCACAGCTACTGAATGGTGGCTGAAAGGGTGGCGTAGTCTACAAAGTAATGCTGAAGATTACTTAGCAATCATAGCAGGCAAGCATCTTGACGTAAGTGCCCAGAAGGATGCAGGGTTAATTTAATCTTTGGACATAAACAGAAGAGTAGTGAGTGAAAGCAGAATGCAGCTTATCTGTATGTAGCACTGGCAATACTGATACTAGAATAAAGTACAGAGGAGGAGGTTGGAAAATTGGAAGTGGTAAAGAAAAGAGCCAAGTGTCAGTCAAGGTCTGCCTGGAAAAAACTGTGTACTGAGACAGAGAGATCAATTTTCTTTTTTTTTAATTCTTTTAAATAAAAAGAGAAGTGAAGTAAGTTGATTATAGTGGACAAATACATTCACAAGGTAAGATGTTAGGTATTACAGGGCTCTTGAACTTTGCAAAGAAAGGCATAACAAGAAGAAATAACTGGAAGCCAGACGCATTAAAATCCATTACACATTTTGAACAGGGCGGAAGACTAACCACAGAAACTAACTACCCCATGACACAGTGGATCCTCCATCCCTTCATGTCTTCAAATGAAGATTGGATGCTTTCATGGAAAACACGCTTTAGGAAAATACCAATTATTGAGTTAAGTACAAGGATAAATGGGTGAAAATGTAATGGCCTATGATGTACAAGAGCTCAGGTTAGATGATCTAATAGTCTCTTTTGGCCTTAAATCCATGAACATGATTTTTTTTGGATAGTTACAAATTACTGATGGAACGGAAAGCAAGAGATGTAATATATTTGTGTTGTGACAGAAAATTCATCATCTCTCTGTCAATATTTTACTAGGACTAGAACCCATACTTTGGGAAAGCATAACTTCCAGGACTATAGTGGCAGAAGTTCAAGTATTTCATAGAAATCAAGATATTTAAACCATAATTTTTTTTTTTTTTTTTTACAAGGTCAAGATTAGACCTTTCAGATTTCCTGACATGCAGGTCACATGCCATTCTGCCCTCATCTTGAGAGAAAGAAGGATACTGAAATAACGTATATTCCTAAGAGCCAGAGCAGCAAAACCGCACATCACAAACATGCTGTGCCTTCTGGACAGAAGAGGTCCCACAGCAAAAGAATTTGATTTTAAATAGCCTTCATTTTTGGAGGGACCAATAGCTTGATCAGGAGAAACATTGTTTTTAGGGGCTGGTTAATTTTTGGGTACTGACAGCATTCCTTTAAAGCCCTCAGATAAACTAAATGACTTATTATAAAGCTTCTACTGCAGAAAAGTTTTATAACGTCTGAAGTATTTATAACAAAAAGGGAAGGGGTTTGTGGTTGGAAAACCAACATTAATATTTCAATAAAAGCAAACTACTTGATGGATCCAGAAGTCACATTTTACAGTACAGTTCTAAGAACAGATGCCTATCTAAACATCCTTAAAAGCCCCATGAAACTCAAATGCAACACTAAGTATTCTAAAACTGAAGTATATAAATCCTTGGATCTTATGGTTATTTACCAATCCCAAAAGTCTAAACATCACGAGGTTCAATGAACTAGGCTTTCAGATTAGCTGGAGTGCTAAGTAATCGCACACAAAAAAAGTTAGAATTCCCAAACAATGCACACTATTGATTACTGGATAGCATGACCAGAAGCTAATGCACATTATCTGTCTTCTGTGACTCAGGCTTAAACTTTGCTGGAATTCATGTACTTGTATATTGAGAAAACCACTTAAAAAGGTGGATTAAAGGCCTTTGGTACTCACTTGTCTATCTCAATACCAAGTGGATTAGCTGGACGTAGGGACAAGGGGGGAATCCCTTTGTTCCTATCAGTGCGCATGTCATAATAGTTCATTTCATCAACCCAGACAGCAGACTGATCCAAGATACCTAGGGAAAACAAAGCAAATATCCTTAAAACAACAAGGGCTGTCCAGCACCATCGGCTTCTGACATACTGAATTAATTTGAAAAAGCCAGATAAATATAAAATGCGTGCCTAGGTAATATTTTGGAAGATATGGGACAAAACAACCTGGATACAATTTATACTAAATTATTTGATTATAGCTGGTAAAAAAGATATCAATGGCAGGGCATCGAATATTACATCTCACAGTGTACTGTTCTATTTAAGTTACACTACCAATATGCACAAGTTAAAAATGATGGTAGTTAGTATTTATACAGCATTTTACTCTCTACCTACAAGCTTGTCACCCACTGCTTTAAGAAGGTTAAGAATTGATTTCAAAAGGTGAGTTTCTTTCCAGAGTACTGAGAAAGAATCCTCCTTTTATATTATACAGACAGTACAAAGACAATTCTGAGCAAAGTCAAGCCCCTTCACCGATGATTAGCCCAAACATGCAGACTCCTCAACTAGCATAAAGCAAATAGAACCAGCTTCATCCGCACAACTCTGACACAGACAGCATGCAAAGGCCAAGGTAGAGTGGATGACTCATAGCAACTCTTGGTGCCTGACAGAGAATTGTGGCATTGCAACCAGTCTCTCCAATATCACCTTTGATTTTGGCATTTGTTTATTGCTCTTCAGCATTTTCCTCATTTGGCAAAAACCATCAATTTCCCCCCTCTCCCCCCTCAGGTTTTCCTAATAAAGCTTCCACTTGTAAACAAATATTTAGCTTACCTATTGGTTTTTAAAATAAATTTGAAAAAATAGCAAACATGAGCAAACCATGTGCTACTTATCAGGCACGGGAACTGTGGAAGAGGAACAATTACCTATATTATTGCTTTTGTGAAATTAAATTGGGTATATTAATTTTTCAGTGAACAAACTTGAAAGTGACACAATTCAGAATTCACAGAATATTTTGATAAGATTTTGGATGAAAACTGCAGACTAGACTGTTTGAGAACATAATTTTAATTATTAAATACCACAAATGAAATATTCCAAAAAAGTATTTTCTTAGTTTATAGGGAGGACTGAGTTTTACTTACTTGAGCTTTTCTCAAATATTAGATTACTCTGAACATCAGAACAATCCCCAACAATTACATCCCAAACCCCCTAAATCAGGGGTTTTCAACCTTTTAAAAATAAGCATACGCCTGGTGGCCCCTTTTTTAATAAGTATACCCCCAGGGGGGTGGCAAGTGGCTGGACGCAGAGTGGGGGGGGTGGGGATGGGGGTGGTGAGAGGCGGCAGTGCACCCCTGCTCTCATCCTGCCCCAGCCCTGCTCCTGTGAGGCAGTGGCACAGGGTGGTGGCGATCAGTCCCTGCCTACCCCTGAGTATCCCCTGGGACCTTTCGAAGTTCCCCTGCTATACATGGAAAATGTATACATTTGTTATAATGGTCCAGGTGTAGAATCTAATTATAGTTTCATAGCTTCTAGGGTTGGAAGGGACCTGAGCAGATCATCGAGTCTGACCCCCTGCCATGGCAGGAAAGAGTACTGGGATCAAACGACCCCAGCAAGGTGTACATCTAGCCTCCTCTTAAAGACCCCCAGGGTAGGAGCCAGCACCACTTCTCTTGGAAGTTGGCTCCAGATCCTAGCCACCCTGACAGCAAAGTAGCGCCTCCTGATATCTAGCCTAAATCTACCCTCTGCCAGCTTGTGACCGTTATTCCTGGTCACTCCTGGTAGTGCACAGGGGAACAGGGACTTCCCCAATGCCTGCTGGTCCCCTCGGACTAGTTTGTAACAGGCCACTGGATCTCCCCTCAGCCTTCTCTTGTGGAGGCTGAACTGGTTAAGGTCCCATAGCCTCTCCTCGTAGGGTCTGCACTGCTGCCCCCTGATCCTGCAAGTGGCCCTCCTCTGGACCCTCTCCATGTTGTCCACATCCCTCTTGAAGTGCGGC
>NW_017728992.1:46602957-46604806 GCF_001723915.1 Gavialis gangeticus | reverse complement strand
AGAACGGGGTGAGAGACAGTGTCAAAGGCCTTCCGAAAGTCCAGGAAGTTGGAACTTTTCCCTAAATTTGTCCCCCTTCTACTCCTACAGTAGGCAAAATAAATCTAGGAAAAGAGTTAGCCTCCTTGCCCCACAATTTCTTTCCCCTGCAGTTATTCCATCCTTCCCATCCCCTACCAGACCCTGCTCTCCCTGAGCACAAGGACATGAGAAGCAAACTTGAAAACACTGATTTTGAAATAAACATATATGCAAATAACTATTGGTGCACATAGATTTAGTTCATTCAAAATTGATACATTTCACCTTATCTGAAACTGCTGCAAGTTTCAACACAGGTACTCCATAGTATACTTTTAAGCTGAGGGTGCTGGAGTTTGCTCCGGCCTCTGGGCACTTCCAGACATGTACAGACATTTGGTTCCTTGGGGACAAGTAGCAGCGCTGCACCTTTCACCGCCACTACTTGTCCCTGGGAAACATCCATGCCATGCATGCTTTGGCATGCAGCAAGTTACCCCAGGGGCGAAAGCAGCCTTACCTGGGCTCCTGGGGCTCCAGCTGCAGCAATTCTGGCTGAGCACTCATTACTCCATTTTTTTCCCGGGGTTTTTTGTTTTTTTGTTTTTAACCCTTTCATATCCAGGGGGCAAAAAAACCTGCAGAAAAAAACCCCTGACACAGCGCACTCTCAGGCATTGTGCCCTCGTAGCACAGAAACACCAAACTATGCAGTATGTGGAGGTTTTCTGGATGCACCCTATGAGTGCTGGGCTGGTGCCTGTTCCCCCTGGGGGAGCAACTGCCTGTTTTTTATTTGCCAAACATGGGCTATATGTTTCATAGTCCTGCTCAGTGTTGGCTACATTTAATCAACTTCCTAGTTTATGTTCATTATGGATCACATGCTGCTTCTGGCAACAGTTTAACAGTACACAATGTATTTAATGAGGTTTCCTTGTATGCATATGCAAGACAAGGAGCTTTCTCCTGCCCATGCCGATTGGGGAAAAAAACCTCAACTTATATTCAAGTAAATACAGTAGCACGCATTAGCCATCACATACAACTCTTTCTTTAAAAGGATAATGGTCAATTAGTGTTCTGGCATACTATTCAAGGGTTCTTTGTGGCTTCCCTGGACAATTAGAGCTAAAGGAATCAGTAAAAGAATTCCATGACTGGGGCTATTATTATTTGGTGGTATTAAAACCTTTGTAAAGCAATAAGTACTTCAGTGAGCAATGCAACATGCTCATTGCTCAATTTATCAGAGTGCATCACCTGTATACAGAGCAGATCCAGGGGTGGAGGGGAGCAGTGATGCACTTGAACCTTTCTTTGATTCCTGCTCCACCCAAAGTTTAAAACCGACTTTGTGACAGTGGCAGCAGCCTTTGCAGTCATGCTGTACTGAGGAAGTCAACTGACCCGTTATAACCTAGTTGATCCCTTCTGAACTTTTTACGCCATAGGTGTTAAAGACTCTCTCTTTTCTAATGGTCTTGCTGTTCCACTGATCAAGCTATCCTTTGGACTGCAATTCTGTTGTCTGTTAGCTGCTTCTGGTAATAAAGTCTGTAGGGCTGTGAAATAGGAGCTATTTTTAACTCATTCCAATGAAGTCATATTTCTTTTTGCTTCAAATCTTAAACTGAATAATATAGCCCCAAGTCCCTAGCATATTAGTAAAGCTTCTAGTTTATTTTTAATTGGGGAAAATGCATTTGTGTGTGACAGTGTTTCACCATCTGCACTCCCTATTCAAAATTCTAGATCTGCCCATGCATGTATATTTTTGCAGGTAGTAAAAAGATTTTGTTTGCTTTTTTTTTTTTTTTTTTTTTTT
>NW_017728992.1:46584109-46602805 GCF_001723915.1 Gavialis gangeticus | reverse complement strand
GGTGGTAAAAAAATTTTTTTTTTTTTTTTTTTTTTTTTTTTTTTTTTTTTTTTAAGGTTTCATTCGGCTTAGGTGTCACACCTAAATTTCATTTGTAAAAGCAAAGGCATCAGTTTTAATAATTTAGCAAAAGAAAGACAAAAGCAAAATACCTATTTTTTCAGGTTTCAGGAGTTTGAAGGATACAGTTGAAGTTCCTCTGCCACCTGACTTTGTAGTGACAATAATGTCCCCTTTATCATTTTTAGCTTGCCCGACTCGACACACTATTTTACTGGCAGACATCCATTCAGCTGTCAGTAAGCAGTTGTGTCCACAGATTGTCAAACCTGGAAATTGAGAAAGACTTCTTGTGAATAAGATGGAAGAAAAAAAGAAAGTCTATTTTGATTTAAGTTTATCATAGACACTCAAAGTGTCATTTTACCAATATGCAACTCTTCTACAGGACCTAGTATTCCCAGTTTAGTAACTGAATCACAGCTCCAGTTTTTTAAAGTTTCTGGCTCTTTCACAGCTTAAATATATTGACTTTTAACAGCACAGAGTAAAAGTATTTGTAATAGAAGACTTCCCCCCACCATACCATCTCGTTTTCACATCCACAGAACTTCCATAAAACAAGCGGAAGCCTGAAAAATCAAATTTTAAATTAAGTGTACAAAGCAGAGTACAGCAGTGAAAAAGCTTCTGCAAAATGGTGCATTTAACCTTTGACATCCACCTCACCCATGACTGATCAGGAAATAATTTTAATATCTGTGAAGCTTTCAAAAGACATATAAGTCAATGCAGCACACAGGAAAGATTTCTAAAAGAACCTTAATGGCTTAAAGTCCATTTCTAAAAGTGGGAAAGCCTCAAACCAAGTCAACAAGACTTAAGGTCCCATACCATTTTACAGGATTTTGAACTTTCAGCCTGCAGGCTGTGCACACTTTGTTATTGTGAATATTTACCACAAAGTGTTTGTAAGGAAATAATGTTTCTTCAAAATTATTCAACTAGTTCGGTGGACACAAAAGCAAGGTTTTCATGAAATATTTTGTTTGCTTCTGTCTCTTGCAGCACACGTACAATGAAGAGACTGGAAGAGTTGGAAATTAAGATCACCTTAGAACAAGTCACATAATCAATCCATTTTATTCTTCATCCCTTCAACTAGTTAAGAACAAAAGCTTTTCTGGACTATTCACAAATAACTAATCATGGCGCCTCATTGATGAGGCAAAACATAAAAAAGAGAAGCACCAATCAAATTTATAACTTCCCCAAGAGACGCGCAAGACCTCAAATGACCTCATGCAGTCCTAGAGCCAGTCACTCTCAAAGGAAGGAAGATTAAAAGGACTGTTCCTCTTAAAAATGTAGAAACAACAAAGCATATAAAAACAACAAACCGTATAAAAGGCAGATTGAAAACTGTATCTCATAACACATAATAAAAAGGTGAAAAATCAAAACTGCTAAAGATTTTACAACCCAAGCAATTAAGAAGGCAAGTTATTTAAGTCATTGTTTAAGGACTCTTAAATTGAATTAAGTGATTTTCATTACTTTGTTAGGTGTTGATAAGCCTCCTCCCACAAAAATAGGACCTGGCATTTCTAGTGCAAAAGCAAGCAGGAGAAAAATACTATTTACTTACTTTGTCATTTTTTTTAAAGTGTAACAAAAACCTTCATGGTGTCAATATCTATCAAAAAAAGTTAAGGGGGAACTGCTTTTCCTACTTTGCAGAGCACCTGTTGAAGTCCACTCACTAAGTTTTATTTCAGATTCAGCAGAATCATTTAATTATGTATTTGCAATTTGCATTTGAAGGCACAGGAAATGTTTATATTTGTGCACAACTTTTAAAATAATGAGGATATATTTAGTTACTTTCCTGCCTATGATTTTACTTCTTAATTAAGAATTGTGTTCTAAGGATAGAAACGAAAGATAGTTCCATCATGTTAGTCTGGAGTTAGGCAGAAGGCAGGGCAGGGAGGCACCTTACAGATTAGTTCCAAAATGCCTCTCTGAACAAATTAATCTATAAGGGTGCCACCTGGCCCTGCCTTCTGAATGAGCAGTTATGTGGACAAAGTTGGCCAATTTAAAAATGAACAATGAACTGTCTGTTTCAAATATCCTGTACTGCTGGTGTTCAACCTTTTGGGCTCTCAGATCAGGTGGAGATCAGATGAATGGAATATGGCCTGGTTTGGATGGGGTTCTTGGGCAATCCAATACGCTGAATCCAACTCTATGCACTTGGTTCGGCTGTTGACTGGCCTGGTGTGCAGGCCCAATCTAGCAGATGGAGCCAGGTCATACAGTCTGGGAGGCTTCCTGCAGGTCTGGAAATTTGGTAGCAGGGAAGCAGTGGCAGCATTAACTGCCACACTTCCCAGCGCTGTCAGAGCTTCCAGAGATCTAGCAATTAATGCTGTGACTGCTATCCTGCTGCTAAATTTCTGGGTCAGAGGGGAGCACCATGGGCAGAGCCAACCTGAGCCTGGGGCCCCACCCTCACTCCGATCTGACGTGCCCTGGACGGAAGAAGCTGCCACTGCCACTGGCAGGGGTGGTGGTTAAGGATAGTGAGTGGCTGGACACTAAGCTGGTGGTGGCAGTGCAGTCTCCACGGCCACTCTGCCCAGCTCTGTGGGGCACCTCAAAGCGTGGGGCCCGGGGCAGTCTCCCCAATTTGCTCCCCCCCCACCAGGGATGGCCCTGTCCATGGGCTGTAATTTGAGAACTGCTATACTATATGATAAAGTAACTGACTTGACAAAAATTAGTATTTTATACACCATACACTAAATATAACAGTGACTCATAATGAAAACTTTGAAGCAGATAGGCATGTGTGGAAAGAGACCATTTAACGGTTTTAAAAAAACAAAACAAAACAAAACAAACAAACAAAAAAACACACTTTCTAAAGCGAGAGAGAGAGACTCATTATAAATAGAAGTATTATATCAATGTGCTGAAAACAGTTTTCCAAGATTCCCAATCCAGGTTTAAACACCAAGTATTGTAGGATGCCTTGGATGGAAGCAAGTGGAGGAGAAGAGAGGCCCTTGGCTACCTGAGTGAAACATGAGGTAGTCAGTAAGTCACACTCTATGACAGGACCTCACAGTTCCTAAGGTAAGCATATAGTGGCAATATTAGAACACCTCATAGTAAAATGCCTTAAAAAGTAAGGAATGGAAATGAAAATTGCAGATGCATGTCCCCAATTTAGTTTCTTATTCCATGAATTCCCAAGTGGCTTATGGAATAGTTATTTTGTTTCAAAGCAGATTCTACATAGGTTGTCTTTAATTAAATGAAGAAATATATTTCTTTTCCATTCACAAAGCACTCAGCTTATTTTAAAATACACCACATTTTCTACTTCTATTTTACTGTAATGATTTTCACCAGCAAGCTTTAAGGCATGTTTGGCTGAGGTTTATAGAAGTATTAGGCCCTAATCCTGTAAACTGACATATAAGTGTTGTTATTCAAGCCAAAAGGACTACTAAACATATAATTTAAGCATATGCATAAATCTTTACAACACTGGGACCACAGACGCTGACCAGAATAAACTCAGTATTAAAACAAGCTGCAGTAAGAAATACAATGACTATCAGCTCCAATGATTCAAAATGCAAGACAATTCTTAACAGAATTTTGTAAGAAGATTTCTTTATACTAATAAAAAAAAATGAAGATTGTATAACTGTCCAGACACTGGACTATTAGAGATTATCACCTGGAGCAAGGTGCTGTGTCTTGGTTTTTTTTGAGAAACCCAGCAAAGACAACTTCAGGAAGCAAGAATGACAACAGGCTAGTTGGTATATTAGTATCTCAATAAACATTCCTAAAGCTTTAATACCCTTGTGAAACATTCTTTTCATAGTAGATAAACTGAAGTTCAGAACAAGCGAAATAATTTTGCCCAAAGCAATAGAAGTCAGTGCCAGAGAAGATGAGAGAACTTAGGGAGTCCCGATTTAAAGCCATAGGGCAAAATCCTGGTTCCAATAAGGCCAAAAGCAAGCCTCCCAGATATTTCCAAGAAGTTACAGTTTCACCCATGGATTATAACCACTAGATGAACTACATCAGTAGACAATGAGATATGCATGTATTTACTATATATAATACTAATTTCAAAACATCCTTCCAAACGTACTGGATATTATGCCTATCCCTTAATAGGAAAGTTTGCCAAATCTGATAGTCATCTGTTTCTGTGCCCTGCACCTTAAAAATACTAAACAGGACAAACCATTTTTCTCATTGTACCTATGAGATCAGTTGCCCCGGTTCCCAAGTTCTCTCCTCTGATTGTGACTTTTGTCCACGAGACGCCTTCATTGGGAGAGATACCAGTCACAAGTGGGGGTTGGCGGGATCGAGACATATTGCTTTCTGGCAGTGATTAGAAATCCAGTTACTTGGCAACCTGTTCAGAAAAATAAGAAAAGTATTTACAAACGAGTAATAAAAAGTAACGCATGAAAACATTACAATTATGAAACATATGTTAAAGTCAGCCTTAGAAATTCTAGCAGGGATGCACATTGTTGAACAGTTTTCATGACCCCCCATATATGTATACATTTAGCTCTGAATTATGATGGAATAGAAAGCAAATTAGAAGACAACAAATTAAGAAACAAATCACAGCTGTTCATATGCACATGCATACAGAGTCACAGAAGGCAACATTAAACAGGATTTATCAAAGCTTGAGTCTGTCCCTGGCTTAGATCAGGAGATATAGTAATACCCTCTCAAAACCAGGCTTGACCATGACTTATTCTAGATAGTCTTTATTAATCAGATAATGGAAGACCATTCAGTAAATAATAAAATGACAAGTACATGTAAGCAAAGTCTCCCATCAAGTGGGAGATGACAAATTGCACATGCATACAAGTGTATGTATAGTACTGAAATAACCAAACGCACAAGGGAAAATGAGTCCCCAACAATAGTTTAAACAAATGTTTAACATTTCCCCAAGCTGGTGGCTGTTCTAAGAAACATGAGAGATTGCTTTTGAGATCGATAATTCCTTTGAGTCCAATCAACAAGAATCTGAAAAATAAGTTCCCACTTAATGCTGATTATGTATTAAAAACGTATTTGAAAGAGTACATGAAATTACTGAAGATTTTCAGAAGAACATCAATTTATATTTCAAATTAGAAGGCTACTCCAACAGTCAAAAACATTAATAAGACTGAAGGTACACAGCTCATACTTATTCCATGATTAATTTGATACTAAATTTCTTGTTGTTTACTGGCAATTTCTATTGTACTACTTCGTATGCCAGAAAAGCTCAAGAAGTAGATGCACATGGCTGGAAGAAACAGCAACTCCTACTGGGTCCACTCTGAAGCTGCTGCAACTTTGTGCTAGAAGAACAGTACTTATAGAAGACTGGATCTTGTTGAAGGAGCAGCACATCTGGAGCAGCTTCTCCTGCCTCCCCAGTTATAAAGATACTCTGTGTGGATTCCTTAATCTACTGTGATACCCACAGTCTTCCACCAGGACAGCATGGTTAAACTTTTGCAGGGGAACCTCAGTGTTCATCCCCTTCTGGACTGCAGTTCCTCAAGGGAAAAAACAATCCGGCAGCAAATGTCTAATAGGAACGTATCTGTCTGAGGTAAGGCAATAACTATACATGACCAGTGAGAGAATAGCCAAAACCTTAAAAGATCAAAAGATGCTAATGAAAGTGTGATGGACCATAATCTATCATGAATGAATTCCAACTAGTTCAAAAAAAATTATTTAACGGTTTAGCGTACAAAATCCTTTCAAGGCAACAAAAGCATATGTACAATGTAAGCTACGCCTGGTGGAAATAGAAGATAGAAATGTATACAAACACACTCAAATCAAAACATATTTTGTTTTTGGCAGGGCTTTTCAAAATAAGCAACACCCAAAATATTTCCCCAAATACCACAAATGAAAAAGCTACAGCCAAAGGATTACTGAAGTTGTATATTCAAGCACCCAAAAGTTAGGAAATGCAAACATATGCAACCTTAATTCAATTCCCTTGGATATATGCACAATGATGAAGTAATTATATGGTAATATATTGTTTTTCCACAGGCCTGCCTCAGGCAGCGCCCTGGATAAACCTGCACTGGGGGCGAATCAGGATTGCATAGTGAAGGAGGCTGTTGTTCAAAGCTCCCCTGCCTCATTTACTGAGGAAGCTGGAAGGTATGAAAGCAAGACTGCAAAAAGAAGGAAAGTCTCTTAGTTAAGGCAGTCAAATGCTGCTCTGGGAAAATGGATGTGTACTTGTCTCTGCCACACAGTGCCTTTGTAATGCCGGGCAAATCATTTACATTGTACTTTTCAAACACAGTTTCCTATTATGCTATTCCTCATTTTCTGGGTGCCTAACTTGGAGAAGTACAAAGTGCTCCCAGCTCAAACATATCAATGGAAACTGTACTCTAAATGTACAAATGCTCTGCTTATATCTGGTCCCAGGTATTCAGACGTGGTACCCAAACTAGTAAATATCTTTGGCCTTCTTCTCTCTGTGCTTCAGCTGCCCACACGTACAAGAATTATTCTCCATGCCTCAAAAAGGTGTCACAAAGAGAATTGCAGCAATATTTGCGAAGCACTCTGGGCACCTATGCACATGCAGCAACACTGCTCCAACACGTTGTAATTACAGCTTGTGGGAGCAGACTTGATTAATCGTAATTACTGCACTCCAGCATCACATGCATCAGCATCATATGTATTGTACAAGGTTCCCAACTATTCATTACATGAGCTTTAGTCAAAGAGCCCCTGCTACCATTTTTTCAGTGCAGGGACGCTGATACACATGACACCCCCAACACACACACCCAGAGCCTGTCTATGAATGCTCCCTGATATTGCAGTAATGAACAACTGTAAAGAACTTAGTAATTCTATCTTCAAAGCAGCTTTTAAATAAAATAAGGGGACACATTGAACCAAAGAGAGAAAACAAAATATTGAGTAATTTCTCATGAAAGTGAACACTGTTCATTTTCTGCACTGAATGAGGCAGGGGTCCTGTGTAGAGGGATAAAAATAATTTTTTTTAGTTACACGATCACTTAATACAGCAGCCTTCTGCTAGAAAAGCACCCCTCAGGAAGCAACTTAATGTTAAATATTCAGACAGTGCTGACCACCAGACACAACATACTAAAGCCAACATACTAATAAAGTTCAAGCATGGAAGTCAAAATAAATGGCAGACAAACAACAACAGTTTGGGAAAGAGCGAAAATACTGTGGAGTCTGGTGATAATAAACTATCAGGTTACAAAATAGTAACTGTTCCGAAACAGCGAGCAACAAATTGGTATCAGCAACAAAGGCAGTTTTTGTTTGTTTCAACAAAACTCTGGTTCCTGCAGCAGAGCTCTCACAGTGGAGAAATCCAATTCTCCACAAGTTTGCCTCCCACAATGAAGTGCTACCTTCCAAGGCATTCTGGTATAAGAGTTTTAAGATTATATTGGTAACATTAATCCTAGCATTTTGTAACTCTGCAACCTTAATGTTTCCTAGGATTCTAGAAACAGACAACTGAAGAAAAGATCCTGTCATGAGCCATTATGTTGACACCCATTAGGATTGAAATCCGTCAGATCCGTTATATAAACCACTGTCACTTGAGCTAATAGAGCAGCTGATGCTGCTCAAGCAAAACTAAGAAAGTTATTCAAGCAAAACTTACGAAACTTTGCTAAGAAGCAAAACTAAGGAAGTTTCCCGCTCTACTTTGCATTGGTGAGGCCACAGCTGGAGTACTGCATCCAGTTCCGGGCGCCACACTTCAAGAAGGATCTGGACAAGCTTAAGAGAGTGCAGAGAAGAGCCACTCATACGATGTATGACTTCCTCTTCAGGCCTCTAAAGGACAGGCTGACAGATATGGGACTTGTTCAGCCTAGAAAAGAGAAGACTTAGGGGGATTTGGTGGCAGCTTACAAATGTATTAGGGATGAGCATCAGGGGCTTGGAGAAAAACTATTTACCAAAGCGGCCTAAGGAAAAACCAGGAGCAATGGTCATAAACTCCTAGAAGAAGGTTTCAGACTAGATATAGGGAAAAACTTCTTCACAGTTCATCTGACCAGACTGGAATAGACTCTCAGTGAGGGTGGTGCAGACACCTACCCTGGAGATCTTCAAAAGGAGAGTAGATGCACACCTTGCTGGGGTTATTTGACCCCAGCAGTCTTTTCAGTCCAGAGCAGGGGGATGGACCCAATAATCTCATGAGGTCCCTTCCATCCCTAAACTTCTGTGAATCGTCTACGTGGACCATCAGAAAAAGAACTGGGACTTTCTGCTGGTGGTTGCATCAAGAAAAAAAATAGTGAGACATTGGCACCCCATTCCATTCTAAGGGGTAAAAGAGTCTTCAGTTCATTCCCTCCAAATGGTTCTTCATCCCAAATCTCTTTCCAACTCCACATCCCCATCCTACTGCCCATCTCCTTGCTCACCTGCTTCTGGTTCCCAAGCACGTGCTTTTGGACTGTCTTGCTGAGTACCAATGTATGTAACCCTTTCCTCAGAAAAAGGAACGGGGAAAAGAGTATCTGGACCATTTTATAAGTTCCTGGACAACTTTCCAGAGATTTAGGCCAAAATAAGGAAATCATCAAGATCTCAAGAGTACCATGGGGAAATCTCTAGACAGAGAAATGAAATGTCAGTAAGAAAATTCCTTTTTTTTCTTCATTAAAATATTTTAGTTTCTTTTTAAGTTATCTTTTCTGTAAGGCTATGTGGGCCCAAAGGTAATGTGTTTGAGTTAATACTAACCTAGAAAGTAATATTACAGCATATTTTGTTGGATTTCAGAAACTGGCACTCCATGCCTTTTCATGATGAGTTGAATAAACATAATAAAAGCAGAGTCTCCTAAAGTCTAGTATTTCTTCTAAGGTATTTCTACATTTATTGCAGAACTGCTTTAAAAATATCTCACTGGAATGGGAACACTAGGGTAAATCTCAAGATGTTATAGCTAGACTGTAGCATTCAGATGGCCTATTACTTCTTTTTCCCTTTTATAGTAAATTGGCTTCATTGTGTCAAAAATGGGTAGAGGCACTCTACAGATAACCTTACTGCTACAGAGACTGAACCAGTGCTTGGGGCATTCTATTAATGAAGTTTCACTCACACATGCACACAGAAAAAATGTGAAGCTTGATTATGTCTTATCAGTAACACTGGTGTAGAATGGACAATTTAGAATACAATGCTCATAAATATTATTATACAAGGTTCCCAACTATTACACAGACCTCAAGTATAAATACTACATAAAACACTAAAATTAGTTTCCCAATGCAATGTTAGGTAAAGCTTTTGCCAATATTTTTATTAGTGTAACAGCTCCATAAATAATTGACATTGCTATTATGACATGCATACTCTCTCACATACATGCACCTCTTTTCCCAAAATCAGCCTCCTAAAATTGGGTTGCATGTATTATATACAGGGAGGCTGATTTTGCTGACCAGAGTAGAAACACCCTGCTTTGATTCCTGCTCCACAAAGCAGTGGCTTTTGCATTCCTATTCAGGCAGCTATAGCAGTCAATTAAGTTAATGGCTCATTGTTCTTCATTCCAGAAGTGTTACCAATTGCCTCTCCTTTTTAACAGTCTTGATGTTCCACTAATCAAGCTAACCTTTCTTGGGGCAATAGTGCTGCCTCCTAGAGATTCCTGGCCTCTATCCTCCTATTTTACAGCCTTAGAAATTCTTTAGCTCTTTTCAAAATCATAGCTCCACCAATGGAAACCCGTCTTCAGCAGCAGCTAGGATTTCAACATTAGTGAAGTAGGAAAGGGAAGGTGAGTCAGCTGAAAATTAGACTCTATCCCAGACATAATTGGAAAATTCTTCTTTTATTTTTGCCTTTACAAAATAACATACTTTTTTGTTCTCCAGGCATGTTACAGGCAAGAAAATATGATATGTCCAGTACACTTCTCTCATTCTTTTCATTCTACTAAGCAAATGCATTTCTAGCTCATGTTTCACCTGTAAACATGAAACAGCATTCTAGTTTTAATCTTCTCACTTTCACTAGCCATTTGCCAGAAAAGACAATATTAGTTCTTTTCCCTATCAAACTAAGAGGGATTCATCCATACACAGGAGCATGACAGGCAATCTTTTATTTTCTAAATTTCCTACCAGAAATGAAGAGCACTGCTTGGCTGAAATAAAGTAGGGACTGGCATCTTTTCAAAGGGGGTGGGGGAGGGAACCACAAGGAAGAAGGGGAAAAAACCATCAGATTTTTTTTCTCTAAACAGACGTGTAATCTAAGAAGCCCTTAGCAGCATTATTTCACATTGAAAGCCCTTCTTGCATAGCCACTTACTGACTCTGAAGATTAAGTCTATGCTATGTAGTACACTAATGGTCGTTTTAAGAGGTGCTTCTCAGAGGAACCTGATTCCACGTGCAGCCTAATGGTCTCAAAGCATCCTTGGGCGCAAGCCTAGTTGTAGGATAAGGCCTCTGAGGTAAGTCAGAGATGAAGACCACTAACAAAAAAAAGCCCTCTATTTTTGCTATATGGTACACTGAAAAAAAAAACAAAAAACCCCCAAAACAGTTAGCTATTTTCCATTTAAACTCATGAAATGTATATATACAACTATATTTGAGACTTAGGTTTTTCTGTGTAAAGAAGACTGCTTAGAAAATATATTGGCTAGACAGAAAAATATTCCGTTTATTCCTAAAATTAGCATACTGTGGACAAGATCATTTCAAGTTTCTGCAAGACTGCCCTGCATATGCGTTGATTACAGACACTGCTTCTAGCATCCAAAAGGGAAAAAACAAGAACCAGTAGTTCAGATCACTTGATCCTTGACATCTTTGCTAAGACTACCAAGGGTGTTTTGTATGTATGATGTGAACATGCATCTCTTGGGAACTCAAAGACTACCATTTAACGTACACAGAACAAAAACAGTAGCTAGACATTTTTTAAAATCTGCCAATAACCTGAATCTAAAGTAGCAACCTATAAATGAAAACAAACACACACAAAAAAGTTGAGATCCTCAAAATCTGAGTTTCTGATTTTTCACGCCTTTTACGTCTTTTTTAAGATTAAAGGAAAATAAACATAATTTCTTTTTATAGATCTACAGAGCAGCACATTAAACAAATACTACATCATAACTCTAGGGATGAGCCCTGGCTATAATTGTAAGTGAAACTCCAAGTAGAAGATTTGGCACAGATGTTTATTGTTCACCAATTTTATAAATAGTGCTTAAAAGGTAGAAAAAACCTCTCCTTCATTTTATCAGACGTAGCCCAAAATGGTACTGCCAACAAGTGTGGGATATGTATTTCCCAATTGCATTGTTTCTACAGCAGCCTTTGCAAATCTGGTAGTCTCATGACAACAAGCTCAATAAAAGACCACCAGAGCTTCTTTCTGTAAAAGCCCAAATTTTGACAAACTTCAGAAAAATATATATTTAGACATCAGAAACTGTCAGAGCACAGGGTGTTCAGATATGGCTCTCTCTAGACATAATTAGCATTCTGAAGTGTCAAGTTTTAAAACTCTCATTTGTTGTTGTCGTCCCCACTCCATCCCCCTCCCACACCGAACTCCTCACTATGCCTGTACCTCCAGAGCCTGCTTTGACCCACCACTTGGCCCTCATGCCACCTGCCCATGCCACAGAGCCAGCGTCAAAGCTGCTGCCACCACTTGGCTGCGTGGGAGCCAGAGGCAGCATGTGCTCTGTGCTTCTTGCTAGAGTAGGATACCAGTCACAGCTGGGGCTGCAGCGGGGAACGTAAGCAGAGGCCACAGGGGCCCCAACAGCTAAGGTCCCAGACTTGGGGTCAGAGCTGCACCTGTTGCTGTCCACCACCAACTTCTACTCAAATCTAAGATAAGGGGCTTCCCCCCACCCATGCTGAACGAGGGGAAAAAAAAACCTCACCTTCAATTTGAGGAAATATAGTACTTTGAAGGCACTATCTGGTCATAAACACCAAATGACAAGACTCACATTGTCCACTGGATTCAAATGCGGCATAGATATCCACAAGGTAGACAGGGACAACTTCCTGCACAGAACACTAGAACAGGAGAATTAACTAGATTTTTAGACGTTTCATAAATAGGAAAGAATACCAACGGAGGTGTCCTTAAAGAAAGAAAAAAGATTCCCGACTTCTATAAGAGGAAGGTAATTAGTTCTAACTACTGAAAATCCTACTCTAAGTGGAGCACTTCACAGGACAAAGTCTCTTATAAATGATAAACTTTAAGGCTTTATCAGATGGCAGGTGATTAACCTGAGGTTAGAATGCAGTATTGCTTTCCTCACCAAGGAGGAAATCAGAATTCACACAGGAATTTTAAAAAAAAGCCTAAGATGTAAGAGAATAAGGAGGTTGGCTTGACAAGCAATAAAAAGGCCAACACGTCTTTGCATAAAAGTTGTAGTCTCAAAGGCAGGCAAGGTTCTTTGGGTAGATGTGATATCTTTTATTAGATCAACTGAGTTGTCATCTCAAAGAACACAACATCTATTTACAATTATCTGTTCGCTCACTTCTGGTGTAGGGCATAGAGCAACAATTCTCAATGAGGGTGCTAACACTTGGGGTGCTGCAGGATCTTTTAAAGGGTGCCACACAACATGAGGAGTTAAGTGCAGGTTCATGATCTGCCCTTCCTGACCACCCTTCCCCCACTGTCCAGTTGACAGGCTCTTCTGCAAGGAGGAAAGCGCTGTAAAAAATAAATATGTTTTTGAAATGAAAGGCTGCTCAATTCACAAAAATTAAGGAGGGGTGCTTCAAATCGAGGGGGTTGAGAACCACTGACAGAAGGAATGCCTGATAAGGCTCATAAGTCTTTAATTTTCCCTGAGCCTGAGCCTGAGGAAGGGCACCTGTGCTCGAAAGCTTGCAGAAAAAGATAATTTTTTTTTGTGATTTCTTAGTTGGTCTAATAAAAGGTATCTCTGAACCAAAAGTTCTAGAGTTTTGCATTTCTTTTTGTCTCAGACCAACATGGCTACCAAATATCCCCGATAAGGCTGGTCTCATTTTTCCAATCAAAGTATTCATCCAGCAGTTTGTTTTATTGGGTGCCTCCTACCTAGGAGACTAAATCTGAAAATGCATTTGGTACCACTGCATGACAACACAGCATTTAACTGCTAACTGAACAGAGACAGACCTCTCAAACAAACATAAAATAGATGTACATACATGAACAGAAAACCCCAACAGATCCAGAGACTGGGTGATGGTCTCTTCACTTTAACTACAAAACACACATTTCCAAACAAATCCAACACATTTGCTTTCAACAGAAAACTCCAATACACTATTAGAGAGCAATACAACAATCAGTAAAGGCAAACAACCCTCAAAAGGGACAATGAGAAAAGTCCCTTATTTTTTTTTATTCAACAGTCACTGCAACCTAATGAAAAACATGAGTGCAACCTTTTCTGTGCTTTATCTTCCAGTGACACAAATTCAGACAGACACTCTACACAAACTAAGATTTAAAAGTAGCTGAAAGCAGCACAATGAAAATAACTGACATTTATTAACCCCTCTGGAGATCCTCCGTGCCCTAGAATTTCTACAGCCTTCAACACTGCATCAATAATACAAAGTCCACTCCTGCAAGCCTGCCAGAAAAGACTGGGAAGTGAATAAGCTAAACAATGCTGAAATTCCAAGTGATATTAAGAGTCCACGCATGTTTATTTAAATAATAAAAGAAGACTTGTCAATTTAAACAAGAAATCTCATGAACGTTACATTCAGGGTTGGGGGGGAAATCGTCAAAACATCACTAAGCTACTTATAATGAAAATATGAACAAATATATAGTAAGGGGCAATTTCACTGTTACACAGAAATAATAAACCCTCGTTTGCCTTTGACTGTCATAATCTGGCATGATATGTCAAGGCAATTTTGATACTGACAAGCAAGTCACCTACAGGACAAGTGTCACGCACCAAAACCCATTTGGAATTGAAAAACCGTACAGCTGGGGAACAAATGAGGGAAAACAATTTTTAATAGTAAAATACAACTTCTTAAGATGCCATACTCTCTTTTGCACGGAAATTACTTTTGACTATAAGATCAAGTCAGCCAGGAAGTCTATACATCAGTTATTTTATCTTTGGAGTTGCGGGGGGGGGGGGGGGCCTTATTTTCCCAACGACTGTACTTGCCTATTTCAGAAATAATCTTAAAACTCCTGCTTTACTTAACCCAACAAGGCACATCTTCATGGCCATATATCTTGACATAGTGAAAGCAAAATAATCACAGCACTCAGCAATGCCATTAACATTTCTGAGTCACAAGGGATTAAAAGGCTGGACCTGAAGCAGATGCTGTGAAAGCACTTGGTAGGAGAGTTCAGTGCACATTTCAGACTGCACTGCAGCTGGGAGGGATTGACGCCGCTAACTGTGGAATCAAGCTCAGGAGAAACTCTGGGCACAGTTCCGGCATCCGAAATAAATTAAAGTAAACAGTGTTGCTCTCTCTCATCCACCCTGTTAGCAGCCTCTCGGCTGAGTTGGAGACCACACACCCAGACCACACAGCACCAGCTGAACTTGCTCGCACGCAACATCTAGAAGCTGTCAGTCTGCTGAGGTATGAAGAGGAAAAGGGGTAGGGGGTGGGAGTGTGTGTGTGTGGGGGTGGGGACGGTATGTTTAAGAAAGCTGCTTGCCTACTCCTATCACTACAGCTGGTTTGTATGTTGTGCGGTTTGGGGAGGAGGGGAAAAAAAAGAGACCTATAAACCTCACTAAGAAAACATACCGGTCGTGGCCTTTTGTAGTAATGACTTGCACCTCCTCTTGTACTAGTTTAGTAGCTGACGAAGGGCTAACAAAGCATCCATTTAACATCAATTAACCTTCTATCTATCATATGTCAAAAAGTCATCCTACGCTAGTATATAGCCTTTTTATTGGAAATAATAAAATTAGTCCGCTATATATGACAGATAGTATCAAGATGTGTTAAGACATCATATCATGACACATCTAAAAGCACAGCTTTTGTAGGGGTGGGAACATCCAGGGGAGGGGGAGGAGAATCACCATAATAAGCATTTAACTCAAGTCCAGCCTATGTAGCCTTCACACTTGTCTAGACAGAGATGTGCAAGTTTAAGTTAAACAGGTCTAGAAACACATCTTACTTAAGCCAGTCCAATTTTGTATTTAGACCAATGAGCACTTTGTATAGTTCCTCACAATGCAAGCAATCTCACTGAAATCACTGGGCTTTCTTGTATATGAAAGTACAGTACTGCAGCAAAGTCATAAGAGTTTAGGCTGAGAAGAGAGACGTACCCTGCCAAAAACACAAACATAACCAAGGACATTTCTACATACAGTGGTCATACTTAAACATTTCCTTCCATTTAGGGGAAATCCTGCGTTATTAAAAAAGATGGGAAGCACTACTTAAATTCAGAGTCCATTTTAAGTACTTTAATACACTTCCACTCAAGGCACCTTTCACCTTAAATCAGCCCTTCTCTCCTACCCTTCCAAGCTACCTCCCTAAAGCACTGACTGCTAATATGTCCTCCAGCAAATGTGCAACCTTAGACTGCATGCATGAGTGAAGTGAACATCCCACAATCATTCAGTCATACTGACTGGATCTCAATAACATATTTATCTAAATGACAACCTATATATGCACCGATTTAACAAAGTCACCCACAAAAGCTTATAATCTTTTACTGTCCTTCACTGTAATAATTCATAGATGCCAAAGCAAAGAATTCTATAAACCAGGGTTATGTTTTTCTCCAGCAGGGGAATTAAAAGCAAAACAAAAAAAGCAAACACCCATGAAAAACTAAAGATTATTACATGACAGAAGGCATGTAATATGCAGTTTGCCTCAGAAGAATATTTAATTCTTCAAGTTTATGTTGTCCAAAATGTAAAGTTTGCATAATTATTTGACAAAAAAAAAAAACCCCACCAAAAAAACCCACAATGAATTCAGTCTACTAACTAGATAGGCTTATCATTGTTGCTGTATGCAAGGGCAGATACTAATAGGTTAGATGTTGTACAAACAAATACACTGGTAAAAGTATTTTGTAAGTGTCAGCTAAGCCATAGCAATACTTTCTGAAAGCATGCTCAATCCATAATGAACTAGGTGGAGAAGAACGTATCTTAAAAAATAAAATTCTAAATTCAAATGTCCATTCATAATCTTCTATTCCACAATTTCCTACCATTTGGTGACAAACCTCCTCCTTCACAAATACAAAGAAGGTCCACTTATCCCAAAATCTATTTTTGTTTATACATTTATTTCTAACCTTTATATTTTACTTGGGAACAGCCTGCTTTCAAGTTAATTAACATCTTGTTGCCTAGCATTTTCTTTGTCTGAATTAAGAAACTAATATTTATTAAATTTAAAACTATTGATTTGTGATACTGAACAGCTGCATCCACATTTACTCATTAGATGAGAAACAGCAATACAGTAAATTCAACAACCTGGAGACAGACACACAAGCGTGCATGCACATACACCTCTGCCCCACTCACTCCCTCACGTAGCCAACTTAGCACAAAATCACCATATGAACCTTCCTAAAGTTTCTTGATTTTAGCCATAAGAACCCCTTCCCTAAATTTAGAGCTACACTCATACACTCTGAAACTATGTTTACAAGATACCCCTTTTCTAGTTACCAATTGCTCTTCTCTAGGCTTCCAAACAGTTTTATAAAACTTTATCATTTCTTAATAACTCAAAATCTTTGCAAACACCTCAATCTTCTTAACACAGTTAAAAGCTCTTACTCTCATTGAAATTAGAGTCTAAAATTCCTTCGGATATTGATAGGTAAAGGTTCCTTTAGGGCTTGACCTCGCTGGAATTCAGTTGTGTTCATTCCCTCCTCCCCACCCCAGAAGCATGCAGACATAGCCCAAACAGGATTTGCCCATAACCGTCAACAATAGTCAACACATCTTGTCCATGTCTACACTAATGAGCCAGCATCATGTTAGTTATTACTATTGTTAAAACTACCATTTAAATTATTCCATGTCATAATGGGAACAAGTGTTAAACATTTTCAAGATTAGGCAAAAAAAATAAATGCCATTTAAATAAAAAAGAAACATTTTCTCCATCACTGAACTAAAAACAGATGCACCTAGAGAGAAGAAATTTTTTGGCTTTATTTTTGTCACTTCCAGTGTATTGCTACAACAGTCTGGGATATTGGTGAGATTCTATAGATAAGGTGTGCCTTTTCCATTATAAAATTCCTGAAAATAAAGGTTTATAATTTGACTTTAAAATTGTCCCTGGTTGACTCTTGGCATAAGAGCCTAAAAGCCAGGTGTTTTAGTTTTGGGGTTTTTTTGGATCGAATTTGGAGCTTAGAAGAACAAGCCACAGTTCAGCTGCTTTTGAGATGTAGAAATGTAAACAACAGAAACTAATTTTCAGATTGCTCTTCTACCTCAATTTTAAATGTTTTATTTTGCAAGCTGTAAACACAGGCTGGTGCCTTTGGCTATATACAGCAAGTAAGAGGATGTAATGTGAACTCCTATGCTGTTTTGCAAAGCGACTACTGTGCACATGCATTATTTAATTCCAAAGGGGGGGAAAACCCAAGACATCTATTTCATGTGCTATTAAGTTCACTGGCCTGATGATCACCTCCACAGACAGGTCTCTCTTCCTGCCTGTGGTGCCCTTTCACAGTGCCACTCTGACCTTCCTTTAGAAAGCAACTCACAAGCCAAAGAACATAATGAAATCCAACAAACGTGGGGAGCTAAGCAATAAATCAAAAGGAAAAAAATGGATACATCAAAGGCAAGATTAGAGGTAAATGACCACCAGCTCTTTCCATAATAAACAGGTGTGAACTTAAGCGACTTTAGAGAAATGTATGCAGATTACAGTGCTGTAGTGGCATAAGAAACTGTCAATGTTGTGGGTCCCCCCACAAGAAAGGTGAAAGTGATTCAACATAACAGCTGCTTAAATCTCATTATATTCTTAAGCTGATGTCTCCCAGCAGTATTGTGTAATAATAATAGCTGAAAAAAGTTTACCTAGAGATGGGGCAGGGACAATTAGAGCCTTGCACCTTCACAGATGTACCTGGGGGACATGCTTGGCTCCAGAGGGGAATATTGTAGCTTTTTCTGTAGAAAGGAAAACCCCGTTTTCCTCAAAAAGGACAACATAGCTGGAGGGAGGAGGGGCAAGATCTCCAAAGGGGATTTTTTAGAGGGCCCACCAGAAAGGATTTCCATTTTATGAAGTTCTGCAATTATTTTAGTTTAAAAACAATTGCAACAACAAAACCTTTCTAAATTTCTTGGGGAAAAGTAAGCAAAGCTACCCACCCAAGAATAGTGATTATGGCACTCTTAGGGAATGTAGGAGACCTAAACTCATATCTCTCCTCTGCTTGATTCAGAACAATTGCTTGGATCTCCCATATCCCAGGAAAGTGCCTTAATGACAGGACATTATATATTCTAGGGAATCTCTCTTCATTCTCTGCTCTGAATTCCAAAAAAAAAAAAAAAAA
>NW_017728992.1:46581894-46584033 GCF_001723915.1 Gavialis gangeticus | reverse complement strand
AAAAAAAAAAAAAAAAAAATACCAAAAAACCCCTCAACCTGCCTAAAAATTCAAAAAGACAGTACATTTCTGGAAAAGGGTCAGCTCCAAACAAATCAAAACAAAAAATCAAAAGCATTTAAATTACTGAAAGATGCCACTCAAATAATTCCCAGCTAGCTATGACTCTCAAGAAAGTTTCTCCCCGCCCCTTAACTGTTTTCTAACAAAGTTTGTTATTAAAAGGGAGATGTCATGAAAACGTATCCAAGAGTAATATAACCAGCATTTAAACAACACATTTGGTGGATCAGGTTTATCCTTCAAGGAGAAAAAAATCCTCAAAATGTTAGAACAAAGAGTAGCATAAGAGACTGCCACTGTAATCTGCATATATTTATATGAAAGTTGCTTACGTATATTCACACCTGTTTATTTCATAAATCATTCTTTATTTCCACCAGATGAAAATCATTTTAGTGTTGAAGAGGGAATTTGCACATACAAGACAGCCTAGTTTGAGAAGCTGCTAATAAACTGACTGCAACAAGATGTGTAGGTGCTATGCATCTCTTTTTTGCCCATATTATATATAACTACTTAAGAAACCTTGCCACAGTATAATGGAAAACCCTGAAAAAGGTGGGAGGAACTGTTACAGAACATGTTAAAGAATGTCTCAATTTGTTATCTTCAACTAGAAAACTGAAATACACGTACAGATAACTAACGTAAAGTTTGTATCATCTTATATAGTTGCTTTCCATCTAAAAACACAAAATGAAGGGAAGAGAAACAGATATCATGCAAACAGGTCTTGGTTTATCATTGCTAAATTGAACTGATAGAGCCATTTTCCTAACAGAATATGCATTTAATTTTCATTTTACTTTACAGCTCACATTTTATTACAGCAGCAGCTTCCATTTTTATCAAATGATGAAATAAAAACAGCATCAAATTCTATTAAGAATGCTGAATGTTAAAAAGAAATCAATTATACAAAAGCAAAGTATTTTACAACAGATTTACTATTTCTCTTATACTTGAGGGAATATCAAACTTTCCTCAGTTATAAATCATTGATTAATTACAAAAAAAGAGAGAGAACAGCCCCCCACCCCCAAGCAACTCTGAAAAGTATCAACCTTTTTGCTTTCCAGGCCAATTTATGCTGAGATATTGAAATGTAAGTTTAATTATAATCAACATCATTTTTCATAAATTTGGATATTCACCAACTCTTGAAATAATACAGGTTTAAGCCTACATCTTGCGTCCACCCTTCTATCACATTAAGATACTGAATTTTACCTTCAGTATTTTAGACACAAATGTGCAGTACTATTATTCAGATTACAGCAGAAGTACAAATATATTAAAAGCAGATTTTCTATTAAAGCCAACTGTTTGAATTTTAAAAAGACCATGCTTAAGTTCACTGATGTTATAAATAAACAAACTGAAAACAACCAGTTAAATGTCATCTATTGCTTAGCTTCACAATTTTTATTACCATGATTCATGACATCCTCTGTCATTTTCAATCTACTTACTTATTTAGGAAGCATTTAGGACCAAATTTACCCTGAGGAGCACTTCTATACAGGAAAGGAAGTCTCAATTCAATCAGACATAGATGTTTCACAAGCTGGACTACAGCAAGGCCACTAAGTTGTTCTAAGTCTCAGGACCCTTTGCTGTCTGTTTTTCCCTTGACTACTTCTAATACCTACCCAAAATGCATTGGGTTCAACCAGTATAGGTACAAAAACACTTTGTAAGCACTGTCAACTGAATTAAGATGAACTCCTTTCTTTGTATAAATGCACGTATTTCAAATGCTATTACATTGTTCAATACAATGAACCATTACAAAAAAAAAAAAAAACTTAATAACGTACTTCAAAAGATGAGTACATTTTCTTAAATTATAACAAAAGGGCTTAGAATTAGATTATTTCTGTGATTATTTTAGTGCCTGATAAAACAAACATAAAATACAGCATTAAATAAAACATAAAAGAAAGAAACCTCTGGAGAACTACAACTTGTCAAACAGGATAACTCTACACGAGAGAGAGAGAAAGTGCGCACGAGAGCAAGAGTCCAAACGAGAGAGATTTTTACTTTTTAACATTTTTATAAAAAAGGATTAAA
>NW_017728992.1:46580671-46581582 GCF_001723915.1 Gavialis gangeticus | reverse complement strand
GGGGGCGGGAGGTGGCGGAAGAGGAGGGGAAAGGGGCTTGAACCAGCCCCTTGGAGAGGAAGGGGTTTGATCTAACCCAGCTGAGGGGAAGAGGGTTTGATATGGCCCCAGCACCGTGAGAGGGAAGGAAGGGGCTTGATGTAGCCTCATGGGGGGAAACACAGATTGACCTGGTCCTGCAGGGGATAGGAAAGGGGTCCTAGTCCAGCATGAGGAGGCAAAGCTTGATGTTGGCCCAACCCAGCTGCTTGCGTGGAGAAGCAGCTAGACTGTTTTCAGCGGTGGCAGATGACAGAACTAGGAGCAAGGGTCTCAAGTTGCAGCAAGGGAAATGTAGGTTAGATATCAGAACAAACTCACTAGGACGGTAGTGAAGCAATGAAACAGGTTACTTAGAGAGGTGGTGGAATCTCCACCCTTGCAGGTTTTTAAGGCCCAGCTCAACAAAGCCTTGGTTGGGGCTGGTCCTGCTTTGAGCAGGGGTTGGACTAGATGACCTCATAAGGTCTCTTCCAACCCTAACTTTCTATGATTCCAGGAAGGCCCAGCCCAGCCCCAACCCAGCCACGCAGAGAGAAGGGGGTACAACAGCCTGGCTCCCACCCACCGCAGAGCTTGGGCTTTGGTAATCTGGCAGCAGCGGAAGGCAGCCACAGGAATGACCACAGCTCTCCTGCTGCCAAAATCTTCCTGGCCCACAAGGGCCAGATACCAAGGCCCCACAGGCTATAAGCTGAGCTCTAACATGGGGCTCCCCAGCCAGTGGGCACCACGGGAGCTTGGCAAGGTGCCGCCACAGGGCACCAGCACCAGCAAGGTCGCCAAATCAACCCCCCAGACTGTCTGTAGGAACTGCAGCCACCGCCCCAGCAAGAAGGAAGAGGAGAGGGCTCTACCCAGGGTCACCAGAG
>NW_017728992.1:46573357-46575671 GCF_001723915.1 Gavialis gangeticus | reverse complement strand
AAAAAAAAAAAAAAAAACTTAATAACGTACTTCAAAAGATGAGTACATTTTCTTAAATTATAACAAAAGGGCTTAGAATTAGATTATTTCTGTGATTATTTTAGTGCCTGATAAAACAAACATAAAATACAGCATTAAATAAAACATAAAAGAAAGAAACCTCTGGAGAACTACAACTTGTCAAACAGGATAACTCTACACGAGAGAGAGAGAAAGTGCGCACGAGAGCAAGAGTCCAAACGAGAGAGATTTTTACTTTTTAACATTTTTATAAAAAAGGATTAAAGAAAAAAAAAAAAAGACATACAAGTCAGAGAGCCCATATGCTAATGGAAGGTGACATCACCACTAGTTTATTAGTTCACATCTACTTTTAATAACCAAGTAGCTAAAAGCTAAAGAAAATGAACTTTATCAAAAAAAAGCTAAATAGAACAATTACTATCTTGGTTAAGCTTTATTACTCATTTTAATCATGATTAAAATCAATTTAAATTGCTCATGTAAATCAATCCATCCTGTTTTTACACAAAGAGGAAAGATCATATAAAGCACAGTATGTTTTCATTTGGATAGGGCCTTAATACATGTCCTTTGGGGGGCATATAAATCACTATCGCCACAGGTAGTGGCTGAGCAGTAGACTAACCTATCCATGGGAAAAATCAGCAGCAGGAGTTGTTCAGGGCATGCCTATGACTCTCAATCTGTGGGTCAAGTTCTTTCACCACTTCTTGCTGGGTCAGTGCAGGCTGTAATAGATACCACAACCACAGGGGACTGTGTCAACCTTCTATGTTACTTCTTCAGATAAAGAAAGTTAAAGCAAGAAACAGGATGATTTTCCCAGGCCACAAACTTATTGTTTTTGTTTAAAAAAGATCTAACGGCATTTATTTCCCATCCTAAAAAAAATGGAGTGAACTGGTGGTCAGAAGAAAAGGTGGTATATAGTGGTACAGATAGTCAAAGATAAGCCCTTCAATTCACTATTTCATGCAGGTCTCCAAGGAAAGTGCTTTAGCCTGATGAAAAATTTCAGACATAGTAATATTTCGGCTATCCCAGCAGAGAGTATACAGAATCCTGGAGTTACTTACAATACAGTTTTATACATAAAGGAATTTGACAAGAACTCTTCTTAATTTTTAGAAAAAACCCTAACTTTTTAAACAGAACACTGCAGCAAACAAAGCTTGACATAATTATCCCAACATTATTTAATTAAATTTACCCTCAACTAAAGTAGAGGAGTTTCTTGGTTGACTAGATTATTCATTTTAGGAGTCATTTACTACAGACTTATAAACTTTGCAAGCAAAAATTTTTGCAGGAAAACATTTTACAAAATCTTGCAGCACCAGCATATCACAATCACCACCATGGAGTTCTCCTTAGTGAACTTTTAAATAGCCTGGAATTTAGATTTAAAAACTGCATCATCACTAGAATAAAAAAGATATGCTAATTAATGCAACAGTCAGATAATGTAACCCAACAAGCAGTCTTGGTGGAGAATATACAGTGCTACCACTATTTTTGTCTAGCCTACTTTAGCAAAACAATTCCTGACAGGAAGTTTACAGCAGTAAATGCACAGGGATTGCTTTAAAAACAAAATAGACACTGAATGTTTACAAGCCAGGAAGTTCCACAATGCAGTAGGATATGGTTTTATCATATTTGAAAACGTAGCTATTTACAGCTTCAAAAAAGATCACAGTTGGTGAGAGGGAGCACGAGGGTGCCTGGTACCTTACAGAAGGCCAGTACACAAATGAGGTTTTTCTATCATTTATTCAATTATGATTGCTGAAATCTGAAAATGGGTAGTCCAACCTGGCACCTGTGGCCATGAGGAACAGCACACATGATGAGAGGCTAGCACTGCAAGTGGGGAATCGAGATCTGAAAAGGGGCAACACTGTGTGGGACAAAACTCCCTGTGTAAAAGAGAAGAAATCCTAATGATGCTGTTTTACAGCAGCAGCTTCTCCCCCTGCTCTCCCCAGACAAGCCACTCAGCTCTCCAAGACAGGCCCTAGTTCTTTACTCTAACAATGGGGTAAGTAGGTACCAAAGGGATGACAGTCCAACAATCCAGCTCACAGACCCCTGTAGTCTAAAACAGTGATGCTCCACCATTTAGCCTGGCAAGCCAGATGGCCAGTGCCCGGTCTGCCCACAGGCCAGATCTGACTAATGGTCCTGATCTGGCACCTAGGTGTAGAAACTGCCTGGAGGGGGTGGGTAGCCCAATCCCAACCAAGCCCCATGGGGGAGAGGCAGCTTGACATGGTCCCAGTCCAGCTTG
>NW_017728992.1:46566181-46573252 GCF_001723915.1 Gavialis gangeticus | reverse complement strand
GGGGGCGGGAGGTGGCGGAAGAGGAGGGGAAAGGGGCTTGAACCAGCCCCTTGGAGAGGAAGGGGTTTGATCTAACCCAGCTGAGGGGAAGAGGGTTTGATATGGCCCCAGCACCGTGAGAGGGAAGGAAGGGGCTTGATGTAGCCTCATGGGGGGAAACACAGATTGACCTGGTCCTGCAGGGGATAGGAAAGGGGTCCTAGTCCAGCATGAGGAGGCAAAGCTTGATGTTGGCCCAACCCAGCTGCTTGCGTGGAGAAGCAGCTAGACTGTTTTCAGCGGTGGCAGATGACAGAACTAGGAGCAAGGGTCTCAAGTTGCAGCAAGGGAAATGTAGGTTAGATATCAGAACAAACTCACTAGGACGGTAGTGAAGCAATGAAACAGGTTACTTAGAGAGGTGGTGGAATCTCCACCCTTGCAGGTTTTTAAGGCCCAGCTCAACAAAGCCTTGGTTGGGGCTGGTCCTGCTTTGAGCAGGGGTTGGACTAGATGACCTCATAAGGTCTCTTCCAACCCTAACTTTCTATGATTCCAGGAAGGCCCAGCCCAGCCCCAACCCAGCCACGCAGAGAGAAGGGGGTACAACAGCCTGGCTCCCACCCACCGCAGAGCTTGGGCTTTGGTAATCTGGCAGCAGCGGAAGGCAGCCACAGGAATGACCACAGCTCTCCTGCTGCCAAAATCTTCCTGGCCCACAAGGGCCAGATACCAAGGCCCCACAGGCTATAAGCTGAGCTCTAACATGGGGCTCCCCAGCCAGTGGGCACCACGGGAGCTTGGCAAGGTGCCGCCACAGGGCACCAGCACCAGCAAGGTCGCCAAATCAACCCCCCAGACTGTCTGTAGGAACTGCAGCCACCGCCCCAGCAAGAAGGAAGAGGAGAGGGCTCTACCCAGGGTCACCAGAGTTTGGCCACCAACCAGGGCCGGAGGCAAGCCCCACCTCTGAGCAGGCAACAGGAAGGACAGGAGGAACAGACAAGAAGGCAGTCGAGGGACACAGGAACCCCAGCACTACCACCCCATTGTCTCCTTCCAATCCCCCTCCCCCCAGAACACGTTGGAACCCTTTCTGCACCAACACCCCTCCCCCCGCAGAACCGACACCTGCCGGGGGCACGAGCCACCACCCCCTCCCAGCTAATGGAACTTCCACCACCCCATACACAACGCACCCGCGCGGGTCAAACCACCAGCTTCAAGGGGGAGGGGGGGCAGGTGCTCAGGGATGAAGAAAAGCACCAAGTCTCGCGGGGGATGACAGGCGGTGACCCGTTCGGTCGCTCCGTACGGCAGCCCGAAGCTTGGGGGGGGCAAGGAAGGTCCGGGCCGAGCGGGTGGAGGAAGGGAGGGGGCGTCACTCACCAGCCGCAGCGTTAGTATCCGGCACCTGGGAGCAGCTGAGCTTCCCGGTCGCGCCCCCGCGTCCAGCAGCACCAGACCTGCCCAGTCCGCCACCGAGCGCATCGATCGCTTAACCTCGAGCAGCGGAACGGCAGGGCCGTCCCTGCGCATGCGGCAAAAGGGGAGGGGCGCGGTTGTAGCGGGGAATCCCCTTGGGGCGGGTGCGGGGGTGAGGGGCTGGCTCCAGACGCGGGGCCTCGCGGGGACGTCACGTGGGCGGCTCCGTCCTGTGCGATCACGTGTGACGCGGAACGCACAGTGATGTGGGCGAGAATAACAGTAATCCTTCTATTGTATTATAATAAACGGTGAAGAATTGTAATTCTGACCAATAATACATCATAAAACCAATAATAGGCACAAATCATAATGATGATAAAGGAGAATCCTAACTAATAAATGATGAATCAGATAATGACAAACACTGAATAACACCAATAACACATGATAATAACAACGATAATAAAAATAACAATAATACTATTATACTCAGTTTAATATACATATTATATTTAGGGTGTATAATGAATACTATATTGTAATCACAAGATTATATAACTATACAATTTATGTATAGTAAATACTATTTTATCATTACAAGATTATATCATTATATAAAATTATATTGTATTATTGTGTATAATATATTTATGATATATTTAATTATAATGTTATATTTGTTGTTATAAATATGATGATTATAGCTGTTATTACAAGTTGTTGTTTTGTTAGTCTTGTAGCCGTTAGAATTCAGTGGGCATCTCTTATGTCAGATGCCTACAACAAAATCTGGCCATCCTGAGCGTCTGGACCCTGTAGCCAACACTTCACTGAAGGTGTCCTCTGCACCTGGGTAATAATGTTCAGTCAGTTAATGTTGCCACACTCCAGTGAATGCTTTTAGCTGGGGTTGAGAACTGTTCGCAGAGCTGTGGAAGAGGACCTAGGGTACTAAGAGCAGCTGCCAGACAACAGTTTTGCAGAAGAAAAGCTAGCTTGACTGGTGGAACATGAAGACCATTAAAAAAAGGAGGGAGGGTTGTTAACACCTGGAAAATGAAGTGTTTAGACTGTAATGGGCCATGAAGTCAAGTGACTCATTCAGCCCTGCCTGACTAAAAATGCTGCTGCCACTGCCAGGAAGTTGTTTCAAAATTTTGAGTGGAACAAGAATCAAAGGGGCTGCAACTTGCAGCACTACACCCTCCTCCCTCTGCCCCAGATCCACCCTTGCCCTGGGGTGTAGCAATCCACTCCAGGCTTAGCACCCATGAGCACCTGGTGCAGGGTTGAATTAACTTCATGCACTTGAGTGCATATGTGCTCAGGATCAGGGCCTCTAGTCTAACCTGCCTAGATTGGATCAGTTTGCAACTGAAAAGACATTCCCTCTGGACTGTAGAAATGTAGGCACATGCCTGCAGTGGCTCATGCTAGAACAGCTCTCCCTTCCCCTCCACAGGACTAAGCTGAGGGGGAGCATGGCTAGGCCTGGACAAGATGCTCTGAGTAGAGAGGGGTGTAAACCCCAGCCCCCTGCCTGCACCATCCCAGGCTTTTCCTGCTGCCTGTTCAAGGGGTAGGAGTGTTGCCAGTCCCTGCACCTGTTGATAGTGAGATTTTCAATCTCTGTCTCCCTGCTTCTTCAACTGTCTGCAAACCAGGTCATTTCTAACACCTTTCTCTGTCCCCTCTTGAAGACTGACAGATTGCAGCCAGCAGATTGTTTGTCAGGGCAAAGTTTATCAGCCTATCAAGCCCTACAGAAGAAAAAATCTCTCTCATTAGTTTCAAGCTCTTTATCTACAGGGTGTATTTGCATTTGCAAGCCACTAGCTGTCTGCCCTTTGTTCCAGTGAAACTGGAGACCACACAGACACCTCAGCATTAGCTAGCATGGGGAGGCATGGCCAGATAGCATGTCCCTGCTCTGGGGTCCCTGCCATGGGAGAGAGGTGGGAAGGGGGATCCCTGCTTGAGCAGCAGAGGGGTGGGGGTGAGTGTAAGCAGAGGGAAGCCTAGCAGCCACTGTAGTCCCTCAGCCAGGAAGGAGAGGGGTGGGGCCAACCCTGCTCAGTTCCAGTAGACAGCCCCACCTAAGACTGCAAAGCATCTGGGATGCTGGGGGACTCTCATTTAAGTTAAATCAGGAAGGGGTCCGAGACAGATATTGCATAAACCAGTTTGACCCAAATCAGTTAAGTCTGATACTACATTCAACCAGGTTTATCTTAAACCTGTTTCAGCCATTTTCAAACTGGTTTATGTACACTGAACATATGTTCCATTACAGTATTAAACCAGTTTCTGATCATTTAAACCAGTTTATGTGTAATGTCTGTTTCTAGCCCTATAGTTTGGTTCTGGCTATTAGCCAAGTGTAAATTGGCCACATAATTGTATTTCCCTCCATGTGAAAAATGAATTGCTGGAGGCTGGGGGAAACTTTTCAAATAATTAAAATAGGGACACAAAGTTAATAAAAAGAGTTTGTCCTTGAAACATTGAAAAAAAGTCTGTGATTCCATTTGGGAGAATGGAAATGGAATTTTAAATCAGGTTCTTCCTAACTATTCTCCACTTACCCAATTGTTTAATCAGTTGTTTCCCCAAACAGCTTCCTTCCATGCTGCCTGACTCTCCAAGGAAGTGATGGTCTAGGGAGGTAGCAATGCCAGGGAGAACCTGGAAGGCAGGAAGCCAGGCAGGCAGAGTCCCTAGCAGAAGGTTTTGATTCCATCAAATCAACATTTTCAGAGGGCCAAAAGTTTTCTAACAGAATAACCACTCTCCCCCCCACCCAGCTTTTAATGGCTTCTTGAAAGACCTAACAATAGAAAGGAGCAGAAAGATTGTTGTGTTTTCTTTATTTTTACAGGGCTCTCTGGCATTTGGTTACAAATGCCAATGTAGGATGGGAACTGGAAAAAAACACACACACAAGAAAAAGAAGGGGTGGGTAGAGGGGAACCACTTACAGTTACACTATCATTAAACCAGGCCTAAAATTGGTGTACCTTTTAAGTCCATGTCCTTGGGACTGCTAAAAAAGGTATGCAGTTATTCAAACTCAAGGTCAACATTAATCAGTGTTCAACAAGTACATAGCACAGTCGGTCCTGTGATATTAGCAGCCCTGAAACTAACTAGCTGCACTCATTTTCAAGGCTTCTAGTAATTACTGTCTGGGCTGCTGTCAAAAACTTTGAAAATGCAGGCATGCAGTCATGAAGCTGACTAAGTCCTGTCATTTTCTCCTTATATGTAGCCCTTTGACAGCTGCATTCCCTTCAGAGTTTCTGCTTCACCTAGAGTATACTCAGTTACAGTTGCAGTTAGAGTGCAGTCACCATAACCAGAATACAATTCCATTACAAAGCAGACACTGGGACTGTAAAATGCTATGCATTTCAGCACTTTAAAGAAATGCAAAACTGTAAAATTCTTGATTCAGAGATTATACCTTTTATTAGACCAACTAAAAAAAAATCACAAAAAAATTACCTGTTCTCTGCAAGCTTTTGGGCTCTCACACCCTTCATCAGGCTCAGGGAAATTTAAGATGGTAAAAAGTCCCCATATGTGTCACAGGAGGAATCAAGGGACAGACCCCAAGGGGCCAGGGGGGAACCCTGGGGTCTGGAATGTGCCGGGGAAGGCGAGAGAAGAGACAAGAAAACAGAAAATCCCTTACTTGTAGCCAGAGCTGCGGCAAAGCCACAAATGGTGGCAGGACCCGTGCGGCTCATTAGCCGCATTTTTTTAAAGCTGTGGCCAGCTGAGGATGGGGGCGGCAGGAGCTGGAGGAGGAATATAAACAAAGCAGCGAGAGAGAGAGAGAGAGAGGGGGAGAGACCCAGAAGGTCGCCAGTGGGGAATGCATTCCCCGGCACCCCTACTGGGGGTAAGAGGAGGCAGGACTGCCTCTCACTGGGCTGAAGAGTGCTTTGAAGTCCGTTGCAGGGAAGACACCGGTGATGGCACAGAGAGAGGAGAGGAGGATGCACCACACATGGACAGAGGATTTGGATGGGAAGATCAAAGGGAACAAGAGGAAAGAGATGATGAGAGGTACCCCCAAGGAGCCGGGGAGATCGGCAGAGCTAGAGACATCTCACCAGGTGGGACCAGTGCAGGCTCAGGGAGGCTCAAGGAGAGACCCCAGGCGGGGTATGAAGAGGGAGTAGCTGCGGAAGATGGGCTCCAGCTGTGTAGATCCACCCAACAGGGGACGTGGGGAAGAAGTGACTAGAGGGACCACTGAGGGTCCGGCAAACCCACAGGCTGGGCAAAGAATGGAGGGGAGAACGTGGTAGCCGGCAGGCTAGTGCATACCCAGGGCAGGGCCAGTCAGGATCTTTAGGGGCTGGGGCCTATTGGTGTAGAGTGGACTGGGAGGTCAGGGATCAAGAGGCCAGTTGGGCTCATCCTATATAGCCCGTGAGCCACTCTAGTATTGATATTGGGGTTTTTTTGCTGTTGTCTCTTTCTGTTTCCCACTTTTGGAGGGGTTGTGAGGTATAGTATAGAGAGCCCACAGTTGGCTCAATCAAAAAGGGGGTGTAGTCCCAAGGGAAGCTAGACGGTCACGAGACCCTGTGGATAGAGTACAGAGTGGGTCCAGGGGGCCCATAGTACGTCTCTACAAGAGAACACGCTACACCAATAGTTGGAGGTCTGGTCGCAAGACAACAGCAACTCATTGAGGCTGGGTATCAGGGTGAGGTACAGGGGAGGTGGAGCCTCGCGGAAGATCGCCGCTCAGGGGTCCCAGACGCTCAAGAACCCCAGTAGTCGGACCCCACCACTGGAGTAACATACAAAGTCGTGGCGGGGGAGATTGGGGAGGAGACTACCCTGGGGAGGGACATCCATTCAGCAGGACCACAGGGACGAATCGACGGACAACCCTATACATCCAAAGTCGTGTGGCACGTGACCGGATGATTGAAGCCCAACGGGTGCAATATGTAATTTTTTTTTTGTGATTTCTTAGTTGGTCTAATAAAGGTATCATATTTGGACCAAGAGTTCTAGAGTTTTACATTTCTTTTTGCTTCAGACCATCATGGCTTCCCAATACATCCCTTTCAGCACTTCATGCACTTAACAGAGAAGCAAGTAGCTATTAGGGGTATGTGAAACGGGCCATATTCAATTTGGATTCGGCCAGAAATGGGGACAGTGATGCAATTAATTGATTCAGATCACTCTCCGAATTTGATTCAGAATCTGAAGATTCAATGCTGATTCAGAGAATCAGCGATTCACCCATAGACACAATTTAACATGTTTTTTCTACATACCTCAAGGTACCTGGCACAGTTTGTGAACACTGCGATGCTGGGGCAGATGGAGCATCCCACAGGACTGTGGGGGCAAACCACATGCTCAACGGTGAACCCAGAAGTGGACCAGAAGTACTTCCAGTCCATTTCTAGGTCCTCTGCTGAGCGCAGGGGACTCCCCCACACACACCTCCCTGGTTCGGCAATCAGCTGTGGGGGGACCCCAAATGCCCCCCCAGACCCAGAATGTACCAGTCGCCAAGCCAGGGAGCATGGGGAGGGCAACCTGCATACTCCCCACTGGACCTGGAAGTAGACTGGAAGTACTTCTGTTCCACTTCCGGATCCACTGCCAAGCGTGCTGGCCCCCCCCCCC
>NW_017728992.1:46555697-46566171 GCF_001723915.1 Gavialis gangeticus | reverse complement strand
GCCCCCCCCCCCCCGTGCTCCCATGGGACGCACCATCTCCTCCAGCATCACAGCATTTACAAGCCACCTGGTACCCTTAGGTATGTAGAAAAAACATTTAAAGCTGTGTCTGTGTCAGAATCATTGAATCTTTCCAAATCTCTCCGAATTGATTCAGAGGGAGAGATTAAAGGGTCTCCTGATTTGATTCAGATTTGAAGATTCAGCTGCCGAATTGGGCTGAATCTACACCGAATCGAATCAGCGACCAAAGCTTTGCACAGTCCTAGTAGCTATAGCACAACAACAGTCCCAATTTATTGACTCTTGGTTTTATATATATATATATACACACACACACATAAAAAATCATGATTGCACAATTTTCATGGAAACCGCAATTTCAGGTGAACTCTGCAATTCTGGCAGGCTTGATGGAAAAAAAGATACACAGTCCCACGCAAAAAAACTTACCAGCAAGCAGAGAAAAGGCCAGGAAGCCCTGCAGTCTTGCAGCATGGGAGGAAGGTGGAGCAGGGAGGAGAGGGGAGGGCGAATAGAGGAGAGTGAGCAAGGCAGGGCTTCTTGCAGCAGGAGGCAAGGAGGCTGCCTCTGTACCGCCTGCTGTGAGTAACCCCATCACGGCCCCTGCTCCTCCCTAGCTCTCCCCTCTCCCCCACTCCCTCTAAAGCCATTAATCTGCACTTTATAACGTATGAATTAATGTCTTCCCCAGGCTTAATCATAGCAATTAAGCTGCAGTTTCAGTCCATGTGGTAATCTATGGGAAAGAGTAGGACTGCCAGGGCCCCTTGGCCAATCAGAGGCATGGGGGAGGGGCCCCACCATGCTCAGCCCATGAAAATGGCAGCTGGCCCCAGGAGCTGCCCACAAAACTGGCTAGCCACCTCCTTAAGTTTGGTAGACCCCTATTTATAACAAAATCTGGTTTAGCGAATTATCACAGATCAGAGGAAAGTACGGCTGGAGGGGCCTCCAAGGGTCATCTATTTCAGTGGTTCCCAAACTCTGATAAACTGCATACTACCAGTTAAAAATGATACAACTTCAGTACCACCAGCAAATTTTTCAGTTCAACCTTAAATACCACCAGCAAATTTTTGTCATATAAAGTAATTATAATAAATCTGTTAATGTGTAACGCTGACAAGTTGTCTGCATACCATTGGTGGTACACGCACCACAGATTGGGAGCTGCTGGTCTAGTCTAACAACCTGCCTGAGGCAGGATCATCCCTATCCAAATCATCCCATACAAATCATAATCTAAACTCTATATAAAACTACTGTCAATGGTATTTATGTACTTATTCAAATCCACCTAAAAGTGGAATACACACTATTATAGAAAAAACCCAAAACAAAACAAAAAACCCACCTTTTACAAAAACTTACACACTTTCAAGCACAATGCTTCCTCACTGATTCATCCCCCTGGTGTCACGTAGAGTTAAGGGCACTACACACATCAAAATATGAGGTTAGAATATTTAATTTAGCAATGAGGTAAAATGACTTGGTTGGTAATTTCCAACTGTTTTCTTTTGCCCATTTAAAGCCTTGTATTGCACCAACTTCAGTGCAATTTTTGGTACCTTGCTTGTTCTCCAGGGATGTTCAGAATTTGTTGGTAACACATCAGCAATTCTTTTCGCTAATATGCTAATATTTCTTTAAATTATTCTTTTTTATTTAATTCTCTTGAATAAATAATTCTTTTTGCTAATAAACAGGAAACTATAAAGTATGCTCCCTGGTGCCTTAGTAAAACAAATCTTAGAATGTTGTAACCTACATTTCTTAAAGTTGTGTCACCTACTACAGCATCATTCCTCCCCCTATCAGATCAGCATTTTCATTTGTTTAAAAGAACACCATGTAACAGTACCAAATAGGCCACTTTTGGCAAACAAAAATGCATGATTAAATATAGGCAGGGGGTGTGTGTGTGTGGGGGGGAAGGGATTTCACTTTGTAGGCACCACACCAATCTTGCAAACTTCTCCATTTCAATGGATTCCAGTTTTTGCATGCCTCTCTGAACAATGAGACTCAGTTGAAAGGGCTGGCCATGAAGAGCATTGTGCAATATAAAGATCTGGAATTAATAACTAATCAAGCAGGTAATCAGATAAAAATATGGATCTAGTTTTTAGAACCAAATCTAGGGTCTGCATCTCTACTGGAGATGAAATTATCTGTTTTAAAAGGAGAAATGAACTACATGTCAGAAATTACAAGCATGAGTTCAAGTGAAGTCAATGGGAGCTGCAAGACTTCTTGAAAAGCAGTCTGAAGTTCACATTTAAATGTTTATTATTAAATGTGCTAGTAATATAATTTAATTAGAAGTTTACTGTAAAATTCTGGTGGCACAGAATCTTGTGAGAACTACAGAACTCAGCTAAACTGTACAACAATATAAACTTATGCATGTCCTGATGATATATGTACTTTCCATCAGACACCAAATTTACCTACTACCCAGGGTTGGATCTGTAATTCTAACCCAGCCCAGGTGCCCTGCAAATGGTCAAGGAATCACTGCTTTTATACAGTACATCATCTGAATTTACCATAGTTTTCCAAGCTCACAGGCAGATACTTTTTAAGTTCTTTTGCAACTATGCTGCAGACAGATCCTGCACCAGGAAACTATAGCTAGCAACTTTTGTTTGGGAGTATAAATGAAAACAGATAGGGCAAAAGGCACTTCCAGGGCAGATGCAGAAGAAAAGCACTTCTGACTATATATTTGAAGAATAAGAACTCAAGAAAGAAAGGATTAAAGAAATTAGTCCCATTAAAACTGAGGAAAGAAAAGAAGTGGCAGACTTTCATACAATATCCCATATTAAACCAAATAGTGACATTTTACTCACTTAAAGATTTTGATTACATTTTTCTAATTTTAAAATGGTTTATAAATATTAAAATATCTCTCAATGCTTCTGAGAATTTGATAAGCATTTACAGACTTATATTTGACAACCAAAGGGACTTAATAGGTCCATCGAGTCTGACCTTTGGCAAAGCAAAAGCCATAGTATTTCATCAAGTAATTCCTTCAAACAATAGCCCAGTAACAGTGATACAGCACTGTGTACAGCATTAACAATATATTTTCACCTGTAGTCAGAATTGATAGACATATTACGATGGGGAAGGGGAGAGGAGAGAGACTTTGAGTTCTTAAGACACAGAGAAAGGGCTCCTATACACATGTGGGGAGCCTGCTCTGACACACTGGAAATCCAGCACGTCGGAGCAGCTTCGATTAATCAAGTTTGCTGGAGCACAGAAATTGATGCACTCTGACAGCCTTCTGTGTCGCATGTATCAACATCCTTGTGTGTCTCTGCACTGGAAAAATGGTGTCAGGGCATTTTGAAATAAAACACATCTGATGAGCTTTAGTTCAGAGCGCCCTGTCACCATTTTTTCAGTGCAGGTATGGTGATATATGTGATGCATGGGCACTTTTAATTAGCATGGCTTGCTAATTAGAGCACCAGGCACCGCATCCCAAAGCACATGTAAAAATGCCTAATGATGCTTAAATTTAAGCCTGTAAATAGTCCCATCAAAATCAACAGGGTTGCTTACACACTTACAGCTGGACACATACCAAATCCCTTTTCAATCACAGGCTATAGAATTTGTCAAAGCCACAACAGTAAAACCAGGAAGCCCTAACACCTGGTTGCCTTTTGTGACAACCCCCTGGCCTCTGAACTGTGCTCTGAATGGTTCCAGTTCCCTACATTTTGTTAGGATTACAGAGGGCTAAAACCCACATTCTCCATTATTTTAAGTGTCACTTCTAGGGCCCCTCTAGATGTTCAGATAAAGGCATGATACCATCTAATGTGTGATCCACACAGTAGCACTTCCTGCCATTCCACATTTGCATAACAGGAGATGTGATTGTGGGATCCAGCATCAGATCCTATCACACCTTCGTGTTGGTACAGGGGGAGCCCCAGATTGCCATCCCAGGCTCCCTCTGCACTGGCAAGTAAAACGTTCCCACAGCTGTGAGGCCCATGGGGCACTGCTGGGAGGAGAGTCCCCTCAGTTGCTGGGCTCCCAGTCCTGACTGCACATGGTACACCCATGTGGCTCAGAGCCCGTTAACTGATGGAGCTCCCAGCTGCAGGGGGACTTTTCTGCACCTGCAAATTAAAGTTAGATAGCAACCAGCTATACAGTTATTATTACACATTTTTGAGGTCGAACTTTATAACTGGTTGGGCTTTTTTATGGTGTGATAAGTACTTTGCATGTGTAGCTAATCTCAGTTAATGGCACAATTAACCAGTTAATTGCATAATACCTGTAATATCTAGAGGGGGCACTAGATGCTGTCATAGGTTAAAGAGAGATTTCAATAATTTCAATACCCATTTTTTCAGGCATTTTTCCCTGAACATTGTATTGCACATCTTGGATTATCTGCTTTATGTTTGTTTCAAATGGAAAACTGACTAGATGTACAACATGAAGTTGACATCCAGGAACTGATATTTTCAGAGCTTCTGGCTTTTATTTATTTTTCAAACAAATACAGACCAATATTTGACCTTGGCAGTGCTTTTATCACTAAATAAGAGTTTATGCCAGAAACACTAATTGTAAAGTAAAATATATCCATGTATAAAGAAGAGGGAGAAGGAAACACATTACTGATCTGTGTTTGCCCCCAAATGATTTCTGGCATGTTTTAAGAGAAACAAAATATAAATTAATGCACATGATATTTTGAATTCTCTTCCTGAACAAGTACAGTTAGTTTCTCCACATCAAACAATAGTATAGCCTTTTGCATTTTTAAATGCTCTTTAATAGTACACAGAATTCTCAGACTGCTTTCTCTTCCTTGGCTTAGAGTACATTCATTCTTTCCTTTAAGGACCTATCCAAGGAATCCATGCACTACTGACCCCAAGGCATTGTTTCTTTAAACAGCACCATGAAAACAAATTATTCGCTCACTCTTTGTAGCTAAAAATATTTGTGTATGCAACAGCTAAGTCAAGAATGTCACCAGCCTCTGAAACATAACTTGCATCAGTTCAAACACCGCTTTCTTCATTCATATGTCAGTATTTTTAAGGAATAAAGGCAGATGTACTTAAAGCTATAAATATGCAGGTTTTTGTTATATTCTGCAAAGAGAAAACATAGAAAAAACTGTTTTAAATTGTTTGGTCTAGGACCTTAGGGTGACATTTTGTTGTTATTTCCACAAGACCAAATGGTAGCATAACCGTTCTGGTCCTGCTCCTTATGGGAGCAAGCTGGGATGAGGCCACTGACTTTGAGTAGTTAAGCCAGTGAAACTACTCAAATTCTATAAAGCCAAGCACATGCTAAGTGCTTGCAGGATCAGACCTTATACTGCAAACACTGGGGGGCAGATTCTGTTTTATTATGCATGTAACATTTCATACAATGAGACCATGAACTTAGATTGTTGGCATCTCAGTTCTACTACAACAAAAATAAGGGATGATCAAAAGTAGTATTTTCCACATAAAATTTACACATACACACAAAACATTTATTTTGAAAATTTTCTACTGTTGTTAACTTTGTTGTTGTTTTGACTTTCATTCGGTTAAATAATTTTTTTAAAGTTTTGTTTTGAGTTTTCTAAGTTCGGGATTTTTATTTCTCCCATATTTCTCTCTCTCATTTCTATTTCCTTTTCCTCCACTTTTTCCCCTCAATGAAAAAAGGAAGGAAAGAACAGAGAAAAAGACTTACAGAAACATTTAATTTCATTATGCAGTTGGGTTAAATGATTGTTTTTCCTTACAGAATATTCTATTAAAATTTTATCAAATTAATTTTATAATTGAACCATATTTACAGAAAACTCATCATTTTTTACAGTTCTGATCTTTAAAAATGTATTAAATTCTTTATATGTTTAATGTTAAAATGTGAATTTTGAAATAGACATATTCATTGTCAGATGTTCTTTGAAGCCAATTAAAATAAGTAGGAGCATTTGAGCATCTGATCCAACAACATTAATTAAATGTTTATTATTATAATGTATTCTTAGTATCAAAAAGGCCATAAGGGAGAAATAACCAACATTAAGTAAAACACATATTATATGAGACTCTCTTATATATTCTCTACCATGAAAGAAATATTGTTTAAGAACTTCAAGACAATTTAAATTTCACAGAATCATCAAGACCTACAAACAGTGTTTGAAGTGGATTTCAGTGGGAGTTGTTTCCCATTCCCATTTCCAAAAATGACAGCAGGACAGATCCTATGTTCTGGCTGCAGGATTTTGAAGTGTAATGAATAGCTACTATGTTCAAAGTTAAATCCTAAGTGTAACAGTGACTTAGTAAAAAAACAGTGTAGCCACGATGATCCAGGATGTGTGGGAGGCAAATGCATGAGAGGCAAGAGTGTTTGTGTGTGATACCTTTTATTGGACCAACTGAATGATTGGGATAAACAGACAAGCTTTTGAGTGTCACAATACCCTTCCTCAGGTGAGACCTAATGAAGGGTACAGTGTTTATTACTGGCACAGTATTTTTAATACTGAAAAGTTTGTCTAAATCTATCCCAACCACACAGACGGTCCAATAAAAGATATCACTCACAAACACTCCTGCCTCTCTTGGTAAAAAAAGTATTCATTCTAAATGCTTCTTAGTTAAGAGGCTCTCTCAAAGTTCAGAGACAAACTCATCCATTTTGTAATCCCATTTATTTCAATGGATGTACACCAGGGAAGAATTTGGCCCACATAAATGACTCCACAGATACTTCCACAGAATTTTTTTAAAGACTATTGGCTAATATTTTAAAACACAAGGCCTAAATTTAGACTGTGAGATCTATATTTGCAGTTCAGTCCTGCTCCATTCTGGCTGTCTTCCAAGAAACCACTTATACATTGTACTTAATTTTAAACACATGTGTAGTTCTACCATTCACTTCAACAGAGCTACTCAGATGCTTCAACTTAAGCATATGCTTCAAAACTTGCTGGAGAGGGGCCCTAAGCAACTCCCCAGCCCTGCCAATAGTCAAGCACGCACCTAACTTTATTCACGTGAGTAGTCCTATTGTAAGTCAATGGGCCTACTCAAGTGAGCCAAGTTATTCAGTGTTTATATGAGCATGGTAGAAATGGCTTGATTTTCATACGTGCCCAACGCTCATCAGCACCCACTCAGGGAACTAAAGTTGGATGGTCATTTAAAAAGAATCCTAATCAATATATGGATAGAATTATCCCATCTTTTCTATGCTTCTTGCACTTTCCATGATTAGTAGTGTCTCTCCTACTGGTTTTCAACCATTTCTGTGGTCTTATCCAAGCCCCACTTAAGTGAATGCAAGTCTTTCTAGTCTTTTCAATGGGAGTTACACCAGGCTCCTGCTTCTCATTGCTCTACCTGCTCTGGTGATACAAATCACAACTGGTTGCCACGGCAGTTATATACAGCAGATAAAGTTTCAAGTGATGGAAAAAACAGCAGGAGTGGATTAACTTATAAGGAAAAAAAGAGTTCTTATGCAAATGTTCCTAACACAAAAACAGACAGATATACAATATTCAGTATACTCAGTATTAGAAAAAATCATTTCTAAATTGGACTAAAGTTTCAGGAGTCACTAACTGCAGTTTAAAGATACAAGTTATCTACTTCTGCCTTGCTTTTAAATATAAGGTTATTTACATGATAATATATGGGAAGAAAAATCACAATGAAAAAGACATGAAAAACTGAATGCTTTAGGTTTTAGCTAGTTTGTAACTTCCAGCATAATTGGAGGTAAACATTAATTGTTAGATACATAATATTTACAGATTTGATACTCTAATATTAAACAGCACACGCATACACAAGTGGCTTAACACCAGGTCCAGCTCAGCACAATAATTATACAACATAATCTTGTCCTTTTCCAGAAGACATTTTTTCAGTTTAAGTTATACCAAACTAGCTTTTAAAAATAGTTTGGTCCAAGTTAGGAAGCTTAGTTCCAAACTTTCCCATTGTGGACATTTGGGGCCTTATAGGAGGTAAAAGAAGTGGGAAGATAGAATCCAGAAGCTGAAATTTTGGTTTCAGTACGTCTCCATTTTTAAAAATTCCTATCGAAGTAAATAGAAAAAGTAATGCCCAGTGTCCAATTAAAACAGAACAAAACAAGCAAACAACAAAATCATCAAATCCCTGAGTTAAAATTGGCTAAAATTTCCAGAAGGGTACTTTCTTAACAAGAGTAACTATCTGGAGAGAGGGGAGGTTTTTATTTTTAGATGCATACAGCTTTTTCCTCAGTTTTAAAATATATTGTTATAAGGATCTATAAAGCATTTGGACTTCAGTGGGTACATAATAACTCCAAATAATAGCAACACCATTTAGATATCCATAAAGGTTAGAGTGGACTCCACTCTTCATTTTTTACTCCAAAAAACATCAATTCAGAGACTAACAGTATATCTGTGAAAGTATGAGTCTCAAAAGGCTGTGGAACTTTAATTCTTCAGTTTAAAAAATATTGGTATTTCATTGGTTGGGAGTCTACATTAAATATTAGCCACATTGACAGTTTTGCTTTTGCACAAAATTCAAGAAGACAGACAAAACACAGCAGAAAAATGTGCTTAAGTAATAAAGGGAAACAAGAATTTGTACATATCTGGAGTTTGTTTGAAGGGCATACTTGAAATCTAACACACACACACGCAAAACCTTAAAGTAGCAACAGTGTTAAACCTGGCCTTTGTGGAATTACTTCTCACAGAAATCAATAACTTCTAGGACCATTGCCAATGCCATATATAGATATAATTGGGAATTTGCTTGGAATATATGCACACAGCACACAGCTATTGAACTTTACAAGACAGGCAAAGAACAGATAATGTAATATCTTGTAATTCTCTTGGAACTGAAACACATGCTCACGATGCTTGTAAATGATAATTGTGAATTCCTATTTAAATTACTGATCTTGAAAGATAAAGGCAAGTTCTTTTTTTCCATTTTATTTTACAAAAGCACTACTGTAAAAAGAATAAAAATGTAGGCTGATTTTTTATTGTTATTTTTTAATTTTTTGGTACTTTTCCTCAGATTGCAGCAGTTTTGAAGCTGAAACGCTGCACTGCTGAGAAAGTGCCATGAAAATATAACCCGCTACATTCCATGAAAATAAATAAGCAAGGCCACCCAAATTTTCAATTAGTGCTAGTGCAGAATGCAGGAAATAGCTAGAGAACCGTCAAAGGCTGCCTTAGGCTGGGTCGTGGATACGGAACAGTGACAGGAAGGTTTGAAGCAGGAATACAAGCTCAGTGTGAAGATGGCTCTTCTCCAAGGAAAACTGCATGCTAATAGGTTAATACTGATTTCCTGAAACATACAGCCTGGGTATTACATGCTGGAATTTACATTCTGACAAAGGCAATTGCTGAGCTTCAAGACTTTGCTTTTTTGGTGATGAAATAACACTAGAAAGTTCAAGCTTCATTTTATATTTTATGTTTTAAGCTTATTAAACATTCAAAGTACAAACTATGCACATAGTTTTTAGCCACCTGAAATAGCAACAGCCTGGCTAATTTGTGAAAAATAGGAATGACATTACATTTCAGCGTGTCTGACTTGACTAAAAACACACCATCAGCAGGTACTGGCCATTATGAGTCTGCAAAGCTTTAGGGATCATCCACAGAATACATGGCAGAGGTAATGTTCAAATGAGCTGCTGTTCACAAAAGCAAAGATCTAAGTATTTTTCATTTTAGTATAAAACACACACCAGCATTTCCCTAACTATTTGTTAATTTGTATTGTTTAAATTAAATAATCTATTTTCAAGTACTTTGGTATCTATAAGAATTCAGTCCTGCAAACTGCTTAAAGAAATGAAGACAAACAAACACATGAAAAGCAAACCTAACTCTCAGTGGAAGTCAGTAGAAAGACTCCCACTGATTATATGGGAAGCTGATTATGGAAATCCTGGCAAAAAAGGGCTAAAACCTGAAGAATAAAATGAATAGAAACAGTTACATCAATATTGCTCTACAATGCTCACTTTTATTTTATTATATCCCATTTATTGTTCCAAAATCATTATCCACCAGTAAGTGAAATCCTGGCACCAAATAAGTCATTTAACTTAACACACCCTAAATTTCCCCAAAACTGTTTCAACATGTCAATAGTATTAATAATTCTTGTTTTAATGATGTTAACCCTATCACTTTCTCCTTTCAAATAATTGAGCTGTATTCTGCATGTCCACTGGAAATTCTGCTTTCCTGAGGCCTAGAAAAATGGGACCTGTTGTTGTTGTTATTAAAAAGGATAGTACAATAGGGGTTCAGCAATATTAATGTAGGCCCTCTGCATTTAAGCCAAAGTTAATTTAAACCTAAAAACAAAAAGAAACACACACACACACACAC
>NW_017728992.1:46548471-46555504 GCF_001723915.1 Gavialis gangeticus | reverse complement strand
ACACACACACACACACACACACACACACACACACACACACACACACACAAACACAAAAGTCCTACCCTGAATCTCAGCTACTTCCAAAAATCAATGACAGTAACATGAAATTGATAGTTTGTACTGAGAACAAGAGCAATAATCCAAATGAAATCATTTTAGCTGGTGAGTGAGGGCCCTTCCACCTCCTTTGGGGGAGGCCACTGTTAAATACGCTTTGAATGTTTTATGTTACAAGGGTTTAAAAAATAGGATTTGTTAAAAAACACCAAGCCCTAATAATAATAATGATTGCTCAGTCATAGACAGTAACACAATTAACTGAGCAAGGAAGGAAGTGGTGGGAATTTTGCAGGATTTGTTTTCACATTTAATTGCACATTTTTGGTTACACATGATAATTATTTAATCACATATAATTTGCTTTGTGGTAATTCACATCACATAATGAAAGCAGAGGTGGTTGCCAATCACTACAGAGCAAACAAATCGATTAGGTGATGAAGGGGTAGTTTACTTGTCCATCTTGCAAGCTGCATGCTGTACATTCTGAGCAGTGTCTGGAATATCAGTCAACTGTCTCAAGGGCAGCTAAATGGCATGGGTACTAGCTGAAGACAGAACCTACGCCCATCTAAAAATTGACCAGGATTCTTTTTAAATGACCATTTAAATTTAGTCTCCTGAGTGGGTGCTGATAGGTACTGGACATACTTTAAACTTATGCTAAATTTAGGCACTTGCAAGAGTTCCCTTGATGTTGGATATGCACTTCACCATTCTCTCGAATTAAACTGTTTTCCTGAACTGACACAGCATTTTTTAATGAAAAAGGTAATTTTTTGATTGAATATAAAGATGCTTATTTTTTTTTGACTAGGTGATAGAACATGTAGAGAGATCCTCACCCCAAGGTTCTTAATGTGCTTTATAGCTAACTGCTCGAGGATATAAATCAGTATTTAAAAGAACCATAAATCCTGTGCTAAAAAAATAAATAAAATACTAAAACAGCAAAGTCGCATGCAGTTTATGTTTACTTACAGAAGCGTTTCTTCTTGCATAATGAACATTATGAAAGAACAGCAGGCAGAAAACTTGATTTTTCTGCTTTTAAAACCTGGTCCACTGCACGGCAGAGTATTTTGATCAAATATTTTTAAAACAATATTTTTTAAACAACACAGATTTAATTCATACCCTATCTCTATAAGAGATGAATTTGGCAGCCTCAAGTAAATCGCTCCTCTAGGACTTAATCCTTCAAGGTGCTCAGCACTGAGCCCCTTATGCAGAAAAGGCCTGAATAAATACATGCTTTGAGGGGGGCTACTCCTGTGTTTAATGTCAAGTACCATCTTCAAGAGCTTTGCAGACTGGATAGCAGAAGACTCAGCATCTTGCAGGGCTGTCTTTCATTGACAGTCTGAGCAAATGTGTTTTAAAAGGCACTAATACTGATTCACTTTCTCAGGAAGAGTCAGATCTTGCTGCTTGAAACATATAACCTGTGTTTCCTGCCTTACTAGCCAAATAATATTTCCTCATATAAGAGTTTGCTGACAGCTGCCCACAATCTGATCTTATACATGGAAAGTTTACATACCAGCAACTTCTAGACATAACCACATAATACTATTGCTCCAAATACCTGCCTACCCATGTATATATAAATGCTACAACATTTATACTTCATAATAATGAAGTACCTCAATATGTTAATATAGAAATATAATGCACAAAGTATGTCTGTATCTATGTGTTTACATGTGCATGCATCACCTACAAAAATCTATATACTTACCCAGATCCCTATTACTACCTATAGATATCCGAGAAAGCAAGAAAGCAAGCACAAAAGAAAGAAAGAGAGGCATTAATAAAAACTTTGTCCTGCAGTTGCCATTTGCTAAAATAGAAATAGAAGTAGTGGATTATGTTAGAGGAAAATGCACATAAATTTTAGAAAGACATTTGTTTGTATAAACTTAGATGCAAGTGCCTGAACTTTCTTGTTAAAGTTGTTAGTAAACTCCTCGGCCTCATTGAGGGTAACAGGAGTTTTGCCATTGGCTTCAATAGAGTCAAAATATGACTCATACTTTATTTAATTAAAGATTACATTTCATGTTGCTTCTAATTCAGAATTTGATTTAATATATACTAAGTGGTATTTTCCTGATAGCCAGAGACCAAGTTTTCCCTAACATCTACCAACTGCAATGAAAATATAAAAGATGTTGCTTAAATACAATTGATTTATTTCCTGAGAGTCAAACCAAATGAGAAAAAAGTTCAAGTTTGCCATATGATGAATAATAGTAATTCAGTCGTGCTGAACATCCTCTTCTAATCTCTGCAGACATAAGACTCTTAACTAAAGTCTAGCTCTATCTCCACTCCATATAGCTTCTGGATGCTCAAAATGCAATGGAAATAATATGTTTCAACTCTGCCAGGGAGAGAGACCACAGAAAGATTATATAAGGGACTCCAGAAATACCCCAAATAGTGAGGAAGATAGTTCCACACCTCTGTCTTGGCAGGAATGCAGTTGTGTGAGGAAAACAAAGATGGATGCAGGTTATGACCATAGCAGTGCAAACTGCTAGCTCCACAAACATTTTTTTCTGCTCCACTGCAGGGATAGAAAGCTCCCCTGTCCCAGTGCTGCTCAGCTCCTGGTTCCTGGGGGACATTGGGAACTGAGCAGCACCAGGACTACGGACAAGGAGTTCCCCTGTTCCCTCAGCAAGCAAAACAAAGGGAGAGCTCAGGGCACTGCTGCCGCTTGACCACAGGACATCACCCCAAGTCAGCGTCGCTGAGCCGGGCTATGATCCTGAGCTCTGCACCTGAGCTATGCACTCCCACCCACCCCATGTTGCTCCCTGCTGCCTCAGCTGCCCAGAAGCAAATTGCGTTCAGTCACCATCTACATGTGTGCAACTGTGCAGTACCTAATGCACCATTAATCTAGTACCTGTATTTGTTAGTACAAGCAAACAGTTCATTAGCCTAATTTACTGTGCAGTAAGTCTCACACGTGTAGATGCTGATGCTTTATTGTGCATTAGATAGTCTAATGCGCAGTAAAGCATCTTATGTAGACATGCCCACTGTAATGGTCACCTGGCAAGGAAAGAAAATGTGATTCTCTACTTACAATAGATTTCATTTTCATAGTAGTTACTGGGCAAAAATAAATAAATAGAAAGCAAGCAAAGCAATCTTCAGTGATATTTTTAAAAGGATATTATAATTTAAAGTGGTTTGATGTTAGAAAGAGAAGGCATTTAAAAAAAATAGAACATCCTACTAATTCATGGGGCAGACTTCTAACAGAATACTCCATGGGTCAGTATTTTCACTGGGAAAACAAACAAGGGGGGGAAAAAAAACAGTTCCAGGAGAGCTAGCATATTTGTTAAACCATCTCATGAACTTCTAGTCCCTATAGATTTCCAATAGGAAACACTTGGCCTTGCAACTACACTAACTGGACAGCTTTTTCTAAACATGCTGAGAATCATTCATTCAAGATCTGTCTCCATTGCTAGGAAATATAAAGCACAAATGTTTCATCTTAGGTATTCATGCCTGTTACAATGGGTTAAATATATCTGAAGTACCCTTTCTAAATACAATTTTGGCTCAGGACACTTTCAATTTAGAGACAGGCGTTGTAATGACATCCTGTTTAGGTCAATGGTAGTTCCATGCATAGCTCCAAAGTATAGGATCCACTTAGAAATGGATAATTGTAGATTTACATTTGTCATCTCCTATCTTCCAGTAAACTCAATAGAATTAAACTGATGTAAACCAGCTAAAAAGGAGAATCAACACTGTGCCTCACTGTGTGATAGTGCACAGCAGTTAATCACAGATATCAGTGGCAGATATTTTTGGTGAAAACCAAAACTTCATTAAATTTAGCTGCTTCACTGAATCATAATGCATCAATATGTATTCCTCACTTACTGGATAGGTTAGAAATGAAGTATTTCAGAATGGGAATGCTTCAAACCCCTCCATAGAAAAACAAAGCTGGAAGGGATCAATCCCTTCAAGGAAGGATTGTTGCCATCTAAAACATTTATTCCAGCATATAATTATCCTCATCATTAGAAAAGTTCTCCCTGGTCACAACTACACAAGACGCTGACTGCACTGTAGCTCGTTACTACTGTGCAGTAGCAGTGTGTGGCACAAAGCATGGTGCAATGCTACTGCACAGTAGTAACAAGTTACTGTGCAGTCAGTGTCACCAGAAAGCCATTCAGTAACGCTACATATAGGCCCCCTCAACACATTACATTTAAGGCATGATTTACCAGTTCATCATGCCTTAAACTGTGACCCACCTACACATTCAAACAATCAATGGCATGATAAAAACAAGCAATAAGCTACAAAGTTATCCTACAAAAATGTGTAATAACTTTGTAGCTTGTTCTAAACACACCATTAATCGAATGTGTGGACAAAGTGCTCCCCTGTGGCTGGGAGCCCCATCAACTCAGAAGCTCCCAGTCACAAGGGTGTACCACCTACTGCCAGTCCTGCAGCTGACAAGGCTTGCAGTGGTTGTGGTATTCCTGGTGCTGCCCCCGCCGCGAACCTCATCAGCTGTGAGACTTGCAGTGGGGAGAACTCTGCCCCCATTGGCTATGGGGGTCACAACATTGTGATCTCCTGCACCAGTGGTAAGGCGCAATGGGATCTAATGTGCAATCCCGCAGTCGTGCCTCCTGTCTGGAATAGTACAAAACGCGATTGCTTGGATCATGCACTAGGTCCTATTGCACCTTCACCTGCATGTATAGAGGGTCCCATAATGTTCTACACAACTTTTTCAGAAACTGTTCAATCACACGGCCATGGGATCTTTTGGTGGGCAATACACACGCGCACATAGAAAGTTGTTTTTCTGTATGCATATATCCAAATGGCCACCAGAGGGAGCCAGTAAGCTCTTGTGAATATATGTAACATGCTTTGAGGTTGAAAAAAGAAAGTTAAAATAATGGAAGTATAGACTGAAAACATGGAAAACTGTTTTCTGTAGTATCCACCAATATCTACATAGGTGCAAAATCTTTGGGAAAATGACATCATGTTGACTACAATATGTTGCAAAAACAATTATAATGAATGTAGAAGCACAAATTTCCATGTTATTACATTGAATATTTTTCTACGACTTGCATGGCTTTAGAAAAGTCACCCACATTGTTATTTCGGGGAGTAAGATTAAAAGTAAAGAGAAAGTGAAAAGAAAACTGTATGCAGTCACTTTGGGGGTTTTGAATTTACAAGTTGATGCCTCTTGAAATTCTTGTTTTCTGAGTGCAAATTGGATAAAAAATAATGAAGTTTTAGGGTGTCAAAAATAAAATTGCTATAAATGAAGAGAAAATTATGTATGCTTGAATTTGTAATGCTTTATTCATCATGAACTAGTTTGGAACAGTCATAGGATATATAGGAAATCAGGAATGATACCTCTTAAAAGTGTATTTCACTTTTATTGCAAGCTCATTATTCTGCAAGCCACATTTATTCTTGCTTCTGCCATTTAAAACATGATGTCTACAGCGAACTCATATGCACTGAGGGGCCTACCCAGAGGTTGTAAATTGCTGTTCCATGCCATGGTAACTTGTTAAGCAGTTCAGGTCCTTTGGTGGAAAGAGTCACTCCCATGGGCTCCCTGGCACTAGCATTCATGCATTGAAGATCTAGATGTGGGTATTTTTATATGTTTTCTATAAGAATCTTTATTATGCAGGCCTGGGCCAAAATTAAGATCTCAATGTATGGCAAAGCCTGAAGAATGATAAGACAGGTAACTAACAATTCTGAATAGTAGTACTCTGCCGACAAAAAGGATGTGGGTTATTGCAAACACTGGACAGTAAACATCATTGTTGTGTTATGTCAGTTCCTCCTTGTTGTAAAAAAAGAACCAAGCCAAAGTAAGCTGCAAAAAGCCAGATCCAATAATTAGAAAAATCAATCCTTACTAGTTATTACTTGTTTCTGGTAGAGTCCATGATACATTATGGATTTTCTCAACCCAGAAGAGAGGAATAGTTCACATCATCTTTCTCGCTTCTATCACTGGATGGTTATAAGCTTATAATGGGAGCAACATTCAAAGCAAGTTGCAAAAGTGGGGTGGCATTGGCCACAGCAGTATATCACAAACTGCATATCTTTGTATAATTAAATTTTTGGAACTGGACATTGAGCTTTAATATATAGAGGCACTTATATAACTTTATTTGCAGCACACAGAAATACTTTGACTGTTTACTATGACTTCACCACTGTAATTTTGCTACAATATAACATAAGTTTTATCCTACATGTTCTCTGTCACATATTTTTTTGTGGAGCAGGGGAAGAAATTGCTTTCTTCCTGACATTCATATGCTTGACAAAGACATATTATCATAATTAATATCACCTTTTTCAAAGCAAAAATGATAGTATTTGAATAAGAAATATGCCTGCAGTGCACATCTGAAACACGGACAAATGGAAATCTTTGATCTTAACACAGTGATGCATAAACATAAAATAACTGTGTCTGCCAGCTGGCCTCTGCATCAGTTCACAGTAAGGAAGGCTGCAGACAGGAGCACATGGCCACTTCTGCACCACTTTCAAAATTCACTGCAGCCCCCCCCCAAGTTCCCCTCCCAGTGCTGCCGCCTCCCACCCTGAGCACAGCCCACCCAAGCCCCCACACAGAAGAGCCTGGCACTGCCTCAGCTCCAGATTGCAGTGGCAGCTCACCCTTGCCCTGTGCAGATCTGGGGGCACATGCCCTCCCATGCCTTCCTGGGTGGGCATGCAACGGTGGGAGCTGCCCTCTCCCCACCCCCGCTGCCCCCGCACTCCCAAACAAGCCATTCACAGCTCCATCCCATGCCCCACCCTGACTGTGCAGTGCCTGCCTCTTCCCCAGCCCTACTTTCTCCCTCACTGCTGGGGCCTCAATCTGCCCCCCACTCTTCCTTCA
>NW_017728992.1:46540993-46543471 GCF_001723915.1 Gavialis gangeticus | reverse complement strand
ACAGCCTCTTTTCTACCTTGGAAAACTACTACAGTAGAGTCTTAGAGTCTCCCTTATGTACCTTTAGCTTCTCTCCCCTCCCCACCACACAGAAGAGCCTGGCACTGCCTCAGCTCCAGATTGCAGTGGCAGCTCACCCTTGCCCTGTGCAGATCTGGGGGCACATGCCCTCCCATGCCTTCCTGGGTGGGCATGCAACGGTGGGAGCTGCCCTCTCCCCACCCCCGCTGCCCCCGCACTCCCAAACAAGCCATTCACAGCTCCATCCCATGCCCCACCCTGACTGTGCAGTGCCTGCCTCTTCCCCAGCCCTACTTTCTCCCTCACTGCTGGGGCCTCAATCTGCCCCCCACTCTTCCTTCACAACAGACTTGCCAGCTGGAACCAGCTGCTTTCCATGCTGCCAGGCTGCACTTCTGGCTGCCTGTGTGCTGCACTGTGGCTGCACGTGCACAGGGCATTTATCAGCAACACTGTTGGCCACATGAGCCAAAAAAAAGTCAACTGTCGATACTGTCACTTTTCCTTATATCAGTGCTGATCTGGTATGGGACTTATGCACCTCTACAAAAAATACAAACCAGGCAAAAAGAACGTAAAAGGACACACAAAATATATTCTTAATTTACAATTGTATAGAAAAGGAAGATGATATAAGAGAAACCTGACACACACACACACTTTTCAGTTAAATACAGTGTAGCATTAAAGTTCCATGTGTTCAACCTTTTGTAGGAGGTTAACCAGATGCCTTTGCACCATTTAAGCCCCACTTCTGTTCTCCAAAATGGGACTTAGCAGATATACAGGATTTATGTATATGCAATCTGCTAGGGAGAATTAATCTTGGTTGCATGCATCTTTAGAATTAAAAAAACACAAACTATTTAAAGTAGCAAAAAGACCACCTTCTTAAAAATATACATATTAATATTTGTATAGTTTTCTCACCAGCTCTCTAGATTTCTTCAGACCTGGACTCATTCTTCACCTGTTTTAACTGTACATGTTGGGGTCCCTTGTTCTGTCTTATTTGTTTGGAATCTCCCTGTCTCACTTTTCATTCTCTTAAGGTCCCACATTTAGAAACTTCCCTTTTTTCTTCAGAGTATATCTCTAATCACTTTTACAGGGCACTCTTTAAAACTATGCATTATACTTGCTATCAACAAATAGCTGGTGCATTTTATTTACATTCAGTAGAAAGTGTTCTTATCATATTTGCTCATACCGAACCACATTGGTGTTTTGTTCTCAGCTAATCATCACTGAACTTAATCAGGTAACTTACTTTTCCTTTGCTTGCTTCTAACTAAAATAATGCTCAAGCTGTGGGCTAGAGGACAGGGGCTTCTCAAGCTCTCTTTGTCAAGAAATATGTGGGGGTAGTCATAATCAGGGATCCTGGTTTTCTCTGTATAAAAATCTCAAATTCTCTGATTAAAACCCTCTGATCTGGATTTTTCAGTGATTAAAGTAGATGCCACTATATGTATAGGTATCAGTTGAACACAATGTTTTATTGATATATTTTCAATTTTAAAGCAATCTGGAAATCTACTACTGCTTCAATCACTATAATAAAATACATTCTAAATACCTAAACATTTTGGTGTTTGGTTTGGGGTTTTTTTTATCATGGAAAAATCTGAGCTCCCCCTACCCGCTTTGCTCACCAGGATGCAGGTCCAGCTGTGTCTGATGCTGGGTGGGCAGGGGACACCTTGCCATGGTGGCGTGGCACGTGCAGAGGTGGCACTGAGTTTCCCTGCCCCCACTCTGCCCTGCCATGCCAGGTCCTGTCTGCTGACCGTGGAGGCCCTGGGGGGAGGGCAGCAGTACAGAGAGTCCTGAACCTGCAGTGGGCAGTCTTCCCCCACCCCACACACAAATCTGGGGGGCATGTGGCCCCTATGCCTCCCCTGGGAGTAGGTGCAGTGGCAGGGAGCTGCCTCCCTGCATTAAGCCCCTGGACAAGCTGCCTGCAGTCCCATCCCACTGGCCCCGCTCAGCCCCTGCAGCCATGCAGTCCAGCCCCAGGCCCCAAACCCCACACTTTGCCCAGGTGGGCAGCAGCCCCTAACTCAGCCCTGGCTCTGCCCAACCCCTTCACTATGGGGACCTCAATCTCCCCCCTTCCACTGCCAGCCTTACCTGCTGGAGCTGCTCTCCAGGTTGCCTGGCAGCCATGCACATGCACATGCACATGCACATGCACATAGTGCCACCAGCTAATCGCTCTTTTCCCACTCCCCCCAGCCCCTTGAAAGCTGGAACTCTGCCAACCTGCACTGTTTCCCACATTTTTCTCCTTTAAAGGAGAAAATCTGGGTTTTTTTCCTTAAAATGAGAAAATCTGGGTTTTACCACTTTTTTTTCCATGCTGAGTGGAAAACCCAGATCCCTGGTGATAAAGAAGAGCACAGAGCAAGATAAGCCCTGACTCCATGCTTAGCCCACGCAGGCCAAAGTAGCCAT
>NW_017728992.1:46529296-46535993 GCF_001723915.1 Gavialis gangeticus | reverse complement strand
AGAGCACAGAGCAAGATAAGCCCTGACTCCATGCTTAGCCCACGCAGGCCAGAGTAGCCATCTGATACACAGAGTATGATGAGAAAGGAGCCTGGTTTTCTCTGTTTAAAAATCAAATTCTTTTTTTAAAAAAACCCTAAATCTGTGTTTTTATGTGATTACACAGGTATCAGGTAAACACAATGTTTTATTGATATATTTATCATTTTAAAGCAGTTTTGAAGCCTACCAGCTCCACAACCATTACAATAAAATAACTTCTAAATGCCTAAACATTTTGTCATTGATTTTTGGTTTTTTATCATAGAAAATCAGAGCACTCCCTCCCCTCTTTGCTCACCAGGATGCAGGTCCAGCTGTGGCTATTGCCCCCTGCTGCTTTGTGGCATTGAGCAATCCTGATATGCCAGTGTGCTGCCCCTGCCTACACTCTTGCCCTTCACTCCCAAGCCACAGCCCCGCAGCTCTGCTGGTGCCCCTCAGTCCCAACCCACAGTTCTCTGGCCCTGCCAGTGCTCCTTACTCCAGACCACACCCGCTCCCAACCTGCTGCCTCCCCTCCCCAGCCCCGCAGTGTTTCAGGAAGGGAGTGGGTGTGTGGGGAAGCTGCTGTAGCCCTGTGTCCTGCACCCTGCTATGGGCCCAGAAATCTCAGGGTGCACATGCCCCCTACACCCTACCTGTACCCCCTCCTCTCCCCAACCCCACCGAGACCCTTATCCCCATAAACTTACCTGGAGGGAGCTGCAGGATCTGCTCTCCACCACTGCCTGGCTGCCACACGCATGTGTGTGCACATATGCATATGGTGCCCCCTGCTCAATTGCTCCATGCAGCCCCAAGCAGCCCTTTTCTGGCTGGAACTCCATCAGCTTGCAAGGGGAAACCCAGAGTTTCCCATATTTTTCTTCTTTAAAGGGGAATATCCATGATGTTCTGATTTAAAAGAAAAATTTCATATCTTTCTCTGTTAAAAGGAGAAAATCTGTGTTTTCCCACATGTTCCTGTAGCAAACAGAAAACCTGGATACCTGATGATAATTACCAGTCTAAAACATTTTGAACTCATGAATCAAGCTCCCCACCCACTTTGAAATCATGACTGGTTTAAATATTAGTCTTCTTTTTATTTTGCATTGTGGAGTTTGAGACTTTAGGATTCATGTTATCTGATGTTTCTCCTCAGTTATAAAGGCAAGAGAGGTATCCTCTTATAAATGAAAACAGAGATTTTCATGTAATCACATGACTCCAGGAGGCAAGGCTTTAATAAGGCACACAGCAAGGCTTGTGATAAAGTTATGAGAGTTCCCACCCATGTAGAGTGTGAATTAACTTATTCTTCCCCCCATCAAGCAAAACAAAAGTGCATGGGAGGAGTCAGGAGACAAATTGCAAATTAAAACACAGAAGCAGAAGCCTAATGCCTCCATCATTTGAAAGGCCATCCAGATGCAGGGATGCAGTGTTTGCCAGGGAGGGACCTTAGTTATATTTGTCTCTGCTAATGCTTCTCCTATAGAGCCCTAAGCACAAATTGGAGCCTCCCCAAACAGGGCTGAATTAAGTGCAATAGATCTAAGCTAATATTTCCCTTTCTAAAAAGAGAAATACAATTATCTGTTTGTTTTTATTTAAAAGAATTTACATGTGCTTTCTTTTTTCTTTACCTGAAAGTTAAATTAAGCAGACACTGTTGGACAATCCCAGTAACAGCTCTTAGAAGAACTTTTGAATGGGTTTCCACAAATGTATCCACCTAGAAATTTAGTAAACAATAGGGTTTTTTTAGTTGCTGTTTTTATTTGCAGCTATATTGTAAGTGAGAGAATTCATAATGACCATTGCAGTTAGAGATAGCAACATCTCCCTTTACATAATTATTGTAAACAGTTAATAGGTCAGTTGGCCTTTAAATTTCAGGAAGATGTATTCTTCCTTCAGAAGAATTTATTCCCTCTTCCTTGTCCCTTCTCAAGCTAGCAGAAAATGAACACTTTGGGCAACACACATGTGCTGGATGCCTGCTCTGACATGTGCTAATTAGTACTGGTCAGAGCAGACTTGATTAATCGAGTCTGCTGGAGCATGCTAATTAGCAAGCTCCATCAGGTTTATGTGTATTCAGTGTTCCCATGCTTCAGCGTGGTGGCGGGGCGCTTTAACTAAATCTCATAGAGCTTTAGTTAAAACGCCCCTTCGCCATTTTGAAGTGTGGGATGTTGAATACACATGACACTGTGCGTGATTTAATTAGAGCAGCTCCCAAGCTCTTGGGAGCTGCTTTAATTAAAGCACCCACTAAGCCCCCACTCTGGAGCACATGTAAAAACGCCTTTTAAGACAAACTGCAACAGAGCTTTAGAATTGCCTGTATAACCTCATTGCAATGCCCTCTATACATTTAAAGATGTGGTGTCTTTTTTACAGAATACATTGTCTTGGAAAGAATACTTAGCTAGATCATCTGGTATACTTCATCATACTTATCCTGAAATTGGAGTTATCCAAGTTAGCATGAGCTGAGGCTCTGACCCATACATATCATCATAAAGCCAAGTATGGAATATACTCCTGGGCTACTTTATTTATTTATTATTTTATTTATTGATTGATTGTTACTACAGTGATATCACAGGGTTCCTACATGGCATGCTGATTATGTCATCTGGCACACTATTTCAGTACTTAAATTAAGCATGCAAACCAATTCAGCATTGAAAGACACTATACATGAACACTATTTTTCATTTTTATAATATTTTTTATGGCCAAATATATATATATGCAACTCAAAAAGGGTGCATGGAGAAAATAAACTCCATATACAGGTTTCCATATGTCATCCTCCATTTACAAGATTATACCCTCCATCTATTTTACCTCACCAGCAACAGAGTTCTTTGAATATCATCCATCCATAACACATACCAGAATGATGCATGGGCTGTCTTTATTAAACAAACCATCATTAGACCAATTTAAGTGAAAAGGGATGCAAGTCATTAAATATTCTTCCATGTTGAAGTGATTCTCCCTTTTTCTGTTACAGCTTTTTTTGTAGCAAAGGAATGGTTATCCTCTAGCATGCACAAAGAGTAGGTCAAATCCTCGTTCCTTCTCCATATTCTTTAAATTACCTTAAAAACTGGGAGTGGAAGTATGAACCTAGCATAAACCTGTTCCTTACAAAAGCTTACACCTGGAGAAGTAGGCCTGCTACTTACAAAAGCTTATGCTACGCATCACTGACATAGTTTATAACACGGGTGGGCAAAATGGCCAATCCGGCTAGCAGCTGGACTCCAGCCAGATCTGGGAGAACAGTTTTCACCAGGGCTCCCCAAGGGATAACCAAGTCTAAAGGCCACAAACTTCTAGAAAGCCAGTTCAGACTCAATATAAGGAAAAACTTCTTTACAGTCCAAGAGTCCAAGGTCTGGAACAGACTCCCCCCATTGGTGGTGCAAACACCTACTCTGAACTCATTCAAAAGGCATTTATTTGGATGCTTACCTTGCTGGCATCATTTGACCCCTGAAGCCTTTCTGCCTCTGGCAGAGGGGCTGGACTTGATGATCTCAAGAGGTCCCACCCAGCTCCTCATGTTTTTGAAATCTATGAAATCCACTTCCCAGCTTCCCCTGCCCTCATGGCTTGGGCCAGTCTCCATAGAGACCCCAGCCATACCTGCACAGGAAAGCTCAGGCTGAGGTTGCCATGGAGACCAGCCTCAGCAGTGCTGGCAGCCCACGCGGCAGAGCAGTGCAGGGGGCTACTCCAGAGCTGCTGGGAACTTGGGATGGGGGCAGCTTGCTCCAGAACCAGGGCAGAGCTGCAATCTGTAGCCTGCATGCTCTGGGAAGGGGCATGCAAGAAGGGGATTGCAGCTCTGCCCCAGCTGCAGACCAGGCTGTCACTGCTGCAAGGATCCAGGGCAGAGCCTCAATCCCCTGCTTGCGTGCCCCTGCCTAGAGTGTGCAGGCTACAGATCACAGCTCTGCCCTCTCTTCAGAGCAAGCTGCTTCCATCCCAAATTCTCAATGGCTCCAGAGCAGCCCTTGCACTGCTCTGCCGTGTACACTGCCCGCATGGCTGAGACTGGTTTTTGCCTGTCTCTGGCCTGTAAGGTGCAAATCTACCCTATCTTCTGCCTGACTTCAGACTAACATGGCTAGCTATCTCTCTCAGTATAAACATAGCCGTAAAAGAAGCATTATAGAACAGTAGTGGGGCTTTGGCATGAATAGCTTGCACACCAGCAACTCCTCACTGTAGGGCCCAATACAGAATAGTTTATCTTAGCACTGAGCACTGGCAATGTGTAGAGGGTGCATGCGGGTGCACGTGCATCCCCTGAGATTGGCTGCTGCTGCTGGTGCTGTCTGTGGGCAGTCGCCACTCGCCACCCCCGCTTTCACGGCTGACACCGCCGGCAGCGTCTGCGGGCAGTCACCGATCACTGCTGGCTGTTGCCACAGCTGCCAGCAGCAGCTGCGGGTGGTTGCTGATCGCCGGTTGGTGCTTGCCAATCCCCCTTGCTGCCAACACTGCCACAGCCGCCTGCAGAAACTCCCCGCTTGCCACCACTATGCACTTGCTGCTGACACTGCCACCATAGTCACCATGCCCCCTGCAGCCTCAGGAGGCACATGATGTTCATGGCACTGAGGCTGGTGTAAGTGTGCAGAGGGCACACAAAGAGTCACACAAGTAAAGAGCTGAGCTAAAGCCACTTCTGCTCCCACTTTTCTCCCTTGTATGAAGCAGAGTTCTGGTTTGTTTACTCCCTTCTGTTTCCTTGGAATCATCGTTTTCCAAAATAGTGGTGAATGCAGCAGGTGGAATCTGACGTACGGCATAATTGTAATTAAGTGGTCAGGGGGCAACAGATTCCACCTTTACTATGATCAAGCAGCTTTGTTCTACAGTGTTCAGCACACCAAAAGTCAGCTCAGCTCCCTGATCTCAATTACCCTTACTGAAAGGAGAATCTAGTACAGACTTGGAAATTGTAGCACCAACCCTATAAATTATATTTTAGAATTAATTGACCATATTTCTCAGTTTAAGAAGAGGAACTTGTATCTTATATCCTGAATTTTACAAGAAGTGCAGACAGGGAGAGTACAGCCAGAAGTCAAAACAAAACTCACAGCCTGTGTTTAAGTCATTTCCTTGTCTTGAAGAAACTGAATGAAGACCATCAAATGCTACAGGGTCATGTGGTATTATGACTGAAGGAGTAGGATGCATAGGAAGAGAAGACACTTAACTGTTTCTGGCCATGCACTTTTTTTTCCAACTCTTTCAATTACAGTTTAGTTAAAAATTCCCTTGAGGCTTGAACCAGAATAGAATCCAGTTCCTTCTTTCTGGACTGGGCTAGTGGGAGCATTAAAAAGACAACAACAGAAAATGGAAAGAAGAAAAAAAAAACAGCTTCCCCTCCTCCTCCCCAATCCCCTCCCCCAAATGGTACCTTAAAAAAAGTCTCAGGGATTAAATGGGAAAATTAAAACATGGGTCTAATTAGATCACTATACAACAGTTGGGAAGCCTAAGTCAGCATTGCAGAGGAGCAAGGTGTAATTCTATCCGTGGATACACCTTCATTACAGAGTTAACTCATTATCCATGCTCAAATTAACTCTGCAGTCACAGTACAAACTATGTCTTGAGCTGCACAAAGGGATTAGTTTAGCACCTGACAAACTGTGCTAACTATACCTCTAGCCTACACCCCCCGACAGACCAGCCAACCCCACTTAAAACTATAGTCAAGCTAACGGTTTTTGTGTAAGGACAGCAAACCAGCTAGGAAACAAACTGAAATAACCTCATGAGGTACTGGTCTCCCCTGCTTTTGATGTGGGGCCTACTATAGGTGTTTTCTGATTTTGTCATCAAACCATGCTTTGTGTCTGCAGCATTCATGATGGGAGGGACTGACTAGGTCTGGGGGAGGTTTTAAGGGTCTGGATAAAAGGTTTTCTGAAATGCAGTGTCCAGACTCAATGCTCTAATACACTCAGGCCTAGGTTCTTAAATTAATACTGCAGTGGAAGCAAGTCCTGTGACTTGTATACTTTATTAAGTAAGCCATCCTTTTCTAAGATGTCTTTTCATAGTTTCATATCTTGATGGAAATGAAAAAAAAAATTCCTAGCACTTTTTACAAGGATGGTTATGTTCAAGATTTTTCTATGAGATGTCTTTCCTTTAAAAATATCAACAGGAACAACAACAACAAGAAAACTGTATTTCAAAATTAACTTGTTAGGGTCGTGAGCCTCAGTCCCATCTCAAGAACAAACAAGCAAAAAGTTCTGAATCAGGCAAATGGAAGGCTTTCAGTTACACACTCTCTCCTGATTACTAGTAGGCTATACAGATTTGACATTTTCATATTAAAGTATAGTTTCTACTCTGAAACATGACATCATCTTTGACTATCTATAAATAGTCAGTGACAGTCTATAAACTCACTAGGGGGGACCAGAAGGGTTTGGGAGAGACCTTGTTTCCCCTAGCGCCCCCTGGCATAACAAGGAATAATGGCCACAAGTTGTTGGAGAGTAGGTTTAGATCAGACATCTGTAAGAACTACTTCACACTTAGGGCGGCTAGGACCTGGAACCAACTTCTAAGGGAAGCGGTGCTGGCTCCTACCCTGGGGGTCTTTAAGAGGAGGCTT
>NW_017728992.1:46519669-46524296 GCF_001723915.1 Gavialis gangeticus | reverse complement strand
AGGAAGCTTGATGCCTACCTAGCTGGGATCATTTGAGCCTAGCTTTTTTTTTTCCTCCTGCCCTGGCAGGGGGTCGGACTTGAAGATCTATAAGGTCCCTTACCACCCTACTTCTATGATTCTATGATTCTATGACTAATACCAGGTACAGACATTACACATACACCGACACAAGTGGTCAGAAGCTGGTCTAAATCTGAAGCAGAACAGAAGCTCGGGGCACATAGACTGGTTTAAAAATGGTGGAACCTAGTCTAAGACAGACCTGGATGAATGTAGTATCAGACAATCAGTTTAGGTTAGACTGATCTATCAAACTTCTGTACCAGATCCCCTCCCAACTCAAGTTAGGTCGCAGTCCACCAGCATCCTAGGCTGCATTGTGGGCCCCTGCTAGCCCCACCTCACAGGGTAGTGCACTGGAACTCGGTCTGTGCTGTCCCCAGCCCTGCCTCTGGCCAGCTGTCAGAAGCAGTCATGGGGGTGGGGAAATCCTGGCATCTGTGTCCCTGCATCTGTATGACAGAGCAGCAAGGGGAAGCGGGGACTGCTTCCCTGCTGGGCACAAGGTTCATGCAGAAACACAGGCAGCTGCAGCCAGGCAGGGGGGAAAGGGGAATGCTAGAGTCTGTGTTGGTGGTGGCAGGGGCCTCACTCCCCCCACATCCACCTCCCCGACTCTGGCTGCTGATGCCTTGTATGCAGCTGGAGTTGACACAGCTGGGAGTGGGGGGCTGCTCCCTCCCCCCTGCCAACCAGCTGCGACTGGCAAGAGGCAGGGCTGATGTGAGGAGCCATGCTGGCCAATCAGGGGTGGCCGGCTGCTGGCTGTGATGGGCATTTCTCCAGCAGCCTGCTGGGAGGCATGTGTTAGCGCCACCAAGTTGCTGGACTTGGCCAGTGCAGCCAGTTGTGTGTCTCCCTCCCCCCACTCCCCCACCACATCCCCAAAGGGTAAACTTGTGTTTTGTTCACTCCCAAACTAAGCTAGTCCACTTAGAGAAACCCACATAAGTTAGTCTGAATCTGCCGCAGGCTCTCTGAATGTCTGTACCTAGTCTAAGCAACCTTAGGATCAAGAAATCATATGCATCTGATTCAGTGAGTAAGATGCATCTCTGCCCTGTCTTCTGCCTGACTTCAGATTAACTTCTCTCTGGTCATCTCGGCCATCCAGTCATTTTCAGAGCCATGACTACTTACTTTAGTCACCTATTATCCTTGCAAACTAGCATAGCTCTGATAAGAAACCAGGTCTCTTCCTTCCTGTGCAACTATAGGATTATTTACTAAGTTACAGTCAGTGACACATGTGGAAAACCTATTAAGGGCAATGAAATTGCACAGGTGTTGCTGTGGGCACAATATGGAGTCTAGCAGAGCCAACCGAGCTATGAGAATGGGTTCTACTCCATTTTGTACAGTATCAAAAGGATTGTTTTAATGTTTACTAAATTTCCAGGTGGTTACTTCTGTGGAAACACACTGAAAACTTCTTCAGAGCCATTACTGGGATTATCCAACAGTGTCTGCTTTATTTAATTTTCAGGTAAAGAAAAAAGAGAGCACATGTAAATTCTTTTAAATAAAAACAAACAGATCGTCGTATTTCTCTTTTTAGAAAGGGAAATGTTAGCTTAGACCTATTGGGCTTAATCCAGCCCTGCTGGCAGAAGGGACCATAGGGAAGGCAGATTCACTCTGAAACAGGACAGATAATGTCTTTTGCTTGGGGAGGCCTCAATTTGTGCTTGGGGCTCTATAGGAGAAGCATTAGTAGAGACAAATATAGCTAAGGTCCCTCCCTGGCAAGCACTGCATCCCTGCCTCTGGGTGGTCTTTCTAATGATGGAGGCATTAGTCTTCTGCTGCTATGACCTAAGGCTGAATGGAGTCCATGGAATATATAATATTGCACACCCCTGGTTTGGGGGTAAAAAAAGTATCACAATGGTAGAGATCAATAGAACAGAGTTATAATAATAAATCTGCATTTAAGAAAAAACACAGGTGGTGAATGTGTGTGCAGGAACTGGTAGTCTGTTATATGTGTAGTGTCTGCTCTTTCAAAGAGTAGAGCTGACCCAGTGTTAAAACTAGTATTTCAAAAAAGAGATGAGTTATTTTAAGAGGAGAGGAGTTATACACACTCTTGATCATGTGCTTCTGTTTATTCTGCATAAGGGCTCTAGGACACCTGTGTTAGTTTTAAAGCTACTACATGCACAGCATTTGACTGATACGTTTTGGCAAGTTCCAGCTGTTATTTCACATGTCTGAACTAAGAAAATATCCAGTGTAAACAGTGACTTAAAAGAACTACCAAAAACATTTACAGTAAAGTGTGAGTAAAATCCAATATGTTAACCTGATAATACACACAGCATGCTGGCTCTATTCTATCTTCCTTTACAGAAACAAAGGGAAAAGCATCTCTTGAAACCTGCTTTGAAAACCACCTACAGTAACCAACCCCTTTCTTAAAGGGACATCAACAATTTAAAAATCACTTCGTCTAAAATGTCTTTCTTACTCTTACAAACAACTCCCAAAATAACTATAGCTGAAAAATATTTTCCCTATTTTCTCCGTGTCTTCTGTGCATTTGACACCACTTACTGTATAGTCAGTTTATATCCATATTAGATACACACTCTCAAACTATATTAAAAGAGCATTACTAAGGTTGCAAGTCAAGCTCTCAAAGGTCAAGAAATGCAACAAGGTGCATATTGGTACTATCTTTAACACTTGTTTTTTATATAAAAGGTTTATCTCTTTCAAGGCACAAGATATTTAGTGCTCAGAAACTGAACCAGGGATGTATCTCAAAAGAGGCTGCAGTCTGTAGGACACTTGCCTCATTTGCTGCAGAAATGGTAAGGTATATTGTAGATAAGACAGAGGTTAGCGTGAAGAGAAAAAAGGGCCTGGTTTAGAGCTTTTCCGGAGAACTCGATTCTATCCCTGTTAGTGGCACTGAGTACTTAAAGAATGCTAGGCAGCTCATTTAAACCTGACTTCTCAAAGATGGCTGGGTAGAGTTACTGGAATTAATTTTAACTCAGGTTGATACTATCTCTGCTAGCAATCAGACGATGTATTCCTCTACAGTTTCCAGCACAGTTGTGTTTAAAGATGACAATGACATCCACTGAGTCACCATATATTTTTGCCTTCTGGATGGTCACTAAAAACAGGTTGTCCCTCATTTACATAGGTAATACCAGTCAACCCATGATACAATTACTCCTAGATGAACCTCGCCCCTAATAATCAAATTATTGACCATTTTCTTTTCTCCTGTCCCTATCGCATTTTAAAATATCCCTGCTTGACATGGTCCTGAAATATTCTCCTGAAAATGCCATCATATAGCAAACACACATCTTATAACCTTAAAGAACCCCAATAAATATTTCAGTTGACTATGAATTCTACTTCATGCCTCATGCAGTACTGTTGGTAGGGATTATAAGACCTTAAATTCTGCTTTCAAAATCAGCATCATACATGCGTGGTTTCATTTCTGAAGGAATGTATTCGTTAAACATCCATGCCAATATTAAGTTGTGTGCTACCTTTGAGTCTTTAAGTTCCCTCCTGAAATAAATTATTAGTGAAAAAAAAAGAAAGGAAAAAAAGGGCCTGTTTCATTTCATGATTTCCTCCTGAGAGGTCACATCAGTCTTGAAACTGCCAGAAACTCCTGGGTGTGTTTTATAGGCTATGCTACTAAATGGAACCAGAACCCTGACTTACAGAGACAGAGCAGAGGATACCATACACATACATATACCATACATATACATCAGTGAAACATTTCTTTCATTGATCAAAACAACATCCCCCAAAACAACAACACAAATCCCTAACAATAGGGTAGCTAAGGAGTATCAGTATTGTACTAGTGCTAGGCACTGAGTTTGGGAGTGAGGGGTGATGCAAAAATAATAGCTACTACGCTGATGACCCTAGGTGCCACTGCTACTAGTGACAAGTCAACTACTGATACTGCTGTGTGAGCTGCTGCCAGCCAGGGTGAAGATGTGCACAGGTACATTTCTTACCCTTACTATTTAGGATACAGGCAGGTAAGAAGCTTACCTTGCATCATTTCTGAAGCACAGTACAGAGGTGTAATGTACAATTTTAGCACCCTGAGCAGAGATAACAGAGAACAAGGTAGGGGTGTCTATGCACTCTGGCTGCTGCAGCTGTGTAGACTCCCCACACATCACCTGCTGCTACTACTGTACCCCTTCTAAACTGGTAAATGGGTCTTGTTCTCCATGTGCCCTGCTGCAGGACATCTTTCCTGAGTTATCATCCATATGGGTGACTAAATGGAAAGGAATTGCAAGACAATGTCATTTTCTTGATGGGCAACTATACCATACTTAATGATAATCATTATCAAGCATCAAATCTGACAAGTCAGTTCTGATCAGAACCCTTTTGCCTTATCCTTTGGAAGGGAATGTCACCTTCAGGAAGACACACATTCCCAGCATCAATAACATCACTGTTTAACTGCTTACTGTTTTACTGGTAGAGAAGTTGATATCTGGTTTGTACATGTATCCAGAGTCATAGTTTCATAGTTTCTAGGGTCGGAAGGGACCTG
>NW_017728992.1:46518655-46519658 GCF_001723915.1 Gavialis gangeticus | reverse complement strand
TGACTGCTCTTCCCAGCAGATGTCCGGGAAGTTCAGGTCCATCATCTTGGACTAAATGGGCACAGACTATTTTTGCTTGAGAGTTTTGGTCCTCTCAGGGCCCAGTTAAGCTACCTGCTGCATTTCTGGTTTGCTATGTGTCACATTTTAGTTTTGCTATGTCTCATGTTTTAGTTTTATAGGAACAGTGCACACCATTTTATTTTTCATATACCAAAGTCAACCTTATTGTAAAAGTGGGTGAAATTTTACTGAAATTAGAAGAGTACTGAATTAGACTCCTATGTAACTTGCACAGCAAAATACACAAGCCAAGTTCAAACTCAAAATTAGCTAATTTTGCGTTCAAAAGCTTTCACTGTTACAAGACAAAAACACTGTTTTGTCCTAGGTTTGAAATGTAATATTCAGCTGAAGTATCATGCACTTCTAATTACATATGTTTCAAGCCCAATAATCCTTTGTTTACATCAGTCAGTGATCAATCATGGCTCACTTTCATCATAATTCTGGATTGCGTTAGTCTACTCACCAGTAATTCTAGCTTGCTTTCATCATTCCTGTAGTGAACATGTACCAATAATTAAATCTCTCAGCAGGAGAAATCAACATAATTTGGAGTTTTATGGTGGCAAAATAGCAAGAACTGAACACGTATAGAATTATGAGAGCAACAGCAGTGTCTAAGTGTGAGAATCTCCTTCAGTGCTGGTGTTTTTTGGTCAATGGTGAAATGCTAATTAGGAAGATTCAGGTATTTTAAAACTCCAAGGCTAGGGACAGAAGTTACACACAAATCATTTTAAGTGATGAGAAACTGGTTTAAACCTGTAACAGAACAGAAGTTCAGTGCACATAAACCAGTTTCAAAATGGCAGAAATTGCTTTAAAATAAACTTGGTTGACAGACTTAACTAATTTAGGTCAAACCAGTTTATGAAACTTCTGTCTCAGGCCTCTTCCTGGTTCAAGTTAAATCAAAGTCCCCCAGCATCCCAGGATG
>NW_017728992.1:46517931-46518438 GCF_001723915.1 Gavialis gangeticus | reverse complement strand
AGGCTCAGGCAGAGGGGAGGGAGGGGGGCTTAAACACCTTCTCCCACCCACATGGAACCCCAGCTGCAGTCTGCTTGGGAGGGGGCCAGCAGAAGACCAGCAGACTCCACCCCCTTGCACTACTGGCAAAGACTGAGGCAAGCAGTTGATGATGGGAAGAAGCATAATTCCCCTCAGCTCCCCCAGGCCATGGGGGAGGGGATAGAGGCTGGGGAACCAGGGCTGGAGGGACTGGTCCCCTGCTACCTGTGAGCACAGGGCCAAGCCCTGAAGGATCAGAATGAGATGTGGGAGGTGTTGGCAAAAAGCTGGCACAATCATCACGTGTACATGCTGGAGATGGAGCCAAGGGAACAGGATAGGGTCCCAGACTCCTTGGGTTGGTGTGACCAAAGAAAGCAGAGAACTACATTTAAATTATAAAGCAGAACCTGTAAAAGCTGAGAGACTGGAATACCTAAGAAGAGACAAAATACACTGAATGCACGAGAGTCCTGCCACAGGTGC
>NW_017728992.1:46466002-46512931 GCF_001723915.1 Gavialis gangeticus | reverse complement strand
GAGAACTACATTTAAATTATAAAGCAGAACCTGTAAAAGCTGAGAGACTGGAATACCTAAGAAGAGACAAAATACACTGAATGCACGAGAGTCCTGCCACAGGTGCTATAGGTGACAAGCATGCTAATGTCAAGGCACCCAAGGGGGAGAAGGGGGTGCAAGCGCACCTGTACAAACCCAAGTAGAGATGAGGCCTATGGGATCTCCATTCCAACACCTGAGATTACCTGCTGATTCCCCAGGAAGGACTTTCTGAATACCATACCACTGTAAGGAGACACTCTGCCCTCTGGATTACATAAGATTTATACAAGGCTTTCTCTAGTCTTTTTGGCTTATTACATCCCATTTTAAGTTAGACTATGTTGTGTGCACTCTCACTGTGTTTTACTGGGGTGTATTTTAGCTTAGGTGAAAAATTTTGGTTGTTCTTTGTTGTGCGCTTAAGGTTGCAAATTTCTCACACATGCTCACTTCAAAGAAAGGATTATTGTTGTTCAAGCTTTTATGAATTCAATGCTACTACCTTTTTCCCCACCCACCCCCTCCTCAGCCTGGCAGGGGCTGCTCCCCTTCTCCCCCCCACCTTAGTGGGGAGGAGCAGAAGTCTGGCAGGTACTGCCCACCCTCCACCCAGGCAAACCCAGGCTGGGGTCCCATGTGGACCAGGGAGAGGATTTAAACCTCCACCTTCCAGCATGCTCGCCCCAGGCTGCAGCCTGGCCACACCTGCTCTGCTCAAGCAGGGAGGGGGGAAAAGCATGGGAAACTGGTGTTGCCTTAGTCAGGGGGGGCACGTGCCCCCCCCCCGCAACCAGTCCCGCCGACCGGGGTGGGGAGGGGAGTCCCCCCATGGTCAATCGTGCTGCTCAGGGGAGTCCCCCCTTGCCGATCATGCTGCCTGGGGTGGGGGGTCCCCCTGCAGCCCATCTTGCTTCACAGGACAATCACTTCATCTGCTTCTGGGAGTGGTTGTAGTGATTGGTCAGCGCTTGTGGGGGGCACCAGTGGTCCTGCCTGCCTCCCCTGCCCATCATCTAAGAGGTAAGCACAGCCAGTCAGGGGATGCACCGGAACTCTCAGGGGGTGCACATGCACCCCCATGCACCCACTATGCCTTGCCACTGGGGAAAAGCCTTTGAGCTTCAGTTCCCTTCCCTTTGGCAGTGACTGGCAGGCTGGAAGGCATGCTCTAGTGCCCCCCAACTTCTGGCCTGAGCCACTTCAGGCATGTGGGTGCATTTCCTTAATCAAAAGTGAATGTCTGTTCATTGGCTTCTCAGTTTAATCTCTGCAATTTAGATTAATCTGCATAGATTAAATGGGTTCAGCCTCAGTTTTTTTTACTGTCTGTACTTAGCCCAAGTGCCTCATGGTGACTCCTTACTACATACACTAAGAGGGAAGAAGCCCTAGGTTCTGGTCCCTGGCTCCTGGGACTGTTTATTTATTAAGCAGTCATTGGGTAAAAGACTACATTTCTTTACATACAAAATCCAACTTTTTTTCAGAAAAAGAAAAAAAACTGCTGGAAATTGGAATGCACATTATGTGTGAGAATATCAGAGAAGTTTCTGCCACTTACTGGGCAAAAGAAAAAGTAGAGTCTGTGATTCACAAGTTGCTAAACAATGAAAAGGCTCAGGTCCTTAGCTGCTGCTACTCAGTTTATTACTACAGCTACTCCTCACTTAACATCATAGTTACATTCTTTAAAAATGCGACTTGAAGTGTAATGATGTTCCAAGATGGCCTTTAAAGTGCTTTAAGCATCTGTACCCCTCCAGGCCAAACAGAGGACTTAGACAGGGAAATGCCTATTTTGTAAATCCCATATAAGCTTAGATGAGACACAGGCCCGTAGACATTCAGCTCAGGCAAGATGGCAATGTTTCTAGCAATGTGCAACTAGCTGAACCTGAGACACATTAAGTCAGCTTTCCCTCAGAAAACTTAGCATATTTATAGACATGCTTCAGGAGGTGGTGGGGAGGGGCACTTGAATTAGAGCAGCTCCAAGAGCCGCTCTACTTAAAATGCCTGGAGCATCACGTGTATCAGTGTCCCCATGCTGAAAAATGGTAGTGGAGTGCTTTAACTAAAGCCTGTTGAATGAACATTAGATAAAGCGCCCCTGCCACCATTTTTCAGCATGGGGACGCTGATACATGTGACGCTGGGGTCTGTTGGAACACAGTAATTACCATGATTCAGCAGACCTGAGTAATTGAGCCTGCTCTGATGAGTTTTAATTACAGCACATTGGAGCGGTCTCTCTGCAAATGTATAGGTGCCCTTAAGCACCAAGAAGTTCTTGAGGTGTGAGCTGCTCTTTGGGACATAGGTGCCTAAATCCCACGTAAGCCCTGTTTTAGATGTTCTTTTGTGAATCTCTGCCTAAGTAGTTTGCCCTACATTACTTAGGAATTCTGAGACAGAGGTGGTAACTTCAACCTGCTGTCCTGAGTCCTAGCCTTCTGCTTGCACAATAAAATAGCTCTTCCCCATATAAGATTTTGAAAATGTGAGAATAGCCAGAGCAATAAGCAGGCAGCTGACAGCTCACCAACTTTATTCAACATAGTTTAGTTGGGCACATGGGGCAGGCTAGTCAGAAAGTGTTGAACATAATGGTTGCAGGGCTGACTGAGATTCAGCAAAGGAATATTTATTTCAGTTGGTGCTTGACTCAGTCTTTAGTAGCTGCCATCATGATGATTTATGAGTTCAGCCAAGTGCTGAAAGAAAGAAATGAGGCTTAGCATTAACTTTTAAGACTATAATTATGTCTTTATAGCAAAAGGACATAAGTGGTGTGTAGATGTCTATTGAAAGAGGATGTTAAAAGTGAAGAAGTGGAAGTGGCGTTAGGTTTGTATACAGACACGTGCGCGCGCACACACACACACCCACACACACACACAAATAAAGGGTAAAACTGAAAAGAGGAGCTCCAGAAACAAATAATTCCCATGACTCCCAAGGCTCAAAAACCACTTCATAAGAGGGAATGTGTATGATGGGACAGCAAAACGACATTTGATGGGGCTAGTATTCAAGATGTAATTCTGTAGTGATCCATTTTCTGTACTTCATAACATTTGGATCTTAGAAGCATTTATGTAAAAAGCACTGAAGTGTATGGCAGTTCATAAATTACAATAATGTCTTATTTTAAGGTCACAAGAAAGATTAAATGAAGAAATTCACCTACCTTTTGGTTAGCTTGCTTGTGCATAAAGGTGTGCTCCAAAGTGCTCTGAAATTATTTGGTTGCTTTTACTTCCTTGGCTTTGGATTAGGCCCTAACCACTCAAATAGTGACATATTTCAGGGTGAGTTTTAAAATGAAGATGACCTTCATTTTTGCTTTGATTTGCTTTTGTGCTTCTAAAAGTAAATTGAGGCACCTGTGTATGTCTTGCAATTCAGTTCATGAGGTCAGAAGTGAACCAACCTCTTTCTCTTTGCTTGTGATTTGAAGATCTCATTTTTGACAATACATTGAGTGTTCCTAAACCAGAGTGTCTTGGAGTATGGACTACTGTGAGGCCATTCCCTCTCTATGGCAAGCCAGCTAGCCAAAAGAATAATTTCTAAGTACCATAATTCTCCCTATGTCACATCAGATACAGTTTCTTCCATAAATATCACTTCCTTTCAGTTTGATTGCTTCATGTACATCACAGCTGTTCAACTTCTCAGCAGCAACCCTGTCCCCCCCACTGAGCATACTGTCTCTCTCTGCTCTACAGGTGTGCAGGGAACCTCGATCCTTCCCACTGTGAATGGAGCATGGGAACACAATCTTCCCTGCTGTGCATACCACACTGGCAGCTCCCTCTTCTGCCATTGCATGCAGCATGGACATCCTGGCTCTTCTGTGCCACATGTGTAGCATAAGTAGCTCAGCTCCCTCATCCATGTGTGTGCATGAGTGGGGGCAGAGAGCACAAGCCAGGGAGGAGGGGGAACCTGGAGCCCCTGGCCACCACCGCACCAGAAGCACTGAGGGGAATGCTGGCTGGGCAGGAGCCTGCAGGCTACATGCTAGTCCCTCATGGACCGCACAAGGCCTGTGGATTACCAGCTGAACAGCCCTGGTGTACATTATTATCAGAAATCTCTTTAACACACCGCTCTGTCACAAGGCCTACAAAACAGTTGAAAATGGTATGTAGTAGGGCATAATCTACTGGCCTTTGTGTGAATATAAGTCTTTCTAGTGTTCCAGTTCATCTTCTATTCCTCCATTTCACCAGTCTCTTGTTTTAATTAGGGATCTACCAAATCTGAGGCAGTGGCCGGCCAATTTCATGGGCAGATCCCAGGGCTGACTGCAGGCTGTGTGGGGCAGCCCTCCGCCCCACACCTCTGATTGGCTGAAGGGCCCTGGTAGTCCCACCCCTCCCTGCAGATGGCCCCAAACTGCCACTTAGATTGTAACACATCAATTAACAGGTTCTGCAGGCTTAATCAGAGGATTAAACTGGCAGAAGCCATTAACTGCCACTTAGATTGTTTTAATAATACTTCAATTAACGGCCATAGAAAGCCATTAATTGACATGTTATTAAGTGATCTAAGCACTTAATTAAGGTCTAAAAAGAAATATCTTATTAAAATAAAGCTATGCACACCATGAATTGCAAGTAATACCATCTACACACAATTTATTAAATGATAACTACATATATTTTATTAAATAATATGATCTAAGCACTTAATTCAAATCTAAACTGAAATACTTTATGAAAATAAAGCTGTGCTATGTGCAACATGAATTATTACTCATACCAACTGTATACATTTTATTAAAGGGCATTATAGAAATAAGTTTTCTGAAACTGAATGCTAACCTTGAAACAGGCAGTTCATGCTAGGTATTAAATGCAAGCATGCTACACCCGGCCATAGTTCCTGGAGACATTCTTTGTCTCTGTGGGATGAATATTTGTCCATACACTGGGATGGCATGCTCAGCATCTACTGAGCTTATTGGAACAGTGAGGCAGTGTCTTTCCAGGGTATAAAGATGGGGAAATCAGTCACAGACAGAGTCCTAGAACACAGGCACAGACACAGGCATCTGGCACTCTTTGATGAAGTTCAAAGTTACGTGAAGTTCACATAAGCAGCACACTCATTATGCTCTTTCCCCCACTCTGGGATTGCTTTCAGTAGCTGAAGGTCAAAACTCAGCAAAGGCACCTGGTTGGGGTCCAAAAGGTGAACAGCACTAAGAAAGGGGGCAACTGGTTGTCTGAACCATGGTGGCAGTGATGGCTCATATCTGTAGTACTGGTTCAGCTTCACAGCCATTGCCTGGAACAGGCCCCTTCTGCACTGATTTTCATGAGGACAGCTTGACAGTTCTTGTGATGCCCTGTCTTTGACCCAACTTATCAAATCCATCAGCTTGTTGTGTGCATGGTGAATCACAGCTTGCCTTTCTTCAAACCACGTCAAGAGCTCCATGAATCTGGTGGCACTGTCAGCCCCAAATATTGCTTGATTTTGAATATCACTTTGCCCTAAAAGATCATGAAGTGTAAGCATGCACTGTATGCTGGGTGTGATTTCCAGTTCCTCACACACAAACTGCTGGTAGTGCTGCCTATGCTTGGCGGGTAACAGACTGCACTGAACAAAGGATTCCACTGTGTGAGACCAGGCTCTTGTGGCAGTGAAGCAGTGCCATGTGAGTCCCCACTCTGATTGGAGATGGACTCCCTGTACTAGAGCTTATGGCCTGAACAGTGCTTGAAGACTTTCTCGAAAGAAGATGCCAGGTTATCCACATTTAGGAACTGCGTGCATCTGATGTCATTTATTAAGGGCAGAATGTGAGCTTTGCAGGTGACATGAACAGTGTTGGGCAGCACTCCTTGGAGCACATCAGAGAAAGCCTTGCACATGTATATGACACTGTCAGACAGGAATGCTGAGATCTTGTCCATAGCTGACAATTAATTCACAACAGCTTGAGACACACAAGAAAAACTGACAGACATAAGATGTACCATCTCAGTTTCAACTACAGGCAGGCCCTCGTCTGTCTAGCTTCCCAGTACAAATAAAATGTACAGCACATAGTTATGCTGAGGGTCAGTGGCTTCATCAGCCACAATGGAGAAGTCATACTCTGCCAAGGCAGCCTTTGTGGACTGTACATGTGAAGCAAGCACTGCAGAGAGATAGTTCTGGCAAAGCTTGTTGGCACATGGAAAACTGCCAGAATTTTGGCATGTTTTGGTTCAGGTAGTCCCTTAACTTTGGGTGATCAAGTTTCTCCAGCAGGATGTTCACTGCTGCAAAAGCCTCCATGAGGGAAAATGCCAACTCTCACTTTGCCAAGCTACTTTTGGTGGTCCTTTTAAAGAGGGAGGACATGGTCGCTTGCTTGTTGCTCTGGGCTTCAGTCTCTGCAACAGTCTTCCACTTTGTGTGTGCCTCAGACTCTAAATGACAATCTCAACGCAACCAGACTTATGCTGCAGGAGGTACAAGAGAGTCTGCCTCCATCTGCATGCAAGGTCCCTGAAAGATAATGTCTTATGCGCTCCAGTGCTGAAAGGTATTTGGCTGTCTTAGAGGATTTCTTAGGGTTCATCCCTGCTCTTCCTCAGGCAAGAGCATTCATGCTGCAGCAGCATGCCTTTGGGGCGCTTTAAAAGCCGGTGCCAAAACCAGCCTCCCACTTCCCTGGCTGGCCCCAGACTGGCTCCTGGACTGAGCCTATGTCAGAGGCTCAGCCTCTAATTTGCTTCCTCCCCCCCCTCTATCCCCTGTGCTTCAGGACCCCAGGGCTTCCCATCCTTTTCTATTCTTGCAACTTTTCTTTTTGTTGCTTCACTACCCCCCACAGCCCTGCAAACCCATACTTTTTCATGGAGCCTGCCCAAAATCGCTGTTTCTGCGAAAATTGCATTATCATGATTTCAGTAGGTCCCTAGTTATAATCTAGGACTGGAAGCACTCTGCAGTGTGCAGTACATCAGCATCTACAACTGGCACAAAGCAGCCTCAGCTATCATGCTGAAAACAAATATATACATCATTAGACAGCTGGTAAGGGGGAAAAAAGGAAAAATCAAATGTCCATGAAAATTTATATTTTGAAAAATTGAAAGAAAAAATGATAATGTTATTTTTATATAAAATGTTTCCAGTTTTTCTTTTTAAATAAACTGTGGAGCCATTTGAAAGGGTCTGAAAATTTAATATAAACAAACTCTATTCCTCACTTTTAAAAATTCTATTTGTATTTTATTCTAACTAGATAGTTAGTTTTTTGCTATTTCTGGTACATGGTATATTTAAATACACATTATGTGTTTTTAGAGTTATTTTTAACATAAGCATTCCATGGAAAGACTACTGAGGGTAACTCTGATTTCTTAGTGCTACCAATACATGTTTTACTGATGTATTTGGTGCACAGACCTGATGGCTCAGGGTGTTAAGAAAAAAAAGAATAATTGTCTTGTATCCTTTATTTTGCATGCCAGAGTGGTGCGCAGAGACATTTAAAAAAGAGGCTGATGCAAAAACAAGTAGTTCTCATGATACAAAGCCTTATAAGGACCCTTTCAAAGGACCAAGCCAATTCAGAGAACACTTTGATGAGTGAAAAAATCACCACAGCATCTTAAAGGAAACAGTCTCCTTTTATTGCCCTGTAAACTTGTGAGGGACTAGATCACTGGCACGCCTGGATTTGTTCATGAATGATAAAAATGTTGAAATTCTCTCTCCATTTTAAAAGAAAACAATTGCTGTGCTTTAGTCGATGAGATATTTTCTGAATGCATCAAACACTGTATTTTGAACTGCACTGAACTAAGCATAAAGAAATCAAAGTACTGTACATAAGGAGATTACACTCACAAGAATGATACAAAGAGATAACACTCACAGGCTGGATCCAGACACGCAGGCACATGCTTTGCACATTAAATCATGTGCAGCGCTGCTAATTTGCAGTGCCAAGGCAACATTTGCTATTGGGATTTCCTGGCAGCGAAGAAAAAAACCCTGAAAAAAAAAAGTGGCGCAAAGCATGCCAAAGTGGCATGCTCTGGGAAAAATGCAGAGATGGGACAGCAGGCAACCCATGGCTCCATATGCTGAGGAATCCCTGTGCTGAGGCACGCTGTGCCCCAGCCTGCCACTCTTTGGCTGGCTGGGATGCAGGGTGCCTTGAGATGGGGGAGCAGACATCCCTGGGTTGGCTGCTCCCCTGTCTCTGTGTGCCTCAGTGCAGGGGCTCTGCTGTGGAGCCTTTTGGTGAGACATACTGCACCCCAGTTGGCCATAGAGCAGCTTGCAGGGACTCAGTGTTCCTCAAGGCCAGGGAGCAACCAGCCCAGGGCTGCTTGCTCCTCTGTCTTGAGGCATACTGTGCCCCAGCCAGCTGGGAAGTGGTTGGCTGGGGCGTGTAGTTTCTGCAGCGCGCAGAGACAGGGAGGCAGGCAGCTATGGGCTGCAAAATGCACAGGCAGGGGCAAACACAATAGCACAGAGTAGCATCACAAATTTGTGTCGCTACTATTTGTGCTGCTGCAAATACATGCTCCTGCTTGTGTGGAAGTGCCTGCAGGGCACATCCTGACGAGCATGTATGTGTGGTTTGCTGCACCTCAAGCCTGTTTGAGGTGCCACAAACTGCACACGGAGCAGATGCACTGATTCACCGCAGTGCAGATCTGCAGTGTGGCGCCAAAATTTGACACTGGGAGATCCTGGTGTCAAAAAAAAAGAACTGCTTCAAAAAGCAGCATGGAGCATGTGGCAGCAGTGTGCACTGCCAGAAATGGAGCCTGGATTACTACCATTGCCTCAGGAAGGCCCCAGGACCCCAGGTAAGTGTGTGGAGGCCAGTCCAGGTGCTGGCCCCAGCCTCCTCTACTCCACCCAGGAAAATTTACCCTGTACCAACCCCACATGCAGGGGCATGCGTAGCCACACAAAGCAGTGGCACAAATTTGTGTTGCTGCTATTTTTGCCATGGCAGCTGCATGCTCCTGCATGTGAGGACATGCCCACAAGGGCTGGTCCCTGGAGACAAACTGTATCTGGTGCTGGCCACAGGTGAACTTGAACCAGCAAGAATATAGCCTTTTCCACTGCTACTATACTAAAAGAAAAGGGCAGGAGGTTCCCTTATCACATGCTCTACACAAAGGTCACTCATAGTTGCATCTCCTACCCATAAGGGTGCACCCTGTGGGCACTTATCACTACAAATGGGATGGAAATGAGGTGGACTGTAGATTTCCCTTCCCTCCATAGTGGCTCACACAACAAGCTAAAAGCTCAGAAGCAACAGCCTGAATGGAAGCAGTGCTGAATGGAAGAAAGAATGCTTTTTAGGCAAAAGGACTGATCACACCGTGAAGACCCCAAACTTATGAAGACCTATTTAACATAAATCTTCCATAATAGCCAGTCTTTTGTTGTTCATGCCAAGGAGCATATTTCATTCTCATTTCCTCATATTTTCACAATGAAAGTTTTAAAGTGAAAAGGCAAACAAAAACAAGAATTCAATACATATTTTCACAGGGACTCTGGGGAAAGCAGAAAGTGTGTGCTAATGTTAGGCATCCTTTAGAACTGGGGATGTGGTATCTTAAAAAGTCACCAGGCACACTTATATAAATTCAGTGCCCAAGCCAAAATTTTGCACAGCCTATTTTCAGGCTTGGATACAAAGAGAATCTAGAAATGTTGGCAGCAGTGCATCACCTTTAGATTATTTAGAGACACTTCTAGGTGAACCTTTCACACTAGCTTGTTTCAAGAGTGGAAGAGTCCACTCTTCATCCATAACTGAATACTTTACTGATTACAATATGAGAAGTGGTGATAATGGGGGCAGATTCAACCTGGTTGCACCCCCTTTCACTGTGTCCCACATGAGCTCTTAGTGTGAGGTCTACTCAGAGCCCCTGCCATCCTCTCCTTTCCTCTACTACTGAATTCAGTTGGGAAGGGGAGGGAGGGAAAGGTTGAAAGCATCAGCCTTCATCCCCTCAACTCTGTAGCAGTGTGACAGCAAGGGCTTCAGCCAAGACCCTGTGCAGATCTGTGGGTGAGCTCAGAACTCACTATGCAGGCAGGACACAGCCAAAGTGTAGGGAGAGCATACTCCTCTTGCCCTATTCATGGATTTGCTACTGTGTGATACCATAGAGAAACTGAAAAATGACCTCTTGGAATAAGTTTCTTTCTCAAAAGATTCACTTCTTGACCTATCATACTTTTCTAGGAGACAGGGGGCGTGTCTACCTGTGCATTTACATTGGCTTAAATTTACTGCATAGTAATCGGAAATAGGTCATTGTCTACATGTATAGGCATTAAAGTGCATTAACGCTGTGTGTGGACTGACTTTGGACTAAAGTTAGTCCCAATACTGTGCATTAACTAATTGGGCAGAAATTCAATACCTGCATCATGCAGGTATCAAATTTACACTCAAGTCTGCATTAGTCACCATATTTACTGTGCATTACCGATGTGCATGTGTAGATCAGTGCCCGTATTGCTCAGCAACTTCAGTTACTGCGCAGTAAATGTGCACGTGTAGATGTGCCCACATAGTATGTTTCAAACTTTTTCATCTCTCATTATATCCTGATTAGTGGGTAACTGCTTTATTCAATTGTTTATATTAAAAAAAAGAAAAGGTGAAGTATGTATTACTTTTCCAATCAGTGGCAGCAAAGGACTGCAGGTTTTTTTTTGCAAAAGTTCTTTAATTCAGTATGAGAACAGAAGTCCTAACATTACTGCACTGAAGTAACCATGCTTGCAATAAACAAGACCTTGCAGCCCTGGTGAAAAATGGGCAGGAACATTTCAAATGACAAGCCTTTAAATCAAAATCAGTCATTCCATAGCTTTGGAGGTAGATGCATAATACCAAAAAATACGTTATGAAAGTGATATTCAGTGGTATGCACTGAAGGGGGCCCAGAGGAACAGACTGAAGATGCATTGAAATGAGCCAGCTTCTCAAAGGAAACACTGATTGGATTTGACTATAACATTATTTATTTAAGTACCATCAGCATGCCTGTTCTTTTCACAGATCAACTGAATTGCTCTGGAGGCATTTGTGCTTCTTTTGCCCCTGCTCTTTGATAAATGTGTGTAGGTTCACTGAAAGAAATTTCAAATGTATGAATGTTTGTGGAACCCTAGAGATTTTACAGTTGTGCTCACAAATATTTCACCAGAACTGCTTGTACATTAATCTAATCAGGCAAAAGTTAAAACAAGAACTTCTGTGGGACTTTTCTGGGCCACTGCAAGTAACCAGTGTAGTTTCAATTATGAATATCCAGGATTGTTAAGTAATTCAGGAATAAAAAGATTTGCAAATCAGATTTAAAATCATGACAAATCTATTTGAGGAACCCACAGTTTGAAACTACAGAGGGTTTTTTTTTCATTATGAAAATACAAATACAAGCCTTTGACAATAATAGCATTTTTAACCTTAATCACTCAAATGCTACCTTTATCAAAAAAATAAATATTAATTTCTAGCAGATTAAATGTGACACATTTTAATCTCAGACCTATCTTTGAAATCAAGTTATAACCCTCCTCCCCAAAAGTTGGTTATATTATAAATGCTTATAATTTTTTTATGTACATAGAAAATACTGGCACCTTTATTAAACCATTTAACTTCTTTTTACAATCTAGATTATTGGAGCCAGTGGGTTCCAGTTTAAATTAACTTCCTATGCTTAGATCTTTTGGTAAAGGAGAGACTGAGAAACTGAAAAAAAAGTCCGGTTCCTGGGCTACTGAAGAGACTCTGAAGCATCTTTGTAACTGGTGCTGGCTGGTTTGCTTATTGGCAGCTACAGAAGACAGATATCCTAGAAGAGCCTAGTAAGAAACCTTTCCTAGGAACCTTTCCACTACCTTCAAGGAAAGTCTGCCTGGACTTTTAATTACTTTCAAATAAAAACGAAAGAAGCCAGAACTGGAAATACAACTGAAAGCCTTGCCTTAATGTTGTTCTAATGGAAAATTATGTTTTAAAAAAATAATAATAATGATGTCATCAATTTTTAGTGTATTAATATATATCCATAGCATTTATGCTGGCTTTGGTGTCATGTGTGGGCACAGATAAGTTGCCATTATATTTGGTATTTCAGCTTGATGAGGCTCTTACCCTGGTTTTATATAGAGGTAAATCATCTGGTTTCAGTGGAGTTACTGATTAAATATGCTAGGATAAATCCAATTATCATTATACTAAAATATTCTACATAATTTTCAATGCATATCTTTATAGTAGATTTCCGAACTGCTTAAGATGTTTTGACCAAAATATATTTATATTAGGCTATGTAGCTTTACCAGCATTGACAATGATCATAAGAAACACATATATTTCAACTACATTTTTTTTTGATTCTCCAGTTGGGAATGTCAACATGAAAAAATCTATTCACACTGGTTAAAGTATCACATTTTGATTGGTAAGTCAACATTTTCTTTTTACATTTTTTTGGAAAATTTTAAATATTCAAACTTCTTATTTGGTTATTTCAAAGTGCTGAAATTTCCCAGGAATAGGAAATCCCATTTTTCAAAGACCTCTTGAACTTTGCATTAACCACCAACCAGAACTCTAAATATTAGGTCAATTTAAACATTAAATATTAGGCTAAATAATTCTTAACAATGGTCTCCCTATGCCAGTATTTCCTCATCCTAGGTGATGTACCCTATCAGGATAAAAAAAAAGTCTATGCATAAAAAAGGGAAAGAAAAATAAGTCAGGTGTAAGATATTTTTAAATGGCTCGTTCTTCGTCTATTTCTTCACTTGAAAAGCAAGTTATCCAGAAGAAGGGAGCTTTTTTATGTGTTTAAAAGATAACATCGTTGACCAAATCCTGATTTTTTAGTAACACAGGTCATTCTCAGGAACAAGTACAGGTAGGTCCAATTCAGCAAGGCAGAGCTGGCTGTAATTTAGTAGAGTCAATGGCTGCATCCAGATGAGCAGAGGCATCCACTTTGTGGTGCCACAAACCATCTTGTGGTGCCACAAACTGCACACAATGAACATTAAAACATTCAAATGTAAAATGCAGGGGCAAAATTTGCTACTGGGATTTCCCACTAGCAAAACAATCTGCTGGAACAAAAAGCAGTGCAATGCACACAAAACAAGCGTGTGCTGGCACAAACGGAGGCCAGGCTGTCCAGATCAATGCTCTGGCTGCCAGACAGGCCTTCGTGCTGTCCCTGCTGCTCCAACATGCCACCAGTCCACAAGGTAAGGCTGCTGCCCCAGCTTCCAGTGCTCCCTGAGTGAAGAGCCAGGAGGATCTGGACAAGGGCATTTTGACCACTGTAAGACAATTTGTCCCACAAGAAGCTGCATGTGCAGGGGCATGTGCTGAGGCAATTTGTGCTGGTGCAAGATCATGCCCCTTCTCATCTGGACATGGCCAACAGGGCTACTTGTGCAGGTAAGGGAGCCAGGACCTGGTCCTATCTATGAATAATGTAGTTTTTCAATTTGAAGATGTTCTCAGCCAGGAACACCTATTTAAATAGTGAGAGTTGCAGTTTAAATGCTCATGTCTTGTGTCAGTCTTTGAAATGTGAATGTTTTAGAGCTGACTGATTCTTTTGATTAAATCCTCTGCATGACAGGGAAACCCTATAAAGGGAAGACTGACTGTACAATTATGCCTAAATAGTATAATGGTGTATGTATTCCCTATTCCAATCTACAATAGAAATCAAAATCTTGGAGCGATGGATTGTTCCCAAGCCTAGAGAGAGCCAAATTTCTGTCATCCATTACCCAGTGGGAAAGAGGGAAAAGAAAACAAAAGGGTAAGGTACTAGCGCAATCAGCCAAAAGCACATATGAGCTTACTATGCTTCTTTACAGCAATTTGATAAAAGGTCTTGGGGAGGGAGAGGTATGGAAAATTCTCTAATACAAAGCAATTTGAAATGCTTTCACATGGGCATCATTCACTGAATGGAGAATGGAAACTCAGTCACTAGCAGTGATATTAGATGTACTCTTTTTAACCACTTTTATGATAGCCACTAGAATATTTCTACCTTTAAAACTAACCTTTCTATTATTGTTGGTCTCGTTGCCATGATAGACTTTCCATTAAAAAGCCTATTTTGTGCTTTATGATGTTACTTGCTTTCTGTTTTTAATATGATTAATAACTCTTAACAGACATCCGTCAAGCCAAACAGCTGGGTTGTTGCTCAAGGAACAGCTGTTTCATTGCTAAATATATTCTTACTTCACTAGTCACTAGCTTGCTGAGGATTTGCTAGTGATTTGTCTTTAAACATTTCACCGATAGCGAGAAAGTTTAGTGCTTAATCATACCCTAGGTTATGAAGGCTAAGTACTATTAAAAATACATAGAAAAAAACATTGGCAAGAAGTAATTATGTTTTCCAACCCCACCACTTTTGTTTTTTTGTTTTTTGCTTCGATGCCACACATAAGGTTACTACCAGATGTTCACATTATATATCCTGTCTGTATAACCCCCCCCCAAACCCACCCAACCTTTTTTTTATTCAAAAATGTCAATATTGTTTAACAGAAAATGTAATATCATTATAGTATTCAATAAACATTTAACAAGACACAGACATTTTCTGAAGGAAAATATTACCCGAGTGAACCTTTTAGCAGTTTAGCAGTTAAATTAGTAATTTCTTCATAACATCTGGTAAGCAGTCTCTAATTTCTGCACTTTGGAACAAAAAACCATTGGGTAGATTTTGAGTTATGAATAATTTGCCAGTTGTTTACCTTTATGCCAATCTTATTCTCCCCTGCATTGATGCAAGCAAATACATTACAAATATGTTTTCCATAAAAACCTTAGATCCTGGGGAGGGGGAAGGAATAGGAGTGAGTAAAAGCCATTTTGGGACATCCAAATTCACTCACATTTCTATCATCATTCTTCTTTGACACCTGATGGAAACAAAGGGCTTGATACTACTCTCCTTCAGTTAAGTTTTGTACATATAACAATCCATACTCAAAGCTCCTGCTATCAGTGAGAACTTTCTCATAAACTCTGTAGGTTTTGGATAAGACCCAGTGAGAAGCAAATTTAGTCTCCACATTCTGGCCATGAAAGTCCCTCTGGAAGTACAACTGTAGTGGAGGCATATTAAAGCACTGACGGGCAATTTAAGCCATTAAGTAACATAGTCTTGATCTGCCTTGATAGCTGTTTCTTGACCTCAGGGGGACAATTCTTTCTACCAGCAGTTCTTTATGGTGATACTGAAAACACAACTCAATGGTTTGGCAAGGCACTGGTCCTTACAGCATGGCCTCAGTGAAACAGAAGGTCCCACAGTGTTTCTTAAATAATATCACCAATATTTTCAGCTCAGCAGTTTTCTTGGTCAGTTCAGAATTCTCCCCCACCTTTTCTTTTTTATAAGAGGGATCAGCTTACTAGGACGAGGGGTTCACAGACCACCTCCCCACTTATTCCCAGGTGAATCATCAATCTCCACTGAGGTCAGAAATTGCAAATACTGTGTTCACTGACATGAGAAATAAGGTTAGAAATATATTTTGTAATTATAATGCAATTTTGTGACTAAGAAGCAAGCACTAGTAATAAGGGGTTCTGCCTAGTCTTCACAGACTACCATTGCTCTACAGACCACATTTTGGAACCCCCTGCACTGAATCATTCCACAGCTTCTTGATTTCCTGACTGGAGTTTAATTCTTAACATTTATCCTGAATGTGTGACAATCTTAATGTTAATAATATTTACTGTTAACTGTCAGGTCATCCGTCAGTGGGGAAAAGCTAAACTATTTTTGGCCACTGCTTGCATATGGTAGACCTGGGATTAGATTATCAGCCTTCTATCTGCTGCATAGTTTATTTTAATCCTAAAAGTGAAACCCATATGATTTACTGATACCATTCCAACAATATACATTCATTTGTAATCACTTGGGGCCAGATTCCTATTTACTGAGTAACGTAGCATTCAGATTGAACAACAATAGCTGAATGTTGCTGTTACCGTTTAAAATGCTTTAATTACATCACCTTAACCTTAGGGCCTGAATCCAGAGTCAACGAGAAGCCTTCCACTGGCATCACTCAGCTTCAGACAAATACTTTAAGAAACAAATCAAGAAAAAAACCCCAGTATAAACTTTTGCAAACATTTTCAATGGCTGTTCTTTGTGTAAAATTTGAAGTGACAAGGTGTTCAGCATTTCCTACCTGTTTCTTAACCACTCTTGTCAAAAAGTTTTGTTCAAGGCTTATTTGGGATAAAATGTTTAAACATTATAATATGTACATTACATAAATAACAGGCCAAATTTAAAACTGGCCAGAACTAGCTCTCCAGTCACCTTCCCTTTCCCCTCCCCTCTTACTTATGCTTTGGTTTTACATTAGGGCACCTGAGAATAGGTTTTGTCCCCTTGTGCGTTCTCCATTTGCTAAAATAATTTACACAGCTATTGGCTGGAACATAGACCTGGGATTATTTAGTAGTGCATATCAAGGAGCTGGTCCATCAGATCATTTTCTTTTCGTGTATGCTATTTTACGCAGAAAGTCCACAGGGAATGTAAGTAAAGTGTACAAAGACTTCTATTTTTGTGTGCTTCTTTAGACTAGTGGTTACACTCTCAGCCCCCACCCTGTGAAAACTTATAAAAAAATGGAGGCAGAAATGTCAGCTCTGATTGCTGTGCTCACAACACCAATCTTTTCCATGTGGGAAGACAGTACATGCTGGATAATTCCTTCTACAGCCCAAAACTCTGGGGCCTATTAAGAATTAAGATGAAATAGCCTAATGGAAAATGCCAGGTGGTACCAGGAATTACACACAGTGCAAACCATTTTATGCCCCTTAGGGCTAAATCATTGGTGAAATAAAGAGTTACACCCTGAATTTGAAACCTGCTATGACTTTATGGAAGCACAGGTCATCTCATGCATCGTCATGGCAAGAGATCAATTATTTGCCAGTGATAAAGTAATTGGACACTAGTTTTCTTCCAGTTCCTACTTTCCCCACTCCATCTACTGAGGACAGGCCTTCTAGCTGTGAAGTGAATGGGTCTCATTCTTCCCTGGCTTCCACTAGTTATCTCCGCTGGCTTCAATACAGGTATTCTGGATTTATCTTGCTTTTGGTTGTTTGCACACAATCTATGGTACTTCCCAGAGAAGGATAATCCTCAGTGCTAAGGCAGATCAGTTGGTTTTACCTGCAGCCTTGGGTTAACCTGAGCTTTAATCTATGCAGATGAAGGTGAGAGTAGGCAAAACATAACCAAACCAAGAAAGACTGAACACCCTGAATCTCCCCTGATCCTGGAGGGGCTGATACCACATAAATTAAAATGTCTTCCTTTACTCTACAGCTTATCACGGCCCTTATGGAGACATCATCCCAGAATATGGCAGCATTCTAACCAGGCCCTTGAAAACAGCTTGATTCCCTCCATGTTGGGTCAAGGCTAAACAAACTGGTTAAATCTCTTTTATGGCCCACTTGACCAGCAAAGAGGATCCGTACCAATGTTCAGGATCTAGTCTTAAAATATACAACAATATATATATTTTTTTACTTGATTAATTTTAAAGGGGAAAATAATCTAATCTTCCTTGCACAAGGAAGGAGACATATTTCAGGAGAAACAATTCTTCCCTACTTTGCAAGATGGAGGAAGTGCTAAATGGAATGGTCTTTTTCAGCTTCAGTGTCTTTATGCTACGGCTTAAAATGGAGCATATCTGAGAGGTGACGCTCTGTGTTAAGTGCTCCATCCAACTGCTGTATAAACAGAGCTGTTAGCTGCACCTTCTAAAGCTTCAGCGTCAAGGAGAATAATGAACAATGGCTTTTGATATCTTTACGTAAACCATGAATTTTATTATAGTGAATTACCATGTTAATTTATGAAAAGTAAACAAGACTTAGTGCAAAACTTATTCTGTGTATAACCTAACTTTCCTGGTGCCTAATGAGGTGACAGTGATGAAATCAAAACAAATATCTTTATGTTTCATAAATATTGGAAAAAGTAGTTCTGCGTTTAATCACTGTCTGAGTCATCAACAAAGCTGGTACTCCAGGTTCTTAGGTTAACATGACTATCTTTCCCTAACAGTTGAAGATCTCAGCAAAATCCTTATGGACCACCACCATTTTCATTAAAACAATGCTGGAAAACAGCTGTTTAATATAAGAAGTGAATAAGAGTTTTCACACAAATATATGGTAGATTCATCACCAATTTTGATTCCTCTGTTCCTACATAAAATTCTGAAGACAAAATACCTTATCCAGATCTTCTCAACAAATTCCCTTTGTTTTCCATGGGAATTTTGCAGGGGGAATTAATTGAAGAGTAGATCAAGACCTAACATTCTGCCCTTGCAATGAATTATATATACAATAAATAAACTCTGTCTACAGTAGTATATGCTAATATACTGGTCTCCTGAGATGGAAAGTTCTTCAGAAAGGGGATTATCCACAGCCTACCTTTTTATTGGGTCTATAGGGACCTACTACAATCCTGAAAAAGACAGAGATAACTGAGGGATGTGCAGTTAGTGAACACCCTCACAGGAGTTTAAGCTGCTAGGGCTCTTGTGTGGTTATAAACCCAAAGACATCTTACAGCTGAAGATGCTAAGAGACCTGAGTTTCCAGTGGGGAGGTGAGTCTGGCAGTCATACCTCTTTTGGAAAATTTGGTTGATCTGGCTCTTTCTGCTACTAGTATAGGGGTGTGTGTGTGTATTTATACATTGCTCTTTATATTATGCACACCTCAAACCAAAAATCTGCTATATCTTCAATGGTATCATTGTCACCTGTTCATTGTGCTTGGGATATCTGCCTTTAGAGTCTGAATCACACAGGACAGAAGCTAAAAGAAGGCTATTGAACTTCTAAGGGGCAAGGAGCCTCATGCCATGCAGAGTTGGAGCACTGACAACAGCAAAACTAGATTATTATGCTATTGTCACTGTCTGAAAACTGATTAGGAATCCAGGGTGTTGGCCACTCATTATCAAGCATTTAGACCTTTTTGGTTCTGCCAAGACGTAATTATTCTAGCATCCTGTACAACCTCACCCTGCTCCTTTTAAACAAACTCTTCATTTAGAGGCCATTTGTAGAAAATATCAGAAAATAACTGAGCTCACTTTCTATTACTGAAGCAGCAAAATGTAAACTAAATTCATTCCAATTTGCATGGAGTTCTGCATACACATAGATGTAAGTATAAGCTACAGAACAGACACTGAACTCTGTACCCTTTCTAGTCAATGTTTTATTAAATTTTTCCCTGTAAATCTCACTGTGTCTTTATTGCACTCACGTAATAATAGGAGACCTTTCCTCTGGCTAATTTCACACTTTGAAACTCCCATTCTTGTTAAGCCAAAACTTTGTAGTCTAATAGATAGAGTGTCTGGCATATAGTACAATAGAGGTGGACTCAGGTACCAAAGTGATTGTATTCTTTATTAAAACATATTTTATATATTTGGTGTCAAACTGATCATTGAATTTTCAACACTTAATTGCCATTCCTAGTCCCAAAATTTCTCCATTCAATGAAAATATTGAAACAAGGCTTTTTTGTTGAAGCAGCAGACTGTATTACGTAGTATAAAGTCACATTTTATGAAATTTCACAGGCGCACAGATCTTGGTTTGCATTCACGTGTTTGAACTTTATAGCCTTAATACTGCTATTTTTTATTAATTTTTTTCATTGTAATTTGCAAAATATTTCTGTTGCATTAGGGAACTGGGAAGCCCTACTGTGGCTTATTTAACACCTGTAAATTGCCAAATGCTTTTAGCTTTATGAGCTATATCTATTCTGTGTTTTAAAAGTAGCGTGTTCAGTTCCAGCAGCTGTATCCTTTATTAAAGAATTCTATTAACTTTATTCATTGGTGCCATTATAGATCAATGTGAGTTTACCACCTTCCACAATTTTTTAAGCAAGATGAGGCCATTTTGATCATCCACAGCTGACCCCTTGTATATCACACACCATGGAACTTCACTCTTTAGTTTCTGCATCTATTTTTTTTTAAAGATCCAAAATACTATAGCTATTTAGAAGGCCATGTTAGAAAAATTAATTCTGTTATATAAAGAATCAGATAAAACAAGGACTGACCTTACAGTAGGGTCCATCTGCAGCCCAAGTCAACAGGAGTCTTTTCCAGTGAGTTTGGCTGTCTTTGAATCAAGCTCAACATAGACTTTTTACAAGTGAGTTTATAAACACTAGTATGGGCCTGAAGTGAGCCCTGGTTACATGGGCCAGATCCTCAGGTATTTAGGAGTGACACAGAAGGCCTCAGTAGGTTTTAAATTGACAGAGCTGCTGCATCAATAAAGGATACAACTCACAGATTTTTATTTTGAAAAGGTACACAAAATTATAATTAAAATCAAAGAATATAATCACACTCTACATAAGCAAAGAAGCAGAGGCAATAAACTGATTCTTCAGGGCCCCTCCACACATGCAGACAAAGGTACAATGGGACCTAATGCATGGTCCACACAATCACACCTCCTACCATGCCACACATGCATGACAGGAGACATGATTGTGGGATCACACATTAGATCCCATTGTGTCTTATCACCGGTACAGGGGAAGCTTGATCCCCATTTCACACCCTGCCAAGGCTAGGAGACAGCAGCAGTTGTGATTTCTCAGCCCCAGAAACTTCGGACACCTCTGGGGCTGGGAGATTGCAGCCATGCCCCGTGGCTGCCACGACCCAGATGGTTCTGCCAGAATGCAGTGTCGGCAGATGCCAGGACTGAGAGTTCACTCAGTTGTGGGATGGGCATGGTACACCCCTCAGGTTGGGAGCCTGGTTCAGCCGACAGGGCTTCCAGCCACAGGGGAGGCCCTGCTACACATGCAAATTAAAACTGGATACCAACCAGCTACAAAGTTAATACACATTTCAAGATCTAACCTGATATAACTGGTTGGACCTTTTTCTGGAGTGATATAGGTACTTTGCATGTGTAGCTGCCTTCAGTTAATGGCACAATTAACCAGCTAATTGCACGCCACCTGTAACATGTAGAGGGAGCCTCAGTGTCAGTCTTGCACTATCTTTTATACCTGTTTTACATTCATGTTGCACACTGTCACCAACTCTAGTGATAAGAGAATGTTGACTTTCCAGAAGTCCAAGCCTACTTTGCACTGCAGCACTTGATGGCATAAAGTCTAGGGTAGAAGGGAATGATACCCAGTGGGCTTTGCCTTCACCCACTTTACCTTTGAGGACAACAGTGCTCTGTAATTTATGACACAAGGAATAATAATCAGGTATGATAAATTTATTGGCAAACAAACTAGCCCTCTTCTAGCATGGCCATTGGTAAGCCAGATTCTTTCCTGAGTTGCATCTGGCCAACTGCATGTATTAGGCTCACCGGTTTATTTCCCTAACAGTTGAAGATCTCAGCAAAATCCTTATGGACCACCACCATTTTCATTAAAACAATGCTGGAAAACAGCTGTTTAATATAAGAAGTGAATAAGAGTTTTCACACAAATATATGGTAGATTCATCACCAATTTTGATTCCTCTGTTCCTACATAAAATTCTGAAGACAAAATACCCTATCCAGATCTTCTCAACAAATTCCCTTTGTTTTCCATGGGAATTTTGCTTTCAAAGTATTACTGCAAAGGTACTTACAACCCTATAAAGAACTGAAGAGAAGGTCAGAGGAACAACTGAAAGAAAATTACAGACAGAAGACCTGAATTTAAATATTAAGCGCTTTTGGTGGCTTCTTCTGAATGTTCCACACATTGGCTGCTGCTGCTGCTGCTTCTTCACCCACTTCCAGGGTCTGGCAGCCTTCTCTTCAGCCCATGGCATTGTTCTATTAAAAAAAGAACTTTGTACGAAGTAGGGCTTCTGGGCGCACTTAATACATTCTAGGGTATCTCTGACTAAAGAACAATGCAAGTAAGCAAAATATGTGGAGGATGGTAACAACCTTTTGAACCACATGGAACATCACGAGTCTATACCAGCTATGTATTTGGCTTTCAGGCTTCTGGAAGCTTATCTGAACAGTCCTTTATGTTTTGACTATCACTACAGGAGAAGACCCAATTAAAAATACACTAGCAATTTCCTTGTTATTCTTGGAGCTACAATAAAGACTTCATCCTCTGCAATACAAATAGGTGTAGCTCCAGATTTGTACCAGCTGAGAATCTGAGCTTATATATCATCAGAAAACCTCTAATGTTAGCAAGAATGGCTTTGTGTCTTCTTCTTTGATGGCCATTTTTTACTTTGATTTTATGGTTCCCATTAGAGTCCAATGGCAGTTCTGGGCAAAATCTGAGGATAAAGTATGACTTTTGGAGCTTATATAATAATCAGAATGTTGTATAACTACAGCCTTAAAACAGTCACATATATAGGATAAACCAATTTTATTTTTACATTTTTAATTCAGAGGAAATGATGGTCTCAGCAGTGTGATAAATTTATGATAATCTAGAACAGAGTCTTCAGGCACACTGCTGCCTCAGACAGGTAGCTCGCTCAACTGGAAGTGGGGTATCTGCCTCTGCACAGCACTTTAGGCAGGCTACTTAGATCCGCCAAGAGACAGTGTCAATTTATCTGTGCCTGTGATATCTACCCATGTGGCACCCTATGTATGTGATGATGTTTCTTCTGCTTTAGGAAGTAACCCACCCAGCGCACTGCCATGCTCTTGACAAGCTTGGATAGATATGTACATTGATGGGTTTCGCCTAACATCCAGAGGTGATGAGCATCTGTGAAAATACCCAAGGGAGCCCAGGATGTCTCCTTATTCAATCCATCATGACCTTTTTCTTTGCTGCCCACCACAATCTGCCTGATTTATAATGAGCCTAGTAAAAGCGTATAATTAGAGATAGACTCGAACCAAACTCCAGATGCTACTGAAGTCAATAAGATTGACTTCTGGGAAACCAGGATTTCACCTTGGTTTCAAACATTTCTGGACTTTGGGAAAATTTGGGTCTGTTTTTATGAAATTATGTCCAAATACACAATTTTATACTCGGTCACTGTGCTGACCAGGCTTTATGACTCCACAGAGAACCAGCAATATATATACACTATACATTATATCTGTTTTTTTCTTGGTAAACAAATGATTACATGCTTCATAAAATGTTGCAGTCATTGTCCAAATGGCTAACCAGGAGAAGGTTGTATCATGGCCAGATATATTCACTTCACCCCTTGATTTGATGGGAATTGTTCAGAAAGGTCCCATGAAAAATATACAACACTTTGAGTTCAAAAAAGATTGGAATACAATCAAAGGGGAAATAAGAATGTGAGAATGCAATTGGATTGATCTCTTTGATCATGAATCCAGTAGGAATGTTAATTATCTTTAAATTTTAGACCAGACTGTGGGATTTCCTTCATAGCAGCCTCCTCAAAAGTACTTGCGAGTGATGTCACAAAAGTTGTACTGTCAATTTAGAGGGACAAGATTTATGCACACACAGAGCACATATCTTGGCAATCAGCAATGAGGCAGAGATGTACATGGAGATCAGGAGAGTGATGGGGAGGTAACTAGGACAGTTTGGTCCACGTGGGACATGTCTATATGTAGTTTTAGTGAGATACAATAAATTCTGGCACAGTTTGCTCTGGAGTTTATAGCTCCTGGGTGTCACATTTACATGTGTGCCTGGGGACCACAGCAAATTGAGCTGGGTCGGAGCAGCCCTGGCTGGCAGCGGGTTTGGGGGACTACTCTAACCTAGATCAATGTGCTGTATAGGGGCTGGCTGGGGCAGGAAGGTACTCCAGGGTAGGGCTAGCTGGCAGCCAGCACTCTCACTGAAGCACCCTCATGCCCCAGCCAGCCCTGTCAAGTGTCTACTTGTGTGTTGCAGTGCACTAAATAATGCTGCAGTACAACAGTACTTGTATTTACAAATACTAACCTAAACATTTATAAGTTTCCTGCACCCTTCTAGGGGTGCACATGTAGACTCTGAGACTTTACTGTGGAGCTAGTTAGTTCACAGTAAATGTCTCATGTAGATGCACCCATGGTGATATTGCTTGCACCAGTATAGACCAGGAGTTGTTCTGTGGGCTTCAATTGTGCTCTCCAGATTTATACCAGTGAAAGAACAGAATTTGGACCTGATTCTCCTTTCACTAATACACTCTTTACATCATTGTAAATTCCACTGTAATTTCATCTAATTGACCGGTCAGTGACTGATGTCTGTGAATGCCAGACTGGAACCAGATTTTATGCAATGAGAGCAAGTACCAAAAGAGCATTAGATTTGCAAGTATAGGTGATGCTGAAACCTAACAGACCTCAAATTCTGTGGGTCACTTCCAGGGCTGAGGAGTCCTGAATCTGATTCATCTTTCCTCAGCCTGTATCCTGGCTCTTATATTAACATAATTTCCTTGACTTCATTCATTCTTTATTTACAAGAGTTTAACTAAGAGCAGAATCAGATCCAAGAAGCTATATTTGCAGTTCTAAAGTTTACCTGAACATTTTCTTTTGTCAAGCCCTGTCTTATTTCCTTCTCTAAACCCCCTCATTTTTAAATTCCTTCTTTCCCTCTCCATTACTTTCTCCCTGCCCTTCCATTTTGTGGGTACCCAAAATCTCCCTGGTTCTAGGAACATTTCACAGCTGGAATGTCTTGAAAATGATTTACTTTCTCACAAAACATTTCAATGATAATTTTTAAAATAAAATGTATTAAAAGTATGTTTTAGATTTTCATTTAAAAGACCTCAAAAATACACTTCTGATGATCATAAATATTTGGCTTGCTGAAGGCTAACACATTTTCAATCTTTTTTGAAGGAATTTTGAAACGTATCAGTGAAAATCAAGTTTTTCTGCAGAAAATTTTGATTGATAGAAACAGTCATTTTCTATCAAAACACACTGGTGAGAAAATTTTGAACATATCTAATATCATCATCTGGTTGGGCTTTTGTTTTTGCCTCTGTGTATATGTGATACTGTACAAAGAAGGTGATTTTTTCATATGGTAAACAATTTCCATTTTTATACATTAATATTATTGTGTAAATTTAAAAAATCTAATTTTAAACTTGAATTCTCTTCCATGAGAGCAACAAGTCACTATAACAAGAATTTGAAGTCTTCTTCAGAAACATAGAAAGGAGGCAATAAATACTTTTTATATCATTTTATACTGTCACTTCGACCAGAAATTTGAACTTCAGTATTTTGTTCAATAACTCAGAGGGTACTAGGGACTGGGAACTAGAAATGCAGATCTAGAAAAATTTGAATATGAACAATAGATGTTAATAACTTTATCGTTTTACAGTATTATCAGTATTGACTCCGACTGTCTGTGAAAGTACAATATTAAGACCATCCAGCAGGGGTCACAAAAGAATGCTTAATAATATCTGAGTTGTATAGCTTCATCACCACCAGTTTTCCAAATCAAAGTGTTTGTGTGTGTGTGTGTGGTCATAAGAATAACTTTATTTGGAGGCTTGATCCTGCAGACATATATGCAGGGAATAGTTTAAGGACTATATTTAAAAATTTATTTGCACCCTTCCTGAGCTCCACTAAGGATCAGGTGTTATAAGGTGTTATAAAGTGTTTGTAGAATCTGTTAAGACTAAAGTGGTTTCAATAAATCATACTAGAAATTTTACAAATTTGATAAACAGTTTTACAAGGGTATTTTTGAGGCATTTATAAATGCAGATGCATCATAAAATAATAAATCTTTCCCCCTTTTTCCCATAAATAAATGAAGTGGGTAATCATGCTAAGACCTTAACTCACTCCATTTGCAGGTAGGTAAATGATTCACCTCATGCACAACCTGATCCAGAAGTCATTAGAATCTGTTTTGAACCTTCTATAAAACACATTTTCCATTTGAGACACCCTTTTTTCCTCTGTCAAAATCTTGATCTATATAGCCCATTTTATTGTCTTTGATTTGTTTTTCTGTCATTCATAGAATTTTGCTCCCAGGCTTTATGCTGCTATCCTGATCTTCTTGCAGTCCATCTGCAGTTTTGTTTTGTTTTGTTTTGTTTTCAGATCAAATGCTTCAGGGAGCTTAAAAATAAAAAAGAAACACAATCAGCCAAGTAGCTTCATGCTTGGCAGCACAACTCCACAAAAAACACCCAGTGTCCTCACACAATAGAAAAGATAGGCTTCTGCAGCGGCAAAGGAAACAGATTTCAGCTCCAAGCTTCCAGGGGGTTAAAACAACAGCCTTGAAGCATTATAACAATACCTCCATCTTATATCCTTTAACTTTGAGTCAGGAGTTCTCCAGTTAGAATACAAAAGTGATGCCCTCTTTACTGAGATGGCATGGTAGAAATGTTACATTACTAGTGTGTGCACTTAGATTAAAAAGCCAGGGAGGGGGAGGGGTTGTACATGGGGACAGAAGCATTTTATCCAGAAAAGTATCCTTAACCAGGAATAGCACTTACTGACATACTTAAGTTCTACTGAAGTCAGAGGGATTCAACACACACTTAAAAAGGAAGTGTTTTCTGTATCAGTGTTTGCAATAGCAATAACCAGGTAATTTTATTGTATAATGCTCTGATGGTTTGTGTTGCATACAGAATTTTTTTACATTAATATTTTTAGAAAGTACTTGACTTCCAATATCATTCTGTCCATGTAATACAAAGTAAAACAGTAACATTTTTTGGTTAAGCCATGGAGCAATGCAGGTAGTTACCAGCTGAGCTAATGGCACATTCAGTAAGTATAATCTTCATTGATTCAAACTAGTTTTACAACCTTTATTTTCCTGGGGGTGTTTATGAACTAGATAGCAACAGAAATGGAGACCGACAGAAAACAGCTTCCTGCAGTCTCCCAGAATGAGAACATGACAGTCAGGGCTCTCATTTCCTGCAAAAAGGTGTGCATGTCCTGTATCCTGGACAACTTTGGATGATATTCTTCCTTTCTTCCTCTAAGGTCTGTACAGCACTGCTAACCTTTGCTAATTCCTGCAATTCAGACTAACCAAACCAACTGTAGACTACATAGGCCTAGAAAGCAGACCCAGTTCAATGCAGCTATGTTGGTTTACATTGAGGATCTGGTGTAGATATTGCCAATATGATTAGGGCATAGCATTTATATTTCTTTGCAACGATAGTCTTTGCCTCACTAAAATAACTGGGAGGACCAACGACAATCTTTAAGGTCATGTCATCTTCATGGCAACCCTGGGATTTCTGTCAGGAAGCATGCCTTACCTACTTGCTCCAGCTCAACTGATACCACAGGCCAACATAGAATAGTCTAGAGAGCATGGCAGCACCACTGATTATAACTATTCTAAGCTGCTTACAGTGTCAAATGTCTGGGTTTGGTCAGTGGTGAGATGGAGCCAGTAAGAGGGACATGCTTCTCAGCAGCAGTTGTAGACTTGGCATGGAGGCAGTGTAGACAAGTCCCAGATAACAAGAATCCTTTAGAAGGATAAGTTTTGTGAAAGTTTGAAGGACTTTATCATAAATCATTGTTTACATAAGAAAATGTTCAGAATAGAAGAACCATTTTAAATAAAAATGAAAGAGGGTTCAATGTCACACTGGGATCAGCAGTGCTGTAGCAAGGAAGTTTGGTGCCCAGGGCCAGCCTAAAGTGGCAGCCTGCCCTCGCCCTGCACACAGGTCTGCTCCCCCTGACATGCTTGCCCGGGAGTGCACACAGCAGTGGGAACTACTTTCCCCACATCCTGCGCCCCACCCCGGCTGGGCAGCGCCCATTGCTGCCCCTTCACTTCGGCACCTGAGGAGGTCACCCCGCTTGTCCCTCCCCCCACTTCCTATGGTACTAGGGAGCAGAACCAGTTTCAAAAGCTGTAGGAATATAAGGTTTAAACTTGACTCCTATAAACTGTTTGGCTGGCCTTTCTGGGTGGGGGCACACTATTAAAGATAGGTTTAAAAAACAAAAAAAATTAGCAACTAGGTAAGAGAATAAAAATATCAAGGTAATAGTCATTCTAATCAATCTGCCTCTGGCTGGATGCACATAGTTCCAAGAATAGTACAAAGACACACCATTGATTATTAGTATTATTTTAGACTTTCCTTGATAACAGGAGCCTTGGACTCACTTTTTTCCTTTTATCCCACTTAGCTTCCTCTTATACCTTCAGTTTTTCAGAGCTCTACTTCAACAACCCCCTCTCCTACCACTTGACAGCTGTTGTGCTCTTTTCTTCCCCTCCACAAGAGCCAGTCAAATAGCTGAAGCAATATGGGAAGGGAAAAGGGGGAAGGACTATGAAAACATTAAAATGCGTTATTTTTTAAATCAAATTCCCAGGCTTCAACCCCAAAAATTCAGGCACTTTTTGAGATTTAGAGAATTCAAGCCAACTCTACTCTTTAGCCTCCTTTTGTTTGCTCAAGGCCATGATATAGTGAAGCCTGGACAGACCTATGCCTTATCAGGTTTAGCACAAACTATGTTCAGATGCCTGACAGAAAATATTATTTCGAAATAAAGAAAAGTTGTTGACTGGTTTACTCCCAAGCCTGCTGCCTGAGGCTGCTGGTGCTCCTAGCTTCAATTCCTAGATCAAGTGGACTTTCCAATGCCAGAAGCTGAGCATCACCTTCTCCTGACATCCATGTGGGGGAGAACCCTTCTCTCTCTCTCTTTTTCATACAGACCCAGTGGGTCTGGGGAAAGAATTACAGTCCTGCTCAGCAACTCAAGAGAGGAGAAGAAAGAGGAGAGACTATTGTATAGAGAACCCACCATCAGGGCTGAGGTGGTAAAACCTGAGCCCAACATGAGGGTCCTGGAGAAGACATATATGTTGATAGAAGTTCTGTTTTTGCTTTCAAAAACACTACGTAGAAATCTCACAGAGATGTCTACCCTAGATCTTCTTAAACATGACAAGAATAGATCTTGAACCAAAATGTGAGGATAAAAGACAAAGAGCGGATGGTATCCATGTGACCTGATTGTTCAGATGAACCAAGAATAGCAAAGTTACGCTACTACTGGAGCATGAAACAGCTCCAAGGAACTGAACAGCTGTCACCACAACTGATTGCCAGAGAGCCAGATGTTGATGTTGGGGAAATGTATCCAGGGTAGTTTGGCATCTGAGTCCTATGATTGCTATTGAAATGGAAGAAAGCACAGAGATATGGCGGACAAATGGTTCTTCTGCATGCTGTGCCCCACCCTTATTTTAATTAGTGTAGAAGCATTCTTGGAAAGTTGGAGTGCCTAAAAGGCAACTCTTAAAACATGACAGAAAACTAACTTCAGAATGTGATTTATATATTTAAAAAAGACATGTGTCTCACATTAAAACTTTTTATCCTTATTTCTTATGAAAACCTTGTTTGCGAGCTGGGATATATATTGAAATTAAACTCCTACTATCTGCTATTGCCATTACATATATATTACGTATGTGTGTGGGAGTGTTTAAAGTTTTCCTAGAAGTGGTTAGATTTTGTTAAGTTAGTGGCAAAACTCCCATTAACTTAGATGGAAGCACAATCTGGCTTGTTCAGGATCTGATTTAACGTCTCTAAAAAAACAATGAAGAAGTATCCACCTGAGTTCAGTGGACTTTGGATCAGGCCTTACAGTGAACAGAAAGAAGAGAAGAACTCAAATCCTTTTTGTCAGCCAAGAGGGGAGGAAAATTCCCTGCAAGGAATTTTTGATCTTTTATAATTTATTTTTGACCAGCTGAAACCAAAGGGGATGCCTAGTCAGAGGCACAGCAGGACAGCTTCGTGCCTAGGACAGCCACGATGCACAGAAGAGGCAACCAGCTTCTGCCATGCTGATAGTGGTGGCACAATCAGCTGCCACTGTGGCGGTGGCTATTTTCTGCTCCCTTTGGCCTGCATGCTTGCCTGCCCATCCAAGAAAGTGAAATCTGGTGATGCTGTTACTCTTTTTGATAGAATTTGATACTCTGCCTCTTAAAACAGAAATAGGATGAGATCTATGCTTTAAGATCAACATTTTTTTTTAAAATGTCCACTAATCTGGAGTGCCCAATTTGCAGCACACAGGGCCAATTTTCATGTGAGTTCAGTACCTGCAACTCCCACTAAAGCCTGGGTCCTCACCCTCTCTGGAAATCTGGCTCTAGCCATTTCAAATTGGACAGCCAACTTTGTTGTCATTTGAAAGCCCTCAGGTTGTTTTGGTTTTTTTTAATAAATAAGCTACATCCCTGATTCAATGGCACTCTTAAACACATACCTAAAACCTTCAACCCATGAAAAATCCATCCCTAGTCATCAAGGCCATTAACTGATTTGCTGGTAACTTGATTATTCATGAGCTAAAAAATAAGCATGTGCCTCAGGGAGCTCCTGAATTGAGGCCTGTGCTGCTGCTTCCAAGGAGCTGCTAGCTCCTGTTTAACTAAGGAAACAGATCTGGGTTCTGAGCTTGGATCCGCTTAACAGTATTGCAAATACTGCTTACCTGTCAAAGGAATCTAAATTTAATTAGCAAATTTCTATCCCCCTTTGCATGGAAGCCTTATGAACATATTGCAGGGATGTAAGTGAATGCCTGATTCTCTGCTGCCTTGCACTTTGAGGAGTCACCTATATCTCTGTAAAACAAACACAAAATGGCACCACTGGCATGAGGAGTGAATTCTGACATGGCACCCTTTCACATGTCCTTGCTTAAGCAGGGAATCAGACATCGAAGGAAGCATTTGGTCTCAATAGACCCAACAGTGCCACTGCAGGAAGTTCTGAGACATGGTGTTACACAAACTGGGTAATATCTTCTGTCCAAACGATTTAATCTTTTATTTGCTTAAGTTAAATGGATTAGCATACAATAAAAGATACACTTGGAGGGTGGAGGAGGACTTTGTTTCAACATGACCCTGTACAGGTGGTTTTCATTATAATAGCTGGAGTTTTGCAACTTTACAAATTTTATTGAAGAACTGAAACTGGACAGAAGGCTGGTTCAGAGGGTAATCAGTGCAACCTGATAGCAATGCTTAGCCATAGTAACCTTAATTACAATACAAGAAAATAACATATTTTCTCACATATGACACACCAGATTTATCCCAAAATCAAGTTTCCAACATTGGGGTGTGTGGTTTAAATGAAGAAGCTGCTTTCTTTGGTGGAAAAGGGACATTTCTGGTGACACTTCATGCCATGCAGCTGCCGGGACGGCTGCTGCTTGTCTCTGCTTAGCAAACTGAAGAGTCACAGTTGTATGTTAACCTTCTCACAACTGTAGCTACTGGTTAAGCACTGTAGCTTATACCTGAAGTAGCAAGTGAGCAGTTGGAAGCATCTTGATGAGGTTTGTGATATGGAAACAGCACTTTATTTAGAGGAATATATATAAAGAACTACTTAAGGTAAAGATAACAGCCTTGCTATTGTCCTTTGCAAGGATCTGGGGCCTAACCTTCTATGACATATAATAAGTCCACCTGGAAACATAAAGGGTGGATCCAGATGTCAGGCACATGTGGATATTGTGTGCTCATTAGCAGCGCTGGGGCAAAATTTGCTACTGGTATTTCCTGGTACCAAAAAAACCCCTGGGGAAAAAAAGTGGCAAAAGCATGCCAAAGTGCTGCAAGCCATGAGAAATATGGAGACAGGGGAGCCCCTCTCTGTGCGCTGCTTGCTCCCCCATCTCAAGGCACACTGCACTCCAGCCAGCTGCATAGCTGGCTGGGCTAAAGTGTGCCTCAAGATGGGGGCTCCATTGCGGAGCCCTTGCATTGAGGCACGGAGAGAGGGGAGCAGCCAACCCAGGGAGCTTCCTGTTCCCCCATTTCGAGGCACGCTGCACCTCAGCCAGCTGCTCGGTGGCTGGCTGGGGTGCAGTGTGCCTCAAGACAGGGGCTCCATGGGTGCTTGTACATGTGATGGGGGTTAAGTCCTCAAGGTTTTATTCTATGCCCCCTAAACTGAAATGGTGGGGCATAGAATAAAACCCTGAAGACTAAACCATTTCAATTTGTCCATCACTTTACACTGAGGGACCTGATGCTTTTTTTTTTTTTTTTTTGAGCCAAAGCCTACTTACAGAGGCAAGCTGCTAGCAGGCTGAGCAGCCCCTGAGTTGCTGGGGGCTTCTGTCCTCCCATCCACAGTGGCAGTGCCCCCTGGGGCTTGATCCAGCTTTTCCCCAACCCCGAGTGGGAGCAGCACCTGGCCAGCTAGCAGCCCACCCAGCTAGCCCTGGGGAGGCGCTGCCATTGTGGAGGGAAGGACCAGGGCCTCGCTGCTCAGGGACAACTTGGGTTGCTGGCAGCTTGTGCCCCAGCCTCAAGAGGAATGGGCAGGCTCCACTGAAAGAAAAAAGAAAGTATTGGGCCCCTCACCACTTTTGCCTTCAGCAAACTCCTACAGCCGGCAGGATTCCTGGGGCCACTCGGGAACAAGCTGACTTGGCCCTGGGAGACAGGGAAGCAGCAGGGAGTTGGCTGGGTTTGCTGGCAGCCAGAGAAGGTGGTGCGGACAGTGCATGGGGTGCTGGAAGCCCGGCTGGGCTGCTAACTGGATGGGTGCTACCCCAGCTCAGAGGTGCCTGATAGACATGTCTCCACATCATGTGGATGTGGCCTGAGTGTCCAGGAACTGTGGCATCACTGGAGAAAGTCTGTCATATGAAGATATTCCTGATGTCACACTTTGTGGATCTTCTATATTTCCGGAAGGATCAACTCTATGTTACACAGATGGTGCTGGAAAAATCTGTTTCTGCAACCTGCTTTCCAAAAGCAATGTGCCTGTTTTATTAGGGGATGTGCTGTATGCAAGAAATTGTGGTAGTACTAAAAATATACATATTACGTCTTTGCTTTTACTAGCCATCCATCCAGCAGTTCTTAGCCTGCAGAAAGGTAGAAGCTTTTGGTCTATGGCTAGGTGATGATGCTTCACGGCAATCTAAAGTAGTTGTCCAGAGTAGTTGTCCAGTATGCCCTGTACTAATTACGTCATTAATAGAGACGCTCACTCAATTTGTATTCCTGCAGAGTGTGAAAATTCTTGTAGCAGTCCTCAACTGCTAGGGCTTTATGTAGTGCTGCTTCACTCCACACAGTAAGTTTCTGATACCTGAGCATAATATTGATTTTCTAAGCATTTTAGATCCTGTATTTTCTCACATTCAGTGCATCCCAGAATAAGACAAAACCTTGTTTTTGAAAAGCAGAACAAAGGAAAAACCTTTCCTTGTAGTAAGTAACTGAGTAGCAGCAGCTAGGGAGCTGCCCCTGCTCATTCTTCTGCTCTTTGTGGATCATGTGCAGACTACTTTGCTCATGAAATGGATCTTACCATATTTCTCATATATAATTTATACTCAAATTTCTAGCAGCTAGCTTTTTGGAGAAAAAAAAGCATGCTGTACGTAGGAAAATACTGGGATACTATTTCTGATCATTAAAAGCTATAGTATATGGTAATAGACGACATAATACAAGATTTAAATGTTATCTGTATAGCATCTAGCATTACTAACGTCTTAACTAGACCCTCTGGATCCTTGTTAATATAAACATTTAAACAAAGTAAACTGCTAATAAAGGACCACAATAGCTGGTAATGTTAATTATTTTAGTATTCCCTTTATACTTGCATATTTAAATTTGTCTCTGCCTTATCTTGCACTTAAGCTAGCAGAAAGCTTTTTTTTTATAGTTCTGTTGATTACATACTAGTAATCTAGTTATATGATTACATTTCCAGGCTTGTCTAATTTTTCTTCTTCTTTCTCATGTATGTTTTGACAAAAGATTTTTGGGGTAGAGGAAATTTACAACAGTGCCATTCACAGAATCAAAATATGTTAAAAGCTTTTTTGTTTTTTTAGAGTTAAAATAGATGCTCTGAGGTTTTTGAAGCTGTTTCTTCAAGCCATGATATGTATTAGTCCCCAGGATACATAGTTTAACAAGGCATCAATTGTTTAGAGTCTGAATTGAAAGCAACTTCAGAATATGAGGTATCATAAATCCATAAAGGACTGTGGCCTTTAAGCCTGAAAGGGTCTTGGCCTCTTTAATTTGTGCCTTAAAAGTGCTTAAAACAAGGTACAGTTGTAATTCATGTCCATGTATGGTATAAGTAGACACCACCGTTATGGACCTGCTAGTTTTCAAAATACTAGTCCTTCCCCAACAAGCTAAAAGAGCCATTCTTCATATACTTCCTGAAGGAGAAGTTACACATTATGCTTAGGCTGTACTATATATTTTGACCGTACTAAATATGTGAATCGTTAAGCAGCGTTAAAGTTACACTATGGTGTGAGCAGTTGCGTATTAAGAGGTAATACCATTTCTTGCCTGCACCGCTCTGACTTGCTATTAGAGGGGTGGGGAGGAGGACTGTGGCTAAAAGCCAAGACACCTGAGCTCTATCTCTGCTGGCGGGGGGGAGAAGGTAGGAGCAGAGCACCCTGGGATATTGGAGGATTGCAATTTGCTCGTTTTATCTCCGTAGAACAGAATGAAGTTGTGAGATAACTGGCAAGGCCCAGTGTTAACCCTTGTCTGAAGCTCATAACTTCGAGAAATCCTGGATTTTCCCTTCTAATGTATCTTATGGTTAAGACAACGTGACAATTATAATTGTTTTATTACTTTAGTGAGAAGTAGTTAGCTGTGTGAGTCTGAAGTCAGGAAGAAGCCATGGTAGGACAGCTTCTTAGAGAATAACTTGTTCAGAAAATCATAAGCTTTTGAAGCTGACAGCCTACACTGCCACGCTTCCGCCTCCCTGGACATTGTGTCATTGACCACAGAGTAGCTGTTCTTAAATAACAAAACTTTGAAAACCAACGTGAATGTGAAAATGCAGAACACAAAATCATCCACAGATGGGACTGTGTTAAGTATCATCTCAACAGAGACTCTGGATTCCCATCCAATTACCTGGACTAGCTTTTATAGTTGTCATGTCTCTCAATGGGCTAACTGCTTTGTTTATTCCTTTTGATCTCTTCAGCTCATCTTGCCTCTCTCAGCAGTACCCCGTCCCCATATCCATGTCGCCCGCTTTCCCAATCCCTTGGACTTAAATTCCTTTATTCCTTTCTATTTAGTACCCCTGCTCTCTGCCAGCCCATTCACACCATCTAACGAAGTAGCATGTCACCTATAAAAACTTATGCATCTCTGAAGGTGTTAGTCTCTGAGGTGCCACCCTACCCTGCCTTTTTATTTTAGTTATTGCTAATCATTTGGATAAAGTTTGTGCATTTTCAGTTGAAGTAAAGGCAAGTTTCTTTGACTATCTTTTTGAAGAGTCTCTATTATACGGAAATATGGAAGAAAAGGATTCAGGTAAGTGGAGTCAAAAGGTGAAATATTACAAGACATTACTTTTACATGAGATCTAGATCCAGCCATGGACTTATTTTTCCATCCAGGCACATTCAGAAAGATTCTGAATATTTTAAGTACTGCTCTAGAAGGTGGCCTTGAAGTAGCTACTCCTGTTACTACTACTGTCCAACTTCTGATTCTAGGATGAATTGAAATGTTTCTATTGAAACTATTTTCATGGAAAAGATGGAGTTTGGATGTGTGAGAAGTATCTGCTTTCCTCAAAGTTTTGATATTTTAGATAGAGAAACTAAATATTCAAAGACAGTATATTTGGGTATTGATAAGCTGTCATAGGGCATGTCTACATGAGACATTTACTGCACAGTTGATGAATTAACTATGCAGTAGGTATCTACACATGTGCCTCTATTAGTGTGCATGAAACAAACTCTGCAGCAGGATAGGGCCTGTAAATACAAGTCCTATCCTGCTGCAGAGTTTTTTTGTGCATAGTACCACACATGTAGATGTTGAGCCAGCTGGCTGGGGCATGATGTTGAGCCAGCTGGCCTCCTAGCCAGCCCTGCACTGAAGCACCTTCATCCCCAGATAGCCCCTCTGCAGCACATTGAATCCAGCTGGAGCAATTCCAGCCTGGCAAGCTGACCCACTGAGTTCCCTGCTAGCCAGGGCTGCTGCGATCCAGTTCAGTGTGCTGTGCTCTGGGCACACTTGTAAATCACTTGCCCAGGAGCTTCCTGGAAGCAATACACTGTCGAGCAATAAACTCTGCAGTGCATTGCTGCCCCTTAATGGCACATGTAGATGCACCCATAGTGACTCATGGCATTTGCAGTTTGGGTGCCACATGACCCTATGTTCCTCTATGACTGTGGCTCTCAACCTTTTTAGACTCAAGGCACCCCTTGTTAGACTTAAAGCACCCCTTACAAAATACCAGCTTTTAGTTTTCACTAATTTATTACATAAAAATAATAGAGCTTCTGTTACAAAGAACTCAGAAAGATCACATTAGGTCAGAATATATTTAACACTAAATCTCTAGGTTTATCTAATGAAACATGTTTGTACACCTAACAGTGCTAACATTGCGTGGCTCCCCACAGTACACTTAAAAGTATCTCGCAGTACCCTGGCTGAGAATAACTGCTCTATAAACTAGATTCTATGGTTAGACTATGTCTGCCAGCAACTGCAGTCATAGATTCCCATGATGCATGTTCCATGAGGGAGGGAGATATAGTCTGACCAGGAAGCCTTCCCTATAAAGAATAAAAAATTGAGGCACCTGAACTACCACTTCCATAAAACAGAGCAACAACATTCTATTTCCTTATTTATTTATTTGGTTTCTATTTGGCTGTGTATTTATAAATCAATATGTTTCTATATTTGGTCAAAATATTGTGGTTTTCAAATGTTTGGGTTAAAATGATTTTTCCCTTTTCCATATTAGTCATGCATAGAAAGTAAGTCTTAAATAGGGAGAGAGGTAGAGAGGTAGAGAAAGGATAGAATTCAACTAAAAAAATCAACTCCTGGGAGTCTACATTGTTCTCTGTTTTAAATTACATGGTCTTAACATTTTTTCTTTCATTCCTACCCTTTAAAACTAAACAAAACACAACACCAAGGCATCAGCTACAGGGAAGTTACACAGGCAACAGGAATCACATGACAGTACAAGACAACAGTGTTTGATCTTGGGACACTAAACAAGCCTTTTCGACTACATGAGAGATATTGGCATTGTTCCTGTTTTCATATACTTGCCATGTGTGCTTAGATATCCGGTGATGAGGCCACATAACTCCCACAGAAGATAGACAGAGGATAATGTAAGGCACAACTGGAACAGTGTTGTGGTTCCAGAACATCTGGTTAAAAAACTGTGTGGATGCCCAGTGCTTTTCATTTACAAAGAACACAGAATTACACAGTATGTTAAAGGTTGTCCAAGTCAGGTGTAGCAGACTGCAAGTCAGAGAAGTGCCCAAAGAAGAGAGGCTTTTCAGAAAACCACCCATTCCTGAGAACAGATGTCAAGAACACTCCAGTCAACTGTAAGTGTTCCACAGGACACCAGGCTCAGGCATTCAGCCTCGAGGCCTTTCCAGGCTTTGGCAATTCCAGGTGAGAAGGAAACACTGGGTACTGGCAAGCATTATACTTAGACTGGCCTAACCAAGGTTCAAACGCCTGCTTGTGCAGGCATTCACAGGGCTTAAATTGGCCAAAAAATGGTGCATTTGAACTTACTGAGGTAAGTTCATCACAGGAGACTGGGCAACACCTCTCCTCCCCCCACATCTGCAGACTCACCAAACGCCCATGCAGACTCATCAGCCCCCCCGATCCCTCCAACCCCTCCCCCCACCATGAGTTACTTACCTTTGAATGTCTGCACCACCCCCAGCAGCAGCAGGAAATGCCTACATGTGCTACTCCCAGTCTAGGTTTAAGCTGCTTAAAACAAGGTGCCTAAACCTAGATCAGATGCAGCAAATGTTTGTACATACCCATTATGATCTTGTACTCTAACCTTCTGCATAACACAGACCATGAAGGGGATGGACAGAAGTGCAGCTCCCCCCAGCCCCCGTAACTTATGGCGCTTTGCAGGAAGCACCATGATTTACAGGTATCTCTGGGACCCAACAGACATTCACTGTTAGGTCCCAGGGGTTGGGAAATGAGCTGCAGTTCAGAGCAGCTGTGTCTTTGCAGCCACTCTTCCCTAGCAACACCTCCTCCCAATCCCAGCCTTGGCAATGTCTTTAGAATGGGAGAGGGTGGGGAAGGGAGTATAGGGAGCTCATTCTGGGGGGTAGCCCAGCCAGCACTGGAGAGTGGGGTGGGTATATTGGAGCCCCCCACCTCCAATCCACCAGCTCCACCCTCCACTGCTAGCTGGGCAACCCCCAGAACAAGTTTCCTCCACTCCCTTTTACCCCTCCCATTCCAAAGACAGTGTGGGGAGCAGGGCTTGGTTGTATCAGCTGAGACCTGCTTCTGGCCAGGCTGGCAGATGTTAATGAAGGTGCTTCACTTTGGAAAGCCTTCACCAGACTATCATGTGATCAGACATTTTTAAAGCACTCTGTATCCCTGCAGTTCTGTCAGTGCACAGCTGAAGAGCACTTTCAAGGGCACATCATTTAACAAACTATCATGTCTGTCAGTGCCTGAAATCTCACCCAGAGGTTTCTGTAACTAGTTCAGTCACTTGGGACTGAAATTGAATTAAATATGTTGCAATTGGCAAAACTTATTAAAAATTATTGACATCTTGAATTAAGCATGGAAATAAATAGAATCTTATAGCTATGTTTTAGAAAAGTGGTGCTCAAACTTTTGGCCCAGTAAGCCAGGTAAGTGGCATGAGGCTGGTCCATGGGCCTGATCAGCCACCACGTGCTTGCATGGCTTCAGTCAACCCCTGTACGTCTGGTTTGGGTGCTGTGCTGGCTCTGCATAGCAGGGTTGGGCCCTACACCCTAGGACCAGACCCTAGAGCCCCATGCTGCCGCTGCATGCTGGGATGGGGTCCCACACCACTCATCTATGCCAGAATCAGGCCCTGCATGACAGAATTGGGCCCTGGCACCCCCAAAGACATGGTCTGGCCTCATGCTCCAGGATCATGCCCTATACTGCCCTGTGTACCCAGTCTAACATGCAGGCTCATGCCATGGTAAGCCCAAAAAAGCTTAACAAGGGTCCAAAAATTTGGCAACAGGGGACTGGTAAACATTCCCCTCCCTCACCAAATTTTCAAACCCAGGATGTGGGATGCTTTAGGGGTTGAGCACCCTGGTTTAGAAGAATCTAGTTATTTCAGACTTTCTTCCCCCCATCTCCACCGGTTTAAGAACTGGTACAGACCAGTTCTCTTTCTTTCTCTCTTTTACACATACACACATATACCTTACCATACAGAAGTATGTATTCTGAAAAATATACAAGACCTTTCTCCCTACTTTTTATCCACTCCCACATTTTGAAAGAAAAATAAAAAATATCCTGCTATTTTATCTATGCCCTTCCTGAAAATTAAGCCCAGGAGAATAGAACTTTAGGATCCTATATATACGCCCCATGCCCGCTCCAACATGTTTTTATCAGAATGCATCAGTGCAGACTCAGTTGAGTCTGCTGGAGAGGTCTAATTAGAATGGCTCAGCAGCCTCAGCATCATGTTTGTTCAGTGTCCCCGCATTCCAAAATGGCAGCAGCAGTGCTTTAACTAAAGCTCATCAAACAAACTTTAGTTAAAGTGCCCTCGCTGCCATTTTGAAGTGCAGGATGCTGAATACATGAGACACTGTGGGCGTTTTAACTAGAGCAGCTCCTGAGAGCTGCTTTAATTAAAATGCACCCTGTCCCCCCCACCCCAGAGCACATGCAAAGATTCCCCATTTTCTACAAATCCTTTTCTGAGCTTCAGTAAACCCTGGTCCATTATGTAATTCATTGCATAACTACAAATTGGTTTTAATCTTTTGTGTGAGCACCACTTTTGATTAGCTTGGGTCCCTTTGTCTGAAAGGCATTAATGACTAATAAGGTAGTTCAGAGCATGAATATTCCACTGAGTTTTGTTGAACTGAAATTTGTAAATGTCTATTTAAGAAAAAATCCCAAGTCTGAAGTTCACAGAGTGATTTGACTGGATGTTAATTGGATTCATATGATTTCAAAGTGTAAAGACTGATTTCTATGGAATTAGACCCTTTGGTGTTAAGATCTAAACTTTTAACTTACTTCTATTCTCTTTTAAATTGTTAGAATTGATTGCAGTATGTTTCAGAGCTCCCTAAACTTTTCCATTAACAACCCTTTGTTTCCACTGAACATGCTTTATGGGAATGCCAAACCTCAATCCTGACTTGAAATTAACTGAATCAAGCTGCAACTTGCTCTCTGTGGGGTTCATTAACCAGATGTTGGGGGGAACTAAAGGATTGGACATGGAATGAAAAGTGAATGCATTATTAACCTTGTTACAGCATTGAAGCATGAGGCAAGTTTTAAACCCTAGAAGTGATTATCCTGAGATATGGTGAAAGCAGGTTTCAGGAAATAACAAGAGTGACTAAGAATGATGAACTCCCTAATACCTGACTATTTTATGAAATCTACCATGTTTCTTCAATTTTTTTAGCTTCCAAGAACTGACCCACAGAAGACACCCTTCATCATCTTCACGTGAACTCAAAAAATGGGTACCAGTCACATGCTTGTGTTTCTGATGGCACATTGAAATCCTTTCTATGCATTGTTTTGTAATTAATATATTCTTCCAGGGTCATATAATGAATTCTGTCCTTCCCTTTTAGATGCTGTTATGTCTCAGAGAAGCAGCAACTGTGTTAGCACAGAATCAGTTTTCCCCAATATGTGATACCTGTGGCATTTCAGATGACAGGAGTGAACCTCAGGCTTTGTAACACTTTGCACCATGGGTTATACATTCTTTGCAACATAATATCCAATGATCCCATATACACACCTTTGCTGTTTGTGACAAAAGGATTGGTATGTCTAAATAACATATTAATGGACTAGAATCGCTACAGGTTGTCTGTATGTTTTAATTTGCCTCTGAATTGAGCTCTGACAGACTGGTTTGAAAATGCCAGAAAAACCTGATAGAGAAACTTAAAAAGCCTTTGAATATTTTACCATTCTGGCTCAGGGGGGCATGAAAACCACTTCTTCTTTATTGCTTAAATATTAGCAAAACATTAATAAAATATTTAATATTGAATAAAATATCAAGTGCACTTAATAATGAAAATCTTATACAAATGAAATTGAGCTGATGGAAAGAAAGTGTGGTGAATTGTTTTCCTACATTAACTCTGGTGAATTTTCACAAAAGCCAGGCCAGTTTGGTGCAGAGAGATTTTAAAAGAACGTCAAAAGAACTCTGATTATTAAAAAGCTGCCATTATTTTTATTATATTAAACTTTTAGAAAAGGAAAAAATGATTTGCACTGGACTGTAGTGACTAAAACAACCCTAATAAACCCAGAAGATTTGCCAACTGTGATAAAGGATATGGTACTTTATATAATGCACAGACTTTTCTTTCACTGTGACTTATTTTCTTTCTGAGTGTAACCAAGAAAAATCTAGTGATATAACCTGTTTAATATGAGCCACAGAGGATATTAAGTGGCAGAAGGATCAGGCCGGGACTTGGGAAACCTGGGTTCAACTCTTAGCTCTGCCAGTGTCTCGCTCTGTGAACACAGAGCAGTTAATTCACCACTCAACGGCACAGTTTCTTCACCTATGAAATGGGGATAATGATGCCCCTTTGTGAAGAGATGTGGACAAAAGAACTAGGATTTATGGTTAGTTTCCCATAAAATATTTGAAAATAAAACATTTCTCTTTCCTTGCCCTCAGTGCCTCCTACCCAACATTTCTTCCCCCTCCTCTCCCTAAATTTCTTTCTTTTAAATACTACTTGTAATATTCACCTTAGGGCAAGTGCACCTAACTAGGTCACTTAAAAAGACTTTTATACATTGTTCCTGCAATATGAAGGTACCTGCTTAATTCACATTCATTGTTAAAACAGTTGGTCAAAATTTGAAAGCTAATGCCTGAGTTTTAGCTAGCAAACCACACGAGTGACTGAGTCACAACGCTTCTATTCCTAAATCTTCCATGGACTTGGCGTATGACTTAAGTCAATCATCAAGGTCCAACTTTTTAATTGTATTTAAGTACTTAACTCAGATAGAAATCAATATCTTTAAAATCTGCACCTGAATCCAGGTAGCTGCAACTTCTACTACAGGCAACCGCTGCTTAATGCTGTTTCACTTAGCGCTATTTCACTATAACGCTCATTTTAAATTGATACCTGATTTCACTTAGCACTCAGTGAGTTTCGTTATAACGCTCGCAGTCACCATCTTGGGTCATTAAAAACAATTGTCTTCACCATCTTGGGTTGTCAAATACTTTCGGTTTCGCTTAATGCTCGGTTTTTCAGGAACCAATTAAGAGCACTAAGTGGGGGTTGCCTGTATGTTACTAGTGCTACTAGGTTACTATGAGCTATGATTAGGGACCTATTTAATTTGTGGCCAGACAAAGGCATTTTCATGGCTTGGTCACAGCACAGAGCCAATTTTGAGGGCACTTCCTGGTGGCCCTGCCCCTCGCCACTAATTGGCAGAGAGGCCCCAGGGAGGAGGAGGAACAAGGGGGCAGCCAATATCTTGGCTGCTGGCTGACCTTTGTGTGGTCCTACCTCTGATCGCTTATTGGCAGAGAGGCTCCAGGGGGAATGAGGGAACTGCTGCCATTTTGGCTGCTCTTTGTATCTCCCCAACAACTGGCACCTTTCCCTCCTGGACAGGCTGCAAGTCAGTGAGAAATGGAGAGCCAGCATTTTGTTTTTATTAATTTTTTAAAACTGATTTTGCAGAATTTGTGGTTTCTGCAAAATCTGCAAAATTGCAAATTAACTAGATCCCTAGTTATGATATTGCAACTGAAAGCAGAATTTTCTCCAATGGATGTCCTAATTCATTTGCTTGATGCTATCTAGACCAATGGTTCTCAACGTTTTTTGTATCAGGTCCCAGTTGTAAACATTGATGGCCAGTCCTGACTCAGTGCTCCTATTTCCCAAACTGCTGCCCCTCACCCCCAGCCAGGGGGAGGGGAGGGGTGTGGGGCAGCAGGAGTGGGGAGGGGGGAGAGCAAGCAGCCCCTTGCAGTCTGGAACTCTTCCATCCTGCAAGGAAAAGCCACGGTTTCTCATGTTTTTTCTCCTTTAAAGGAGAATCCATTTTTAATGTGTATTGATGCAAATTTTAAAGTTTGTTTGTGACCCATTCATATATTTTTGTGACCCATGAGTTGAGAAATACCAATCTAGAACAGTGGTTCTCAACAGTTTTAGTCTTGAGGCACCCTGGACTAGATTTGAGGCACTCCTCAGAAAATGCAAACTTAGCTTTTACTTGTTTTTTGACTACAGGAAAATAATGAGCAATTCTTCTGTTGCAAAGAACTCAAAAAGACCACAAACATAGGTGGTGGAATACCAGGACTAATAGGGCTTAGCCCTCCCCAAACTAATTTTGTGGTGGCTCACAACAGCAGCAGCACCACGGCACTGCCATTCTGCAACACCCAGCGCCACTCAATGTGCATTGAGGCCAGCACCCCATACGGTTTCACTGCTCCAGCACCACCGTCATGCCCTGCCACCACAGAACCATGCCCAGTGCCCCTGCTGCGCATTCCTCCACCGCTGCGTATAGCGGTGGAGGAATGCGCAGTGCACACTGGCCCTGCCATGGCCCTGTGGGAGGGAGGGGAAGGGGGCAGGCAGGCGTGCTCAGTACAGCCCTGCCCTGCCCCACACAACCAAAAGCAGCACAGTAGAAGTATCTTTGAAGTTTTACTCAGCCCCCCCCAATAATATTTTCTCCCACTGCCTATGACCACAAAAGGGTAGAATGTTTTAAAGACTACAGATTCATATTTGAAATCTCTGAGTTTATCATATGAATTATGCAACACTCTGCAGCATCCTTGAAAGGATCTCAAGGCACCCTGCCTGAGAATCACTGATCTAGAATGATATGTAATTGCCCATAATGAAAAACTCTCATAAGGCAGCAGCTCCTGAAGGGAAGCTAGATATACTGATCAGTGCAGCAGTATAAGGTTAAGATCTCATTCAGTTGATAACATCTCTCATTCATACTAAAAATATAATTAGGAAAAAAAGGGTGGAAAGGCTGCAATATTGAAAACAATAATTTAAAAAATTGGAAGGCTAAACTGAATTCTAAAGGTGGTTTGCAAAGAAAATGGTAAAATGTGCATTTTTGACTTTTTTTTTCATTATGTATTATAAAGAGACATGAAAGATTTATTTAAATCCCAGCTTGGTTTTTACTTTAGAAAACATTATGATTGTTTGGCTTTGCTGTAGGCCTGATTGGGGTTTCAGATGCAGGCCAGGAATTATTTTGCCTCTTAACTGAAAGGACTTGTGGTGACAAATTTGACTAAAGAAACCTTTCTTTCAAGTATTTATTAGGCAGCAACTCTGTCCCACTCTTAATGGGGGTCACTTCTGAGTGACACAGTTTTCAGGGACTTTAAGTTCCAGATTACTCTTTCTGTGAAAAATGCCTGGGAAAGGCCCAGACAGGCAGAGAAATAGTGCAAGATTCCTATCATGGAGCATGCTTTGCAGGTGAGCCTCTTTGGAGATAAGGACAGGACAGAATCCAATGGATTCTGCAGATCCAGGGGGAAGGGCTCCTTTTGGTCTTTGGAGCCAGAACCATGTGGATGGGTTATACAGCCATGTTGTTCCATGGTTCCTAGGAGAAGCAGGCTGTTGTGGACAGACCGCACCATGACTGCTCAGAGGCAGACACAGACAGAAAACCCCACAAGGGGGTGAAAGAGATGTTATCCTCCCCACATTTCTCAATAGAAATTTGAGGGAAGAGTAGACATGTAATGTGAACCCTAACCTGTGCCTTGATCCTCTCTTAACCTTACTGAGGGAAATGTAAGCCTCAGTCTGCAGCAACTGTAGTGATGGCGGACTGCTATACCTACATAGAGCCTCAATGACTTAATCTGGTCAGGGAAGAAGTTCAATGGTCCCTTGGCATACAAGCTGCATGAATTTGAGTATCCAAGTTGTATTCCTGACCTTAAAACTAATCTTCTGAGTGACCCTGGAAAAGTTACTTAATGCATGGGACAAATTTACCCACTGAAAAAATCCACGGAATGTAAGGAAGTTATTTCAAGACTAAAATTTGGCCGTTTATGCCTATGGATATTCATAGAATGATGACAATAGTTAAAGCCACTTGAATTATTCATTTCAAATGATTTAGCCAACAACATTTGGGATTTTCTTCAAATTAAATTATTTGAAAATTCATTAATGAGCAGGGGCAATATAGAATACTTTATGACTAATTTGTTCAAATTCATTTAGTTAGTCTATTTAAATTATTGAATCAATTCTAAAAATGTTACTGCTAATCCCAATTCACAGTGGTCTGGTGAGATTTAATTCCTTAAAAAAATAACACAAGTTAATCAGTTAGGAAAGAACAAACTTCTGTCAGTTTTTCTAATTTTATGCCTTTTGGTTTCATTAAAATCTGCTTGTTCATGTGGTACAAGACACTACACAGTAGGGCTGTGTGAAATGTCAGCGTTCTGTTCCGATGGAACAGCATTTCGTGTCAAATTTCATTTTGATTTGAAACTGCTTTTCTGTTTTGTTTCGTTGAAACAGTTCCGCTGTTTTGCTGTTTCGCCCATAGGCTATAATGGAGAAGCTCAAAACAGCCTATAACTTCGTCATTTCTGGCCTGATTTGGATGAAACATATAGGAATGGTACCCCCTTCTGAGGGCATGAAGCCTGCCAAGTATCAAGGAGGTATGTGCAGGGGTTTCAGGAAAACTGCACCTCAAAATCTTGAAAGCAAAAAACTCATGTCACGTGTATGTGTTAAGCCACACCAAGGTCAAAACTGCAGGTATGCTAGCCCCTGCTGAGGCAATGGAGCCTACCAAGTTTCAAGGAGATAAGTGGCGGGGTTTGGGGGAAACTGCACCTCAAGCTGTGGACAGTTCGTCCCTGGCTCTGGCATGTGATGCACAGGAGGAAGCCTGTTGCGTCCCCGTTGAGCCCAGGGACCCCCAGGATCCCCCAGTGGGACCCTGACCTGGACCTCCAGTGCAGCCAGAGGTAGGTGGGGCCCGCCGCAGGGAGGGAGGGACCCCAATCCAGTTAGCTGCGGGGTGGCTGAGTCGGAGCCAAGGAGGGACACGGGCCCCCCCCAGCTCCTACTTCACCCAGCCCCCAGGGAGCCACGTGACCGAACCCTAGTGAACAGGCCATGAAAACAGGCATGCTTGTCTGCCCAGCGTGTGAGTTAGCATGGAGTTTGCGCAGGAGGGTGAGTGGGAGGGCCTGCGGCCCTGCTTGTGAGCCCCTAGGGTAGGTAGCCACAGTTAGCCAGACTACCTCCAGTAAAATGTGGATGGGCATGCACTGCACACTGAGGGTCCCCTCAGGGTCTGTGTCCCCCCACTCTGGTGCCTCAGAGGCCTCCACCCAGATGGAGCCCATGGTTCCAGGCTCCATGCAGACAGAGCCCCTGGCTCTTGGCTGCAGGGGCTGCCTGACACTTTTTCAGGCTCTGGGGACTGGGAGCATGGCCACCTCCCCTTGTGAGGTCTTCTCCCTTCTAGGGTCTCTGGCATGCCAGCTGGTGGAGCTCCAGGCTGCAGTCTAGAGACTGTTCACTATCAGGGATGGTGAGTGGGAGATTGACTCCTACTGCCATGCCCTTCATAGAATCATAGAATCATAGAAGTAGGGTCGGAAG
>NW_017728992.1:46463018-46465991 GCF_001723915.1 Gavialis gangeticus | reverse complement strand
GGTTGGGAGGTCTGTAGTAGACTCCCACCATTAAGTCTTCATCCTCCCTATATATTTGAAAAATATTTCAAATATATTTTTTGACCTTCAACCCCTAGAGATGGAGGGTAGACCAAGGTCACCTTCCAGGACAAGGGAAGACTTGGGGACCTCCTCTGCTGTCCAACCAGGGAGTAGGACCAAGGTGGTGAAGGGCCCCAAGGCCCACCATACTAAGTTCTCCCTGCTGGAGCTTTGCAACAGGCACAAACTGCTTGCAGCCCCAGCAGAGCCTGCTAAAATGTCAGCTCTGGTAGGCAACACAGGCTTAACTGCAGCTACCGCCCCCGCTCTCCCTAAGATAAAGTGCAAAGTGTTTGTCATGGGAGACTCCATCCTGAGGAGGACGGAGGGGGAAATCTGCCATCCCATCCCCTTAGCCTGAGAAGTCTGCTGCTTCCCTGGAGCCCGTATCTGGGACATAGTGGAGAAGATCCCTGAGCTCCTCCAACCCACTGACCACTACCCTATGCTCCTTATCCATGTGGGCACGAATGACATGGCTTGAAGTGCTCCCAGTCAGGTCATGATGTGCTACAAGGATTTGGGAGCAGGGCCTAAGGGATTGGGGGCACAGGTGGTGTTTTCTTCAATCTTCCCAGTCTCAGGCTATGGGCTGAGGAGGGAGATGAGGATTGAGGTAGTGAACCAAAGACTGCGGCGCTGGTGTCATCGGGAAGGCTTTGGCTTCAATGACCACAGTCTGCTCTTTGGTGAGAGAGGCAGTGAGCTGCTGGGAAGGGACAGCCTCCACCTCTCTCCGCTGGGGAGGAGGCTCTTCTCAGCCAGACTGGCTGACCTGCTCCACCAGGCTTTAAACTGAGCCCACCGGAAGATGGGGGGACTACCGCCACTGCTGGCCTGCTGAGCAACACTTGCTAAGCCAGCAGGCCAAGGCACTTAAGGGAGCCCACCCCTGCCCCAACCCTGGGATGAGATGTGGGCAAGGCGGGGCCCCCAAAGGGACACTTGCCTGCCTGTACACAAATGCCAGGAGCTTGGGGAATAAACAGGAGGAACTTGTCCTCCTGCTTAACACAAATAATTACAATGTCATAGAGATAACGGAGACCTGGTGGGACTCCACCCATGATTGAGCCACAGTTATAGATGGTTATACCCTGTACAGGAGAGATCGAGTGCACAAAAGGGGTGGGGGTAGCTCTCTATGTCAAGGAAAGCTATGTGTCCCTGCAAGCTGACATTGGCACCCAGAGTGGACTACTGGAGACCCTCTGGGTTAAAATCTGTGGGGAACATGGCACAGGGGATACAATGGTGGGGGTCTATTACAGACCTTCTATCCAGGATCAAGAGCTTGACCAGGAGTTCACCAGGGAATTGGCTAAGGCCACGTGCTCCCGGTGCATAGTTGTCATGGGAGATTTCAACTACCCTGACATCTTGTGGGAAGAGCGCTCGGCCAAATCCGAGCAGTTGCAAAGCTTTCTCACATGTGTGGATGAGCTCTATCTGATGGAAGAAGTCTATGGGCTGATGAGAGGTAAAGCACTGCTTGACCTGGTACTGGCAACGGGGGACGACCTAATCAGTGACCTAACAATCAAAGGGAAACTGGGTGACAGTAACCATGAGCTGATCACCTTCATCATCCACTGTAAAGCTGGCAAGTCAGTCAGCAATACAGAAGTCCTTGATTCCAGGAAAGCTGACTTTGACAAGCTCAGGATACTTGTCAGAGAGGCCCTCAGGGACCACAACCCAAAGGGGAGGAGAGTTCAGGATGAGTGGTTGCTCCTCAAGGGAGCAATCCTGGATGCACAAGCAAAGTCTATCTCATCTTGGAGGAAAGGCAGCAAAAGGGCACAGCATCCCCTTTGGCTCTGCAGGAAACTAGCGGACCTCCTGCGTCTAAAAAGAAAGATCTACAAAGGATGGAGGACTGGATCCACCTCCAAGGAGGAATATTCTGCACTGGTCCAGACTGCAGGGAGCGAACCAGGAAAGCCAAGGCTGTGACTGAACTCCAACTAGCTACAAGTATCAAGGACAATAAAAAGTCCTTTTTTAGATATGTGGGGAGCCGTAGGAAAAGCAAAGGCAACATTGGACCCCTGCTAAACTAGATGGGACAACTGACAACTGATGCCCAGGAAAAAGCCAACTTACTAAATGGGTACTTTGCATCAGTTTTTCACCAGTCCCAAGGGGCACCCCTCCCCATTACAGGGCAGAAATGCCTGGGTGAGGGTGATTCCTTACCCTCCATCAATGCTGACCTTGTGAAGGAACACCTTGAGAGGCTGGACACCTGCAAGTAAGCTGGCCCTGACAGTTTACACCCCATGGTACTCAAGGAGCTGGCAAGTATCATAGCTTAGCCCCTGGCATGAATCTTTGAGAACTCCTGGTGCTCTGGTGAAATGCCCAAAGATTGGAAGTATGCCAATGTGGTGCCTATCTTTAAGAAAGGGAGGAAAGTGGATCAGGCAAACTATAGGCCCAGCCTGACCTCTATCCCAGGGAAAGTCATAGAAAAGATTATCAAGATTATTCTTAACAGACTGGCTGATGGCAACATCCTGAGGGATAGCCAGCGCATGTTTGTTGCAGGTAGGTCTTGCTTGACGAATCTTATTTCCTTTTATGGCCAGGTGACCTATCACCTGGACAAGGGAGACAAGATTGATGTCATATATCTTGACTTTAAAAAAGCCTTTGATCTGATATCCCATGATCACCTCTTGGCAAAACTGGACAACTGCAGTGTTGGCTTCACTGTGATCTGCTGGGGAATTCACTCCATGACCAGACCGAGAGGGTGGTGGTTGATGGAAGTCTATCCTAGTTTACCCTACCCCCTGTAATCAATAAAGTTCTCCCTTTTGACTGGTGTGGGAGACTTATTGAGGGGTGGGTCTAAATTATGCCTAAGAGACCCCTTAGGTCTGTGGACTAAGGGAGACTATACCT
>NW_017728992.1:46452227-46463008 GCF_001723915.1 Gavialis gangeticus | reverse complement strand
AGGGAGGCATTCGGAGCCTGGAAGGTGGTCGGGCGCAGGGAGGTGGGTGGCTCAACGCAGGAGCATCCCCTACTGGCCTGCCTCACGTGGTGGAAACAGCGGAGGGATACGAATACCCAGCTGTGTTCCTGAGGTGGGATCTCTGCACCCACCACACCCTGTGACCAGTGGGGTCCCTCAAGGCTCTGTCCTTGGGCCAACACTATTCAACACCTTCATTAATGATGTGGACATTGGAGTCAGAAGTGGACTGGCCAAGTTTGCTGATGATGCCAAACTTTGGGGTAAAGCATCCACATCAGAGGACAGGAGGGTGATCCAGGCTGACCTTGACAGGCTCAGGAAATGGGTGGATGAGAACCTGATGGTGTTTAACACCAAAAAATGCAAGGTTCTCCACCTTGGGAAGAAAAACCCACAGCATGTTTATAGGCTTGGCAGTGCTATGCCGGCTAGCACTATGGATGAAAGGGATTTGGGGGTCAAGATTGACCACAAGATGAACATGAGCCTTCGGTGTGATGCTGCAGCTAGTAAAGCGAGCAAAATGCTGGCTTGCATCCATAGATGCTTCTCAAGCAAATCCCAGGATGTCATTCTCCCATTCTACTCAGCCTTGGTGAGGCTGCAGCTGGAGTATTGCATCTAGTTCTGGGCTCCACAATTCAAAAAGGATGTAGAGAAGCTCGAGAGAGTCCAGAGGGGAGCCACGTGCATGATCAGAGGTCAGGAAACCAGACTATATGATGAAAGGCTTAGAGCTATGGGATTCTTCAGCCTGGAAAAAGCACAGGCTCAAGAGTGATCTGGTGGCCACCTATAAGTTTATCAGGGGTGCTCACCAGGATCTGGGGGAACACCTGTTCACCAGAGCGCCCCAAGGGGTGACAAGGTCAAACGGTCATAAACTCCTCCATGACTGTTTCAGGATGGAAATAAGGAAGAAATTCTTTACTGTCCGAGCCCCCAAGGCCTGGAATAGACTGCCGCCAGAGGTGGTTCAAGCACCTACCTTGAACGCCTTCAATAGACATTTGGATGTTTATCTTGCTGGGATCGTATGACTGTCAGAGGCCAGCTGGGCACTGTGAGTGTATCAATTCTAGAACAGGCCAACTGGACTGTTAGGTTCAGTTTTGGATCGAAGAGGCAAAGTTGGGAGTGGAGTAAAGGCAAGCTTACACACACACAACAGTTAACAGAAAGATAAATGCGATAAGCAGATAATGCAGTATTAAAGAGCTAATAGTAAATAACAGATAATAACAACAGATAGGTAGATCAATTCTGTCGCAGGCCAACTGGGCACTACGAGGGTATTAGCCACTGGGCTGTTCAAAACAACAGATAGACAGACATGGGTTGGCAACTTATCGATAGTCCCTCAATGCCAGGTACGCGTCAAGTGATTCCAGTGAAGTCAGGCATCCCCAATCTACGCTGTTGGAGGGATTACTGGGGAAGGTCCCTTGATCAGAGTCTGATCTTCACTCACACCAGGAGTCCGGGGTCCGGGCGTGGAACAGAAATGACCACTCTGTTCCCTCCTTCCTGCTGGTTACCTGATGCACATGCTTTTTATACCTAGTCTTATGCTAATCTGTTGGCTTTAGAGCCACTCATAATGTTGCCCTATAGCTGTTACCCTATGGGATTGAAAGGTGTTAAAAATTATCATAAAAGGTGACTACCTAGACTCGGGTTTATCCAATAAGCAAATTACAATGCAGCACCTTTAGTTTTGAAATTGATGTTGCTCCGCCTAAGCCCAACCCCTTTTAGGTTTCATTTGAATATGCTTTCTTGGGAAGTGCTTTCCTGGAATGTGTTGGGTGTGGCAGTCAATTGGATACAGTTTTTTATCGTCAAAGCTGAACCCTGAGCAGAAACCGTTAGGTCACCTAATCTTACAGCTACAGCTTTGCCTATGGGGCCCAGTCAGTTCCATGAACAGTTAATCTTATCATTTTGATTAAACTTATGACAGACAAGTTACATTTGTGGTTTACAAACTTACAAGCTTTATATTAACTAATATTACCTGTTTAGGCATACTACCAAATGCCTCTAAGAAGCACGTATGTATTGCTTATTAATCCCTCTGGTTCTGGCCGTCACATATGACCCATACTGATTTCCTGCCCCTGGGGCAGGGGGCTGGACTCGATGATCTTCTGAGGTCCCTTCCAGCCCTAATGTCTATGAAATCTATGAAATCTATGACAAGCAAAACTCATGACATGGGTGACACTGTATGGGTTAAAGGTGCAGCAGGGTGAAACCTGTAGACATGCTAGCCTGTGCTGAGGCCATGAAGCCTGCTAGCTGTCAAGGAAATAGGTGCAGGGGGAGTCTGAGCTCTGGGGCCTTGCACCTTTAACTGCTGACAGGCAACACTCATGACATGGTTGGGTGACAGTCTGTGTGTTAAGGTGCGCCCTCACTCAACTGACACCAAGGCAGAAAGCAGGGCAGTTCAAACAATGCTGCCTTTTATGCAGTTTTTCCATCCCTCCCCCAGAGCACTGGGATTGGAAGGGACCTCAGGGAAGGATGCCAGTCACTGGCCAGATACACAGTCAATAATGAGAGCACTCCTTCTCCCCTCTTCCCCCTCCCTCTCCTTACTTTAGTTTCTGTTTCCCTGCAGGCAAGCCGAGCTTGAGCTTCGGAACTCAAAACGTTTAGAAAATTTTGAAACATTTTGACCTCAAGCAAATCCCAGGACGTCATTCTCCCCTTGTACTTGGCCTTGGTGAGGCCGCAGCTGGAGTACTGCATCCAGTTTTGGGCTCCACAATTTAAAAAGGTGGAGAAGCTTGACAGAGTCCAGAGAAGAGTCATGCACATGATCAAGTCAGGAAAACAGACCCTATGACGACAGGCTGAGAGCCATGGGGCTCTTTAGCCTGGAAAAGCGCAGGCTCGGGGTGATCTGATGGCCACCTATAAGTTTATCAGGGGTGACCACCAGTATCTGGGGGAATGTTTGTTTACCAGAGTGCCCCAAGGGATGACGACGTTGAACGGTTGTAAACTACTGCAAGACCATTTCAGGCTGGACATAAGGAAGAATTTCTTTACTGTCCGAGACCCCAAGGTCTGGAACAGCCTTCCATCAGAGGTGGTTCAAGCACCTACATTGAACACCTTCAAGAGTAAATTGGATGCTTATCTTGCTGGGATCCTATGACCCCAGTTGACTTCCTGCCCTTAGGTCAGGGGCCTGGACTCGATCTTCCAAGGTCCCTTCCAGCCCTAAAGTCTATAAAATCTATGAAATCCCTCATTTCATTTCGAGGCTGTTTTGAAGCTCTCCGTTTCATTTTGATTTTGCTGTTTCAAGCTCAAAATGAGTTGAAACAGTGTCGAAATGAAACTGCCAGAAAAATTTCGCACAGCCCAACTGCACAGGGGATCCCAGGTTTCCTTCTTATATACCAGTCATTATTTTATATATCTTTTGCTTATCCCTTCTTATTTTCCTCCTCTAAAAACACTCAGTCTTTTCAATTTCTTTTCATGTAGTAGGTGTGCCATGCCTCCAAACATCTCTGAACCTTGATTACATGGAAAACTGATCAGCATAGTAATTGTAAAATAGTTATCCAAAATACTTCGTGACAAAAAAAATTGAAAGTCAATTTAGCTAAACCAGTGGTGCTCAATGTTTTTGCTCTGTGGAGTGGATGGACAGTGTCCAGTGCCTCCATGGGCCCAATCCAGCCATTGGGCCTGGTCCTGATTTGTCCACGTGGAGGAAAGAGGGCTTGTCCCAGTCCTGATTCAGCCCTGCGGAGGAAAAGGGGGCATGGCCCGGCCCCTGAGCCTGGATTTAGCAGCAGGAGAGGGACGGCAACATTAACTGCCATTGGGAGAAGGACAACAACACTACTCCCATGCCACCAAATTTCTGGACCAGGGGACAGCCTTGCAATCTAGATGCCATAGCTCCACAGGTCAGATTTGGCCCAGGGGCTGGGGGTTGAGCATCCCTGAGCTAAATCAGAAAAGATCTCTCATCCCAAAATTAGTTCTCTCAGTTCTCTCATCCCAAAAGTAGTGTCCACAAAGGCATCTATTCTGTTATAGCTATAGCACTTAACATTCAGATAGTATGTTATTTCTGAAGAATTTCTAAATATCGACACATTCTAAAATTCTTCCTCCCTTCTTTCTGAGGTGGCGTAGCAAAAACTGGACAGAGCGTTCTTTCAGATAGCTGCCACTGATTTAATGATTAAATCACAGCAAGGCATTACATAATGAACAATGTGCTTTCAATGTGTAGTTGAGCACTTTTGAATCCTGGGATACCTAATTATATTTAAAAGGTTTTGCAAGCTATAATTAGATTCTCCATCCTTCAGTAGGACCATATATGCACTAGGATTTAGGCGTGATACAGAAGCATCAATACTGTTCATGATTTTGCCTTTTTGTATACCCTTATTTTAATCAACTGAAATCATAAGTGAAGAATACATATATATACATCTGGATGTGTAAATTAAACTCCTAATAAAAGAGCAAATTGTTCTTGTCTTACATTTGCCAACATTTACTAGCAGCTTTGGGAGAAGGATGAACAATTCTGCACATGGAGAATACACTACTTCCTAATCTTGCCTAATTCCAAGGTTTTCCTGTGGCCTCTAGTCATATATTTTTACTAAATTTACAACGACCCCCACCAAAAAAAAACAATCCAAAAAAACCTTTCATCCATTGAAAAGTCCCGTGATAATTCTTACAGAGGAAACCTTTTTAACTGGGAAACATTGGAAAGAGAGCCAAATTTAAGACAAGACATCAAAAGGAAAGCAGTAATGAAGAAACTTACTCACTTACCCACCAATAAAAATTAGCTGATTTTACATTAAGATCAAGTATTTAATGTACCACATGATTATGTTTACTTTGTTTGGGAGGAAACACACAAAACGTGAGAATTCATTTAAAAGTAAATCCAGGAATGTAAGCATATCAGAAACCCGTGAGAGATTGTCAAAAGAGATTTTTTAAAAGCCCATAGATACCGTTCCTTGACAAAAAAGACCCTTCAAAGACATGACATGTTGTAAGTAAAAATCTTTTTTTATAGAAGGCAGCAGAAAGAAAAAAGAGTGGTAGCATGTCAGGGGAGAGCTATAAGCTGTTTTCCAGCAGGGAAAATCAGTAAATACGTAGCAAATTTATTGTTAGACTACAAGAATTTACCAAACAGGACAAAGGTCAAATTTATAGCTGGCAAAGGTAAAAGGCAATGACATACTTAGTGCACTCACTAACAACTTTAATAAATGAAAAAAAATCACATTCATATCCAGATCCACTAAAGCACTTATACACCTGATTTCCTGCATGTAGTAGCCTGTACAAATTAGGTGCCTAGGCTCCTTATTTATACATTGTATGGGGAGAGTTAGACACCTCCAAATTGGTTCCAAATTAGCAGATTAAGAAGGCGCTTCCTAGAGCTAGCCAGCTGGAAGATACTGGAAGCAGGGCAAATCTTAAATCTTGCTTTGCTCAGAGCCAAAGCGAGGCACTGCCAACCCCTCCAGATCAACATCCCAGAACTCTCTCCTGTAAGCAGGTGCTTATTCCCTTTCAAGTAACCAAGCACAGCTCACTTCTTTCTTTTAAACACAGCTGCTGCAGGATGTGGTGGTACTTCCATCTTACATATTCAGTTGGTAGATTCAAGTTCAGCTTCCTTCTTCTGCCTAAATGGGTTCAAACTTACATCTGCCTCCCAAATGGATGATTTAAACAGAAAATCATAGGTGAGTCCTGAAAGGAGTGTGTTTGGGGGTACTACTCATTTTGAAGCTGTACTATTTACATCAGTGAGACAGAGAATGCTTGGCTCTGTCTCCAAGTGGTTAGAACACTGGACACTAAGGGACCTGGTTCAGATCCCTTTTCCCAGGCCCATTTTGATATTACTTGGAAAAAAATCATTGAATAAAATACAGAAACTCAGACCCAGACAGACCAAAAGGCAGGAAACAGTTTAAAAGCATTTATGTTAAGGGTTGCATGATGGGCCAACAATCTATCACTGTAAAAATAAAAGATAGCTATCTTGACAGTCACCATGCCAAAATAATGGACTCTGTCTCAGCCAATATAACACATCTTGGTAAAAGCCATCAGGAAGCCAAGAATGAGAAGCTCTTCAATGTCCCAGGAATACTAAAACCAATAACTGCAATGAGGAAAGATATTTATCTCCAAGTTCTTGGAATATGTGACTATTGATGACTGGATGCTATGATTCTAAAAAAAGTCATAGCCTGGGGAAGCAAGCTGAGAAGTAGCACTGAGAAGTACCATTACTTCTGACTTCCAACACACACAAAAAATCACCTATAGAAATGGAGCCATTCAAAATGGTGTGCTATATTTTACATGTGTGTGGCCAAGTCGAGCCCCAGGGGTGGCCGTGAAACCCCTTAGTAGCTGTGTGACTCCTGCTTGGCTTGGTCTCTAATGTGGCCCTCCTTAACTACTTACCTGCCACGCCTTGTTGTTAAGGAAGTTAAGTAAGGGAGGCTGCCCATGGGCCTTAGAGGGAACCTGAGTCCACACAACTCATCCATGGGTCCTTCCTGGACCCCACTAGTTTCCCCCCTTTGTGCTAAATAAGCCCTCTCAACCTGGCAGTGCCTTTGCAGGGTATCTGTAGTCTGAAAGGCAATTGCGTGGCTTCATTCCTCCCCTACACGACAAGCCAAGCCTTGCAGGTGTTATGGTAATGTTGTTCCCTCTGTTGTGACCTTGGCTTTCTTGGCCTCCACCCCTTTAATCACTCTAAACCTTCTAGCCTAAGTCCACTGCATCAGACCTAGCTTTGAGGCACTAGCTTCAATCACATTCAATCTCTGGGCCCCTGGCCCATGTCTATTGGGCTGCCGGCTCCTATGTGGCTGTATCCCTCTGGCACCAGGCCTGTATTTCATTGTGCTCCTGCACCCTGTCCCTCTCTGGGCTCAACAAAAGCTCCGGACTTGAGCCTGCCCCTGGGACAGAGTAAGGCAGTTGCATGCCTCACAGGCACTAAAGGGATCTCCGTAACCTCCCCTTATAGTCCCAACCCAAACCACCAGTATAAACAGTAACATAAACCATAAGCCCCTGGGCTATAACAAAAACACAAACAGCAGAAGCAGCCCTCCATCCTTTTAAGAGAGCAAACTTTCCTCATCTCCCAGCAGGTATACTTTCCAGCCCAGGGCTATACCCTAGCCTATGCTCTTGGCCCTCTTGGGCTCTTGGTCCCTATGGTCCCATGCACAGCCTTTCCTCCAGCTCTCATACTCTCTAGCCCCATATTCAGCCCCTCCTCTGGACTCTCAGACACTCTGGTCCTGGCTCAGCCCTTCCCTGGGCACATAGACCCTCTGCTAGGCATCTCAAACCCTCTAGGGGTTAACATAAAACAAAGCCTGTAAAATCAGTCTCTCTGCCCAGAGACCATGCCTTTGTTCCTGGCCTCCAGCATTATTTAGCTATGTCCAGGTCCCTTCAGGAGCCCTGCTGCTAAGAGCTCCTTGCTTCATGGTTGCTGAAGAGAGACTACCTGGCCTGTTCAGGCACTGGGCTTAAATACCTCCAGTCTGAGCCTTGTTCTGGTCAGGTGAGTCCCTCACTAGCTCTCCCCTGATGCCTGCAAGCAGCCTCTCAGGCTGCTTACTTTCTTAAAGGAGCAGGCACATCCCAGTGTCTTGTGACAATATGGTTCATGAAGATGACAGTGTTTTGCATCAAGAAACCAGGAGGAGGTAAAAAGCTATACAAAGATTCACAGTTGCCTACAAAGTCTTAACTGACAAGATTCCCAAGTGTGCTATCTACTAGAGCTGTGCAAAGCTTTGGGTGCTGATTCAGTTGAGAGAAGATTCGGCCTGGTTCAGCTGCCGAATCTCCAAATCGAATCAGGAGACCAATAAAAAGGTCCGGATCAATTTGAAGTTCTCTGAATTGATTCAGAAAAGATTTGGAGAGCTGCCAGAGATTTGGGCAGTTCCCACTCACTGCTTCAGGGACCTGGATCCATACCAGTAATTAAGGCGGGTGGGCTAGAGGAGGGGGGAAAGGGACCACGGAGAAACCCTCACCAGGCCCCATCCCCTGCCTGCTTCCCTAGCCTCCCAAGTGCTCCCTGACCCCCACCCATTCTCCCAGCCCTGTCAATGGCTGCTCCACCTGGCCAGGATCCCAGCCCTTAAAAAAAAAAGCCCCGCACTCACCAGATGCTGCACCGGCTATTGGGACTTCTGGTGGCTTGTGGCAGAGCCCCCCACACAGTATGGGGCAGAAGGGGTTAGCGGGGATCCCCCCCCGCCTGGCAGCAGCCGGTGACTACAGGGCTTTTCTTTTCTTTTTTTTTTTTAAAAGAGCCAAGACACTGGGGCTGGGCGAGGCAGCCATTTATGGTGCTGGGAGAGTGGGTGGGAGATAGGGCCTGTTTGATTTGGAGATTCACCTGATTTGGCAGTGGCTGGATCTGCTAATTAGATTCGACTGAATTGATTTGGGACAGTGATTTGAATTTGTCCCCTGAATCAGCTGAATCCAAAGCAAATTGTAGCCGCTTTGCACAGGCCTATTGTCTACTTAGTAATGGGGGATTTTAATGCCAGAGCTGGAGATAATCATAATTAAAAATGGGGAAAGTTGAGCAGAACTGTGTCTGGCTCACAATTAATGGAATATTATTTCCACACAAAGATATCCATAGTCAGCAGGAACCAGATTAACCACCCCTATATCTGAAGGAGATTTAAATGAATTCTCCAGGGTGTCTTGAGTATACAGAAGAACTGGACCACCAGAAACATCCATCTTATGTGTGACAAGACTGAAAATTAACCTTTAATAAACCAAACCCTCAAACTCTCCAAGAAAATTGGCAGCAGGAGGCTGATAGACAAGAAATTCCAGCAGAACCTCCAAAATAAAAGACAAACAGATTTCAGGTCCAGTCAAAATTACATTCGCTGCAGAAATTAGCACTGACATATCGTAGTCCCTTCTACATGAATACAGCAATAGGTAGAATTGATTTTGGGATAAACAGACATAAGTAAGGGTAAAATTGGAGGGAAAAGAATGACTTAAAACAAAATTTTAACACCCCAAGCATACCTCCAACAAAATAAGCAGAATAAAAAAAAGTATCTGCTTAAAACAGAGGATAAGCCAGAAGAGACAAGAGGAAATAAGTGGTTAACACCACCAAAGAAGCTGGAGCAGGTGCTGCAAGGAATGATAGTAGTTCAATGCAACAAGGTCCTAATTAACATATAGCAGCTGGAGGACCTATTAAGGATTAATCAGGAAAGACTTTAGCAAATGAAAAAGAACATAGAGTGATAGATGCTAAAGAGACCAGTGCCTCAAAAAACATTGACTTTACAAAGAAAATTAATGCTCAGCCAGACGTAGTCCAATCTCACATCATAAATGAAGAAGTGAAAGAATTTAAAAAAAAATCTAATGTTTAAAATCTGGGCAATCTGCAGGTGAACCAAGCTGGTAAGCTGACAAGAATACTTAGCATAAACATTCTTGTCAAAGTTTCATGTCAAGGAGCAGGTTGCACACTTAAAATAAACACATATAGGAAAGGCTTAAAATAGATACCAGTGTCAAAGTAAGATGCATTCTTTCACTGTGATCTTGCCAGTCACTTCATTGTGAGAAGAAAATGGAGATTTACTTTATTAGAAGAAGTTAAATTTCAATGCACAAAGTTCAAGGCAGAAGGAAATACAGAGGACCCAAGTGAGGGGCTACATAGTATAGGATTGGGGGTAGGGGTGGGAAAGTAACTAAGTTACATATCAAACTTGTAGTCAACTAAGATTGGGGCTGAGGGGGTGAAAAGGGGGACAAGGGTGGGGGGAATGCAACACTTATAAAGTCAGGAATATATCAGCAACTCCTTCAATGATGCCACGTTTGGGTTCAGAAGTGGTTTACAAAAAGAGCATGGAAAATTACAGATAATAGAACATTAAATACAATTGTGGGGGTTGGGAAGAGTCCAGGATAGATAAGTTCCCCTGTGTTGCTTCCAGTCATAAGTCTGGGGGGGTCTATGTACTGGTGCTGTCCTGTGATGTGCTCCACTTAGATGTCCCTGGGCCAGCAGATGGTGTCAGGCACTATGAGGCGCTGCATCAGGTAGGTGTAGCAGTGGGATACATGGCAGCTGCTCAGGACACTCTTGTTGCCGGGGTCCCATGGTCCAAGCTCCCCAACGATCAGCGCCTCAACCATCACGTCATATCCCCAGTTCCTCAGGGTGTCCACCAGCAGCTGTTTTTTTTCTTGCTTCCACTCATGAGCCTTGACAAAAGCTTGCTGTCGGTTCTCAAATGGGTTGGTGACATCTACCATCACAACACACTTGCTGTCCTCGTCAATCACAATGATGATGAATCTGACTCTCGCAGCATGGAATGGTGCATTTGACAGACACAGTCCCTGCTGAGGCCAGGATGGTCTTGGTCAGCCAGTCCTGGATGACACTGTGGAGCAGCTGGCATGCTGTGGCATGGGGCTTGCAGGCACCCACTGTGTGCAGGAGGGTCTCCACCTCATAGCTGCAGCATTGGTACCTCTTGTTGTGGTTCCAATACTGTATGGTGCTGTTGAGCAGCAGGCAGTTGAAGTGGGTGCAGTAGGTGAAGCAACAGTCTATGAACAGTGTGAAGCTCCCACTGGGCATGAAGTTGTTGTGGATGTCCCACTTCAAGGTGAGTTCA
>NW_017728992.1:46424946-46447227 GCF_001723915.1 Gavialis gangeticus | reverse complement strand
GTGTGCAGGAGGTTCTCCACCTCATAGCTGCAGCATTGGTACCTCTTGTTGTGGTTCCAATACTGTATGGTGCTGTTGAGCAGCAGGCAGTTGAAGTGGGTGCAGTAGGTGAAGCAACAGTCTATGAACAGTGTGAAGCTCCCACTGGGCATGAAGTTGTTGTGGATGTCCCACTTCAAGGTGAGTTCAAAGACTTTGCTCTGGTTGGGTTTTGTCCTCAGGCCATTGGAGTACTTGGATCAGATGGCATCCTTCAAGAACCATTCCAGGAGGGTTCTCCTGAGGGGGGTCATGGTGATGCAGTTGGTAATGGGGGCTGTGAGCAGTGAGACCCCAGCTCATGGCACTCCTCATTCCAGGTCCAGGAGCAACCAATGTGCTTTCTGAGGCATTGCAGGCTGGGCTCCACAGTGAAGCAAAATCCCTTCCATTTCAGCTGAACAATGCAGTGCAATGGGTGTGCAGTGCAGTGGGTGTGACAGGGGTCCATCCCAGTGGCTGTCTAACAGAGGCCTAACCCTCTGTCTCTGGGCTACCCGCCCACCTATCTCACCTGCCATGCCTGGATGGAACAATAATTATGATGTTACTCAGGTGGGAGGCTGCCCATTTAATACCCCGATGCTAGGGGTCACTATCCACAGCTCCAAACCTCCCCTACACAGTGGCCTGCACCTTGCAGATGGTGTATAAATGTTGACCTGCACCCTAGGACGTTGGGTCAGCTCACTCTCTGTCGCTGTGCCTCTTGACACTGGGGGCTGCCCCCTGTCTCTGTGCCACCTGTTGCTGTGCCCCCTGGCATTGGGGTCCTATCACCCCTTGTTCCTGTCCCCCTGGTGCTGGGACCTGATCAACCTCTTGCTGCGTTCCCCCGGTGCTGGGGTCTGATCACCCCCTGTTGCTGTGCCCCCCTTGGCGCTGGGGTCCAACCACCCTGTCACTGCGCCCCCCTGGCACTGGGGCTTTGCAGGTAGCGTGCCCCACTGAGGTCTCCTCCTCCACAAATAGCCTCAGCCCAATCCACCAGATAAACAATAACATTAATACGAGCCCCTGGGTTATAACATAATATAAGCCCTATAAGCCACACTCTGGCTCCTTAAAAACCCCAAACTGCTCCTTGAGCAGTGAGTGTCCCCCACCCAGCTCTGGGTACCTTGTAGACTCCTGGAGACTCATTAGCAAAAGTCTGACCAGCAGTCACAGTGTTCCTGGGTATTTCTGCTGTGCAGGAGTTCTCTTCCCCTGGCCGCTTGCCAGAGACCTTCCCCCTGCCAGCCTCAGTCTTGGGGTTTATTTGTGCCCAGAGGCCTATCCCCTTCCTGTCAGCTGACCAGGCTGGGTGGTTGGGCTATTAACCACTACCCTCCTGGTGCTTGGTGTTCCTGTAGACCCAGATCTTAAAGAGTCAGCCCTGCCTCTTAGTAACAGGGCTAGGGTTCCCTGTTACAATAGGTTAAGAACAGAATGCAAGAATATTTAGATGTTATTAATGACATTGTTTTCCTCTGGAACAGCTCAGCCAACTTGCAAGTGAAGACCAAAGGTTGATCCCCCACTGAAAAAGTAGTTAAAAAACACAAATCTAATGAGAATCCTAGCAGGTGCCAATGCAAGCATTGCAGTTGAAAGAAAAGGTATACAAGAAGTGAACCAATTCACTTGGAAATATTGCAGGAAATCAAGTCAGAAATTGGCAAGGCAGCAGCTGTCTTTAGCTAGCTTATTTTATATTTGTTCATTAAATATCTACAGTTTAAAAGACCACACTACAAATCTGCAACTAAAATTTTATTTCCATTTTAACATATGGATGTAAAAGCTGGAAATCCATGAAAAGGCTAGGCAGACATCTAATTGCCTTTGAAAGCAAATGGCTCAGGAAGATACTAGGTATTAAACTGAATAGTATACTATAGTAGACACTTAGATTCATCCAAGTTCAGAAAGTTATCCAGAACTTTAAAGTTATTCAGAAAAAAAGATACAAAATTTTCAGATGTTAAGAATGAAGTCAGAATATTTGCCATGGCAGGCATGCCTTTGGATACTGAAGGCATGAGCCATATAAGAATTCCTCTGTCAGATGCCCAGTCTAACTGATTATAACAACATGGGGGAAGTAGTGGCTCAAGAAAAACCTGAGAGCTGAAACTCTAAGTCACATCTACTGATGTGGGACAGATGCAGATTCAGATTTGATTGAATTGGTGCAATTTGGAATGTAGACAGTGTTTAAGGCTAAGCAGCAGGTGTTCCCTTCTAGACAACAATGTGGACAAATATACGTTTTTAACTACTTTGAAGCCTGCTATGGGGTAATTGTTATATCTGCATGGTCTGGTCACCTACAAACTAGCTTAATTCTGGCCGTTAATGAAAAGAGTGGAAGATGCAATTGTTCTGGCACACAGAGGGTGCATCTATATGTGCATTAATGCAAGCGCATGCTTTTAAAGTGATGCTTAATGCATGGTAGCCTATTTTACTGTGCATTAGTGTATTAGCATGGTTTTTTATGTGCCACTTTAATGCACAGTAGAATAAGCTACTGCACATTAAAGCTCATGTGTAGATGCTCCCAGAATTATCCAGTTGTAACAGTTTATATCAGTATCCTTTGATATCAAAACAATCCTTAGGTTTGTCTTTACCCTAAGAAATACTATTTCATAAGCCCTTCAAGTGAACACTCTCATTTGCAAGAACACAAAGTATATGACTATGAATGTGTACATGGGAGGAGACAGTGTGAGCATGACTCTCACAGAGCTAATGAAGGATTTGGCTCATTTTTCTCTGCCATAGTCAATAGCCAGGCAAAGGCTTTGTGACTGCATAGCAGCATTCCCACTAACACAGAACTGTGGGCTCACTCTTTTGCTCCATGCTTTTAACTTTGCTCTTCTATGTGCAGCTCTATGCACCTGTGCTGTGTGTAATCAAACCCAGCATGGAAGAAACATAAAAGCTCTTCTCTATTCCCTTCCTCCAAAGGAATGAGAGTATTTTCAGGAAGGATATAAACAAAGCAATCAAACTACTCATTAATTACACCATCCACTAGTGTATTTCACTCACCCTGCAGCAGCACTTACCTTACATGCAAATCATTTCCGATTAAATAGAAGGACATTTAAAACTGAAAATGATTGCTGTCATAATCACCTCTCACTTGGGAAGCTATTCTTACAAGACTTTTATTATGAAGCAGGAAGGAAGAGGGTGTATGTTTGTAATTCACTTTGGAAAAGCATACTTCAACTGTGCATCCGGGTAGCATAATAGAGTCGCAAACTATTATTGCCTCATGGAAAACATTCCCATGCAGTGATTGTTACTGGGCTGACCACTACTGCACAAGAGGGTCCTACACTATTTTTGTGACTTTTGACCAATTTGTCAGGCTATCTATTATAATGATGTCCTGATTACATAAAACAGGAGTTCCCTCGAGCACGGGACATGATATAATCATTTTTATGTGTTTGGGAATTCATGACTGCATCAGCTGAAACAATTTCATGTTCCAGATAATTTCCAAAATTACGCTGAGATTGGATAGGTCTGATTTTCCATTTTTGTGACTACTCCCTCATGTACACAGTATTTTTGTCTAATGGAGTTGTACCAGATATTATGTACAATAAGCTTAGCTCACAGACTTGAGAACATTTCGCTAGCAAGATAACTAAGTGATACTATTATAACAACCTTGCTTTTAGAGGTGTAAGCAAAACTGAGCAATCACTAAAGTCTGAAAAGTTAATGAAATTGTGTTGATCATATTGTGTTGAGTTCCAAAATATGCAGTCTGAAAACAGAAAAGTAAGAAAATAAATCTCTCAATGGGCATTATGTAGTATCCCAATCATGAGCTTTAGATGTTAAACTGGGATTATCACTTCCATACTTACATGTTAAGCCACAGAGTAAATCACTTAACCACCTTATTTTTACGGGGACTGATCTCCCAACAGAACAGGAAATCCCTTTGTAAGCAAATTCCCATAACCAGTCCCCTTGCTGTTTAGTCTGCATTGGATTAAATCGTGGCTTGCTTGTTCCTTTGATTGGCAACTATAGTACTAGAAAAACAAATGTACAGAGCAAGTCTCACCAGAAAAGCCCCCCAATCTGCAGACCCTTTCAGCTTTATTTGGACTGAAACTTGATGATAGCTTCACTACACACTCACCCCTCCTCTCTAGCATGGCACAAAAAAGAGGACACATTTTCTCACAGATTCAGTGGCAGAGGTGGTGAGCGACCTATACTATTGCATGTCTCAGGAATTCTTACTGTTGTCAGAGGAAGCTGACAAAAACTGTTTATTTTCACTGAAGTTCAAATTAATTGTATGACTGATAAAAACTTGTGGTTTAAAACCCCATATGAGATTGGTGAGATAAGCAGAAAAAGGGCAAGGGAGGAAAGTGTCCCTGATATTGAGCCAGAAGACTGTCTAGAATACAAATGGTGAAGTTATTTCAGTAATGGAGCACACCCAATTGGATAAAAGGCACCAGGTATTATCATTTGTATGACTGCAGCACCTGGAATTGGGCCCTATGATGGTGCTGTATAAACATGCAGTGAAAAAGAAACACTGAGACAAAGGTCCTACTGCCCAAATAGACAAGACTGACAAAAGGATGAGATCATAGACCTAATGCCTTGCTATTATTTGACACACATATTTTATATTACAATTATTTACAGAAGGGAAACTGAGGCCCCTGAGGGATTAGGTGATTTGATGATGTTTACACAAAAGTTGTGGGAATTGAACCCAGATGTCCCAACCTCCAAGATGGTACTTTATCTGGAAGACACCCTTCCTCAGATGCATTTTTTAAAGCAGAGGTGCCACAAGTGGCATGGACAGTGTGTGTGTGTGGCATGCAGCAGATCAGGGAGGGAAGAGGAGAGGTAGCACAGAGACAGATAGGGCAGGTACTAGAGAGCAGAGCAGAAGATTGGGCAGAGAGCACAGAGCAGGGAGCAGAAGCAGGGCAGCAGATCAGGCTAGGGAAGGGAATCGGAGTGGCACTCAGAGGGCACAGGGCTAATTGGGGGTATGCCTGTTGTCACAGGGCAGGGTCCTAAGAGCAGCTGTGATCTCTCCTGGCGCCCCCTACCGTGCCAAGTTGGTGTCAATGCACCCTCATTCTCACCCGCCACGTCTTTGATGTTAAGAGCATTAAGAGTATTAAGGGAGGCTGCCTTTAGTCTTCCTTGACAAGGTACCCCGATGTACTCCAGTCTGTGCCCCGTCTAGGGTGACTCGGTGCCCTCACGCCTTAAGGGCTACACGTGGCTCCTACCACCCCTAATACCACACCCCAAGCCTCGCAGATGTCCCGGACATTGCCTAGTCAATTTCTCAGATGGCCTGTGTCCTCACAGACGCTCTCTGGCCTCTCCTTCCTTACAGTTGCCCGCGCTCCCCGCGGACGCTCCCTGGCTTCTCCTGCGGTTGCTGCCCGCACTGGGGCCTTTCCCCGTGGTTGCTGACCGCACTGGGGCCTTTTCTGCGCTTGGGGCTCAGGTGGCCGTAGCCATGCCTGGCCCCTGAATCACCTCCTTGGGTCTACCACTCCTGTGGGGCTCAGACGGCCTCGACCTTACCTGGTCCCAAATGCACTGTGCCCCTTCTCAGGACTGGGGTCAGTGCACCCCTAAATGCTGTGCCCTCTCTGGCACTGGGATCCCCACACCGCTGTGGAGCCCCTATGAGGTCTCCTCCAACCTCTATTAGCCTCACCCGGTCCTCCGGTGTAATAACAAACAACAGAATGTAATAACATGAGCCAATCGGCTACAATGCAAAGCTAAGCCTCCTGGCTAACGTAAACTCTAAACCATCAGGCCATTTATCCTCCCAAATCCCTACCAGGGCTTCCTCCACCCGGTTTCCTTCCACAGAAGCTGTTCAGACCACTGGGCTTCTCTACTCTGCCTGCTTCAACTGAGCTCCGACTTCCTCAGCTGCCAGAGGGGAACAGCCTCTAGCCTCAGCCTGGCTTGTTTATATAGGCCAGGCCCTGCCCCCTTCTGGTCAGCTGACCAAACTGCGGTTGCCCTGGCAACCGGCACCTGTCCCTCTTTCTAGGAGCAGGGCACTTCAGTGTCCTGCGACACCTGTTAAAAAGGTTGGCTCATGCTGTCGTAAGACGTGCAAGACCAAATTCTCGGCTGGCATAAAGTCACTGATGACACTGGCATTATGACAGGAGAGTATTGGCCCATGGTTTCCAAGTCACCTTAGAAAACAGTTGTGATTACCCTCTAGCAGGGAGCTAGGGTAACCTGATTAGGTAAGTGAATGGAGATTAACAGGTTTCCAATGCACTACTCTTAAGAGAACATGTAAAAGGAGATTTATGCTAAGGAACTCTACTAAATCTTCTTGATAAACTAATCCATATATAACCTCCATTTGGCTCTTGAGTTTGTGAACACCTTCTGATAAAGGCATGCATTGTTTGGAGAATGCCTAGTTTTTTATAGCAATACTTATTTCAAATTGTGCCATCACTTTAATTATAAATATCAGTACAGTCTAGAGTGTTATAATTCCAATTTAAAATGAGCTCCAGGCAGAAACTTGCAATTGTGGATCTCCATCCAGAAGTGATTAACTTAATTTTACTCTTGTGGAAAAAAAATTGGGCTAGACAGGATGTAGTGGGCTCATTCAAGAACTACATTCTTCTTGAGTACAAGGGACTAGATGCAAATGAATTTGCATGATATTTTATGTCTAGTCCCTACTGAAACTTCATTTTACTACACTATGGCCCATCTTGCCCTAAGTAACAATTCCAGGAGAGGAACCTTGGGCTGAAAACTAACCTTGGGAAGGAACTAGCTTTTCTCATTTCTCTTTGGGAATAAATTGGTGGCAACATGCAGTTAATGTTGAGCTACCTCTCCTGAGGGTATGATTTCACCTCTGCATGCTACCACTCCAGCAATACTTGAAGAACAAATTAACTTCAGATGCTTTAGAAAAGAGTTCTTAAGGAAGCTGCTGGAGAGATGAGACTATTCGTGATGTACAATAGCTCTTATTTGTCTTTCTAGTAATACTATGATGCCGCAGACTCTATGTAATTTCTATTTGTTGTGTTCCTTCCAACAGTGCCACAGCATTTCTACTGTGTTATTAGTCTCTGGGGATTTATTTCTCAAAGTGAAAGAGAAGAGGAAAAAAGAGATATCACTGTATGTGTTTCCTGTTCAGTTTCAAGCTTTGGTACCAGACTCACTCTTAGGTGTGTCACTGGATAACAGGAAATAAACTCAGTACTCAATTTTAGTCAATACTTGGAAAAGAGAGAGCCGTTTTGCCCTACAAAATGGCCTACTGACATTCAGTGACAGTCTTATGATATTAAGAAGTATCTTCATTTACAGCTTGTCTACACTTGCAAGTTAATTTGCATTAAGGCAAGGAGTGAATTTAAAGGGCAATAGGTATTGTTGAATAACTATGTGCTGACACTTACTCTGGAATAAAACATTTCTTAATTAATTTACAAAGGAAAGAGCTTGTGTGTTATCATAAAAATCAATGTATTTTGATGTTTTATAATGCATCTTCTATGCTACAGGATTGTCCCAAAGCAGCATTCCCTCTAAGCTGCACAGCGTGCACGGCCACACAGGCGTACCTGACAGCACGGCATAAGCACACCTGCATGGCTGCGCATGCCATGCAGCTTAGAGGGAATGCTGCCCCAAAGTACTGCACAAACTCTGTAAGTTAAATCCTTCCTCCCCTCAACATTAATAGGCAGCCACTTCTGAGATGACAGCAACTGTTTTACAGTCATATTATGGGCAGGTTGGCATATAACATGGATCAAGCTGAGAACAAGAAACTTTCAGTTGGAACATCATGACCACTGCAGAGGTCAACTCCATGCCTAAGTATTTCAGTGAATTTATACTCACTTGTCCCAAGGCTGATATTGACACAATGTCTAAGGCCTAGATCCACCAAGGAACTGAGGCATAAAAATGCTCAGCGTGGCAGCACCTAACTTCTTTACGAGTCCAAGCAGGCTAATGAATATTTAGTCCTAAGTTAGGTACCAAGGTTCCCTAAACAATGCTTAGGAAGTGTTAGGTACCTAAGAATGAAAACTGCAGAAGCCAGAGCTCTGACCAAGGAGCCACACAAGGTAGTAATGAGAAGTGAGATATGTCTGAAACTCTACCTCTCTCTGTGACTATCTGCAGGAGGGTTCATTACTCTGAGGCAGTACTTGGAGCTAGGCACCTAACCCAGTACAGCCAGGAGGAAGAGGAGGAATTCTTAAATGCTTTTATCCAACAGGGTAGTGATTAGAGGACTCACTCAGGATGTGGGAGACTGCAATTCAGTTCCTCCCTCTGGTCAAGTGAATTTGAATTATCTCTACCTTTCAGATGAATGTTCAAACTGTCAGGCTAATGGGTACTCTAGAAGGCATGGTTCCCTCCTCCATGTTGCATGGTATTCCATTTCATGTGGTATCCACTGGGATTCATTTAGCCACACTAATATGGGATTCACTGAGTCAGAGCTTAGCTACATAGGTATGGGAAGAAAACCTGGGTTTGAGTCTATGCTCTAATGAGTATTTACTATAAAAAGGTTATATAGTCTCTTTGTTTCCCATGACCCAGATGAGTACTATGCCCATCAGCCTATAGAGTCATGCTGTCTTGATCTTCAATCCAACAGATATTTCAATATGTCATGCAAAGTGAACTAAAGGACTAAGTACATCTTGAGTGCATCTACACATGCTATTAATTCGAAGTAGGCTTACTGCTCAGTAAAAATACTGTGCAGTAAGCCTACCAGGGAGCACATCTACATGTGCTCCCTCTTAGGAGCAGATCTGGTCCTGCTCCGTTCTGCCTCTCTGAAGCAGTGAGGGGGAGCTTTAGGCTCCCCCTGGGTGCTCTAGCCTGGGGGTTGGCAGGGAGCATGGGGATAGTCCTCATGTGCATGGGGCCAGGAGAGCTCTGCCAGCTGCAACGACAGCTATCTCCTGGCCCCATACACATCAGGAAGGGTTCTGATGTGCACAGGGACAGGGGACAGCTGCTGCGGGAGAGCTCTCCTGCCTTGTGCACATGGGACAAGCCCTGTGCCTAGCAGGGCCTCCCCATGCAGTGTGGGTTTGGCTGGGACCTGTCCCATTCTGGGGCAGGTGTCAGCAGGCTCCAGGCTGGGTGGGGAAGTGTCCTCATGCAGGCAGCTTCTGGGGCAGGCTCAGATCACAGACCCCAGCTGGGACTATGCCTTCCTGCCCTCTTGCCCCAGCAGCAGGCAAATCCTAGCCTTGGCTTTGTGACATGGATCAGATCTGCTGGGGCAAGGAGCAATGTCCCAGCTCTCCCTCTGACTGCAGAACCAGGGCTGATAGCTGCCTGCTGCCAGAGCAGGGGGACATTGTCCCAGCTGGGCTCCATGATCAGAGTCCAGCCTGGCAGCAAGCAGCTGCCACGGACAGGGAACAATGTCCCAGTCACCACTCCGGTTGTGGAGCCAGGATCAGGAGCTGCCAGGGCAGGGGGTCATTGTCCTGACAGCTGCTGGGGCAGGGGATTGTTCTCCTGTTCCCTATGCTCCCAGTTAGGTATCTAACCATATGCTACTGTGCAGTAGTTACTGTGTGGTAAATCTACCAGTATTTACAGGTAGTAGATAACCACGCAGTAGACTAATCTACTGTGCCATAGCTCCTGAGCACAGTTACCTAGTAACGCTTTACCGTGCAGTAGATTAATCAACTGTGTAGTAAAGCATCTTGTATAGACATGCCCCTGGAGTATCCTATAGCCAGGTGTTTAGAACATTCCTACAGGTGGTAGAAATATTTGTTCAAATCATGTCAGGCAGAGATAGGAATTAAATATGTCTCCCTCATCCCAAGCAAATACTCTCACTACTGAACAACTGAGTGAAAGAACTCTGCTGGCTGTGTTTTTTGCTGAGTGCAACCTGGTGGGCATGCTCTCAGAATATTTGCCTGAGGAGGCCTGACAGGTGAGACAGGAGAGGAAACACCTACATTGTAGATCTTGATGGGGCTTAAACTATGAGTTTGGTACCCACCTGCTCATCCTTATCAAGATAAGGCAATTCTGGGGATGCCCAGCAGCAGATTTTCAGTCTCCTAGAGAACTGTGCTGGCAAAATCTTAGGAGCTTAACGACTTTAGGCTACATTCTTACAGACTTTAACCTCCGAAGTTAGATACCAGGTAAGGCTGAGTTTTGAGGCTCTACAATTTGAACGTAAGTGCTAACAGTGACAATTAGGAAGCAAATTAGTTGCTTTTAGACCTTTTGTGGATTTAGCCCTAAAATAATATTATGGAAATGCCATATAGCTGAATGTTTTGACACCTTTTTTTATACTTAATTTACAGTTTCCAAGTGCTTATCTCCTCAGATGGGATTTTATATATTGACCTCAGGTAGAATTGTTAGGAACTTCTCACCTGGGATGCATGTTCTATTATAACTTTACCATTGCCTCATTAAGACAGTGTTTACAGATGATGGATCCCTTTTCTGCATGATTAAATATCCCAAAAGTGGCCCTGAAGGAGGTAGAATTTGACTGCAGAACATGGCCAGTTATATTTACCTCTTGATCTTCATAGTTTATCACATAGCTTATTCTACAAGAGAGTCTTGCTCTTAAATTTCCCTTGCCACTTGGTTTGCCTGATTGCAAACAGATCCCAGAATACGTAGTGACTTTGAGATGATTGATGTCATGATGCTGCACTGAAAAGGGAAATATTTTTTAGGTGTTATCACATCCCTGAACATAAACAGATCTGTGTCACACAATGAAATGTAAATTGAGCATTTCTTAGAAAAAACATTTATTTGGCTCCATGATTTATTATTAACTGACATGTAGGCTATTTTTTGTTATTGGCACTCATGTTCATAATAACAAGGTACTTGACTTGAAGGTATTTGGCCAACCCTACTCAAGTGCTATGTAAGCAGTAATCAGAGAGAGCTGGGTTCGTGAGTCAACAAATTGCTCTCCCATGCTGATCAAACAGTCTGGGCATCCCTATAAAAAACACAAAAACAGATTCTGGACTGGCATACCCAATTTTCTCTCTAAAATTATTTATTGTATTTGCACTTGGCAGAGTCCAGGCCTAAAATAACTAAAGGAGCCATCTGTTTTATTAATAGTATTTTACATGCAATTTTCATTTATGTTTCAGAGGATAAATGAGATATCCATCTAGCCTCCATAGTTTTGTGACTATAAATTCCACTTAATTTACTATATCTAGACACAGATTCCTCTTTCATTCTACACCAAGTTACCTCCATTGGCTTGAGCAGAATGCAAGGTAACAGCTTGGCAGAAGCTGGTCAGGTCAGTAGAGTGTAGGTCTACCAAGCAAAGCTTTAATTCCCAACCCATAGAGGGCTATAAAAATAGTCAGGTACAACGCACAAGCTGCAGGCGATAACAAGGGAAAGAAAATCAGATAAAAATGAATGGACTTTATCCTCTGTGGTTGTTGTCCACAACATAAGTTCACAAATCTGGCCCTTATTCTGCAAATGCTTATGCATTCACTATAGCCCACTGAAGTAAAATATTAGCAAAAGTGCTAGCTGCTTTGTTTTCTAAATGAAAAGAACTAAAATCAACTGCACATGTTTGTATAACCCACTGTTCAGACTGTGTAGTGCTGAGTGCTGTGGGAATAATTCATTTTTCAGTTTGACTGCTAACCTGAAAAAAACATCAGATCACGCTAAAATAAAAACATTTCAGTTTTTCTTACATGAAAAACTGAAGAAATTCATGTTGTATTGAATAAAATGCTCTAGTCAATCCCAAAGGAAGAAGCTCATATTCAGGCACTCTTAGTAAAAACAAGGGAAGTGAAGGTCTAGTTTTCAGAGCAAGAGGATGAGGTGGTGTCTCCTTTATCCAATAGCCCAGTGATTACAATAGTTATCCTGGATGTTGGGGACCCAGGTTCAATCCTCTCCTCTATCTGAGGGGATTTGAGTGTATCCTGTCAACTAGGGTGGCCCTATCCACCATATTATGGGGTAAGTAGAGTGTCGTACAAACCACCCCAAAGAGTAATTAGTAAGGGCTCTCCAACTGTCTGTTGATGCTGTTCCATGTTGCATAAACAATTAAACTTTCACAGGGACTCATACATTCCACCCCCTAGGCGAATGCCCCCACCATGAGGCTAAATAGTCATTCAGCTTTTCAACCAAGGAGTTATTTTAAGTATCTGGTTTTTCACTCAAGTACTGTTAAAATAGTTTCTCTTATTGCAGGACCACAAACATCTGTTAATTATGAGTAATTTTTAAAAAAATATGCCCAAGTCCTATTGACCTTCACTCAGGCCCTTTTGAAAATGTATACCCTATATAAATATTTTTATTCTGAAAAGTGCTAATAATTGCCATTATAGGAGTCTTGGATCCAACTGCAGGCATCATTAAGCCAACCGCCATGCCAACTGCGCTCTTTCCCGTTCATTGGAAGAAACTGTTAAATCTTTTTATATAGTAAAACAGCTTCAGACAATGGAGGCAGTAAACTGATTCGGCCAACCTGAACAAAGCTAACCCAGGTAGGTCTCCCTGGGTGTATCTACATATGCAATTAAGTGCCATAAGGTTACTGCATATTAACATAAGGCACAGTAAACTGCGCCCAGGAATGCATCTACATGTATGCCCACATTGGGAACAAATTTGCTCCCAATGGGAGCAGCTGAGTCCAGGGCTGCTCTTGCTTCCCTGACCTGCTCTGCCCCTGCAGCAGTCAGGAGGAGTTCCAGGCTGCCCTGATGCCAGCCCCAGGATGGCAGGAGGCACAGGTGTCAGGTCTGGGCTCCAGGGAGCGGGGGTCAGCTGTCCCAGGGTGCTGCTATCACTTGGCCATGGGGCACTGCCCCAAGCCAGAGTCACCAATCAGGACTGCAATCTCAAGCTCTGAACTGGAGCCATCGACAGCTCCCCCCCTCCCAATGCCCCCTGTGCCCCTGTGATCCCCTGCTGCCCAGTCTGACTGGGAACAAATTGCACCCAGACAGCATCTACACATGTGCTACAGCTCAGTAGCTAATGCATCATTAATCTAGTACCTGTATTTGTTGGTATTGGCAAACGGTGCATTATCTTCATTTACTGTGCAGTAAGTCCAATGCACATGTAGACACTGATGCTTTACTGTGTATTAGATTAGTCTAATGCACAGTAAAGTGTCTTGTGTAGATGCACTTCCTGGGTTGCAAATGTAGGTGATTGATATGAATACAAAATGTCAAAGAAGTATTTTTTAGCATTTTGGGAAGAAGCAGGGAGACAGGACTGCCTATCCTGACCTTGGGGATGGACACACCCAAGTACATAGCACCAATCTGTTTCTGCTTGCATGTGCCAAACAGCCAAGAGGAACACCCCTGTAACGACCAAGCTTGGTGCATGCAGCAAGACGGCATTGGGCAGGCAGGCTCAGGAATGCTGGAGATATACCCAGACATACCCAGAACTTTTTGGTCACAGGGCTGACTGCAGCAGTGAATTTGAGGATTTTGAGCAAATAAATTGCTTGCTACTGTTAGTGTATACAATGGTTAAGGATAAAAAAAGTTGTTGTATACTAACAAGATTGCAAGGATAATGTACTTGACTCATGACATTGACTTTGCATCCTAATGGAAACCACCCAACAATGCTTCATCTGGCAGCTATATGCTCACAGGCTTGAAATGGGGTTTCCTGCATTACACTACATGGAAATCCTTTACCATCTGCAAACAGAAAATTATTTACAAGGTTTAAAGAGAATAGGTGCACAGGACAACATTTTGAGATGTCAGTGCGAAACACAAGTACTTAGTGAGCGCATCTACAAGAGATGCTACATCACCATAGTGACACACTACAGCAATGTAGCTTGTTGCTATGGCAACGTAGGATTGGAGGGCACAACCTGTGATGCCAACACTATGTCACCATAGCAACGAGCTACCTTGTTATAGCGCATTCTGTGGTGACATAGTTGCTAAAAATAACTGTGCACCACTGGGACAGCACAGTAACCTCCTAAAGCAAGTACTAAGTGATGGCACAGTAACAACTGTGCCATAGGGGGTACATGTAGATGCACCCAGCATTCCCATATTTCTGGCCAATTATGAAAAGCCTAAATATGAAATTAAATGCCTAACACTAGGCACCTGTGCTTAACTATTTATGTTATATGGTTGACTATTTATGTTATATAACTATTTATGTTATATATACAGTATACATCACTGTGAAAAACCTATACATGTGCCTGATGCCTGCTCTGATGTGTGCTAATTAGCAAGCATCAGAGCAGACTCAATTAATCAAGCCTGATGGAGAATGCTAAGTAACATGCTCCAGCAGTCTGGCATCTCATGTGTGCTATGTCCTCATGCTTCAAAATGGCAGCAGGGGTGCTTTAACTAAAGCTCAGCAAATGAGCTTTAGTTAAAGCACCCCCATGGCCATTTTTAAACACAAGATGCTAAATACATGAAATGCTGCAGGGGCTTCAATTAAAGCAGCTCCTGAGAGCTTCAGGGGCACAGGGAAATACTCCAAGAAAAAGAAATGGTCAGATTTACAGTGAATTGTGCTAATTATCATATATACACTTAGTAAGAGAATTTCCCAGCTCCAAAGGGTTTCTAATCTGAATAGACATGACAGATGGGACACACACACACACACACATAGGGGAAGTATTATCATTGTCTTACAGATAAGTAACTGAAGCATAGAGAAAATGAAGCCCAGATCCTCCAATGATTTCAATGAAAATTAAACACCTAAATATGTTAGAGGATGTGGGAGCAACAGAATTTCCCAAAATGCAAAAAGAATAGGTGGCTTAGATAGAAAATGATGGCAGATCTACTGAATGCCAATCTAATGTCTTAACTGCAAGACCACCCCTCCTCCCCATGATATTATGTTTACTAAGTGGGGTAAGTTTCTTAAAACTTGCTCTTTTTGCAAATGATTCTCCTTCCCATTTTCTCTGCCATGTTATTGTGAGGATTAACTAAGGATGGGTAGCACAATGTCTGCAGGAGAGACACCCTCTTAACCCATCTAATAAAGGCATTTCTGTAATTATAAGATTATGATCCTACCTAAATTTCTTTATATACTAGTAACCTATTAAACATCCTATTTTAACTGTCAGTTTAGTACAAGCAGCAAAGAAGTTGCTTAAACGTAATCCAGAAGAAGCAGGACAGAAGTGAGCGTGTCACAATAGTTTGTAACTGTGAACAGATTTTACCAAAACAAACAAAAAACCCCATGCCTCTTTTACACAGCAAGTGACCCAGTGCCTGACAAAAGCTGTAACTGAATGTTTTGATATACTGTTTTTATATTTCATTTATAGTTTTCAAGTTCTTATATTCTCAGGTGGGATTTTCCATATTGACCACAGATAGAAGACACCCATTTTATAATTCCCTTATCTTCCTTAAATATATGACAGATAGTGACTCCTATGTTTGCTCACACCTTCCTAACAGAAAAACTGTGATATAGTCAATATGTCCTTATTATCAGCTCCAGTTCTCACACGGGTGTTCTGTATGATAAACTAATGTATGATATAAACACTTATTTCAGATAAAGAATAAAAACTGGTGAGTAAAGAAAAAGAGGAACAACCAAATAAATTAGACTACATTTTTGTGGGGAATTTTAGATTTAGGGATAAATTTACTGGTAAAGTACTAATATTTTTCCACCAGCAGCTGCCTTCTGAGACAACAAAATGTACAGGCACCTATACACATGCCAGATGTCTGCTCTGATGTGTGCTAATTAACACACTCCAGCATGCATCAGAGCAGACTCCATTAATTGAGTCTGCTGAAGCATGCTAATTAGCATGTGTCAGGGGTCTCTACATCACGTGAATTCAGGGTCCCCACACTTCAAAACGTTGGCGGGGGCACATTAGCTAAAGTTTGTTGAACAAACTTTAGTTAAAGTGCCCTTGCCGCCATTTTGAAGTGTGGGACACTGAATATACATGATGCTGCAAGCACTTTAATTAGAGCAACTTCCGAGAGCCACTCTAATTAAAGTGCTCTCCCTCTCCCCCTCCTTCCCCGGAGCACATGTAAAGATGCCCAGTGTGTCTTTTTTAACTAATGAGAAAACTTTCAATTAGAACCCACGTGCATCCCCTCTGTTGTAACTTGCATACTCAAGCCACAATGCCTTCCTCAAAGAATCAGCAACTACAGTTTGCAGCTCTACATTTAAAACTCCCAGTGCTTTCCCTGGGAATGTTGGATTCCATATAACTGTAGAATTTGGCCACTTTTACATAAATTTACCCTTCAACTGTGTCATTGGATCTGCTAGTGAGGATTTCCATTGGATTTGACAGTGATCTGACTGTGTGTTCAGAGCCATCATTTACAAACAGAGACAAACGCTGAGCATTAAGGTCACTGGGTTTTATTGTTCCTGCACCTTTCTCTTTGATTCAGTTTGACCACAGTTGAGGCATTTCCTCTTCTATAAAAAATGTTAATTGTAGAATTCTATTTTGAAAGTTACCTGTGAGCTGGTTGTTTGATTTGTTCAGATGGTCATGATAATGTTAACAGTAAAAAATAAAATATTAAAATAATAATGTCCATGTTGCACATTTAAAAATATGTTACAGAGAGAACCAAGATAATTTAATACTTTTTCATGAATTTATGGAAAATGCACTAGGGCCCAATTCTCTCAGAAGCTGTGCACTTCAAGTACCCACCTAATGCAGGAAGCTTCATCTTCACCTTATGGCAAAAGTCAACTGAAAAAGTTGATGGCCTATCAGGCTAGCATGGTCAAGGCACACCATTTTCTATAGCCAACAGAACACAAAGAAGTATTGTGGTTAGCAAAATGACCAGCCATTTTTGACTCCTCCTAAATGATCAGGTAACCATGTACAGTTGGGCTGATGGGGGTAAGCCTTTGGCATGAGTCCAGAGTGGGGTACACACCAATGCTTCCAGAGCTAGGGCAGGAGACTTCAGCTGCTCTGTCACCACACCCTGATTCCTGGTGACAAAAGGCAACACAAATTGCAGCGTACTGCCTTGGGGACACATTTACCTCCAAAGAAGCAGAAGGGTGCCCCCTTCACTTCCTTCCACATGGTGCCCAAAAAGTGTCCTATGAAGTGTGGTCAGTGGTCCACAGAAGCTGTATGGCCAGGCTGCTTGAGTATACCATGGGCATATCTGCTTTGCCTCTACAACACTCAAGACTGCTGCCAAAAACAACTCCTTTCTAACCAGTTTTGCTCTTCACACTCCAAACCCAGAACTGAGGTAGTGCGAACACTGGAGATATCTTCCACTGCTGCCCTTAAGCATGCTGCTGCAGATCTTGAGAGCAGCAGTTTCGGACACTCCTGGAATATCCTTACTGATTCACTTCTGATTTGAAGAACACAAAGCAGAAAAACATGGGGTCAGGGCTTATTTTTCCACAGTGGTCTGAAGAGCACTGCAAAGGCAGTATTGATATAACCTCTGAACTAGCCCATGCTCTCAGCTACTTGTTGATACCATGCCCATCCTAAGCAGCACTGCTTAGTTTTGGAGAAGTACTAACTGGTCCCAGTCCCACCATACTGGAGCAGGGGCTAAAAGTGTCCTGCTGGTAGCAGAACTTCTATTGTGTAGGGTAAACGGCTCTGATTGACGCTGCTGGAAGGCAGCACAGTCCTTTGCATGGTTTTTGGTTGTAAAACTACAGACAGGGCTGGACTTCAAGGCAATTACATCAGATAAAGAATACACCAAAAATAAATCATGAAAAGTAAACCTTCAAAATAATAGATTGCATGTTCTGACAGAATCTTTATCCTATAGCCAGCCTGTTAGGCAACATCATCAGTTACGTCATTTGCAGAAATTATAGCATTTACACACTGCGATATCTCACAATAGACTTTTTGAATTTTTTAGACTTTTTCCACAAATAGAAAATGGAAAAGGTATGTTTAAAATCCTGGGACAATCTCAGAAAACCAAGGAAATGTGTCTGTGGGTGTGTAACTAAACACACCATTTCCTCAGGCCATGTTCTACTCTCTCTATTTGTATAAACATCCCACTGATCTCGATGGGAGATGCACATGTAGGATGAGAAAACTGCTAACAATTTTCTGTAATATTATTAGCCAAACAGGGTTATAACAGAAAAGTTAGATTAGAAAATTAACAAGGAAATTCATATCTACACATTTAAGGTCTTGTTAGACATGGAGTTATTATAGAAAAGCTGTTCCACAACTGAATGACACCCTATACAGGTACTGGCTCCAGAAGATTTCCTTCTTCTGATTTAGTTTAATCTACTTCTTCCTAAATCCTAATTTAGTTGTTCTTTTCCCCCCAAAGGTTGTTTACTACAGTGCACAAGAATGCCTATTTAAGCCAGTTTCTCTTTCTGAATGAATTTAAAAGAGATTACTAGCGAATGTCATGGTCTTTCTTGTGTTGCTGAAATTGCTCAGCAGATATTTGAGCAGGTCCCTTAGTCCCTTTGGACACCCACAAGGTAGAAAACAGCCTCTTAGAATCTTCTTTGAGAAGTTTAATTTGCTGATTCTGGGGCATGCTTGCCAAGAGTACAGTTTATTCTAATGCTAGTACTAATTGTTTCCAAATCAGCCACTAGAGGTCTTTTAAAAAAATTAGTGCCTGACAATACAAAGTCAGAGGGGCTCGGTCTTGTTCTCACTGTGTGCATTTATACATGCTATTAGATGCAGCAATAAACTCTGGTGGAATTTGCACAAAAGTCAGCTACTCTTGGGCGCAGCATTTCATGTGCACCAAAGATTGCAGCAATACAAGCCTGGGCAGTCCCAAGCATATGTGAAGATGCTGCACCCCATGGGCAACCGGTGCCTCCTGAGTCAGGAGAGGCACTTGTCTCTCCTACAGATAGTCAGCAACTGAGGGTGTCCCCCCGCAGCCAATCTTCCCAATCTGCAAGTGGCAGCGGTGCACCACTGGCACTTCCAGGTAAGCACAATTGGCTGCAGGGGGATCACTTCTCCTGGTGCTCCCACTCCCTGGCTAGTGCTCTCAGGGGGGGACCACACTGCCCAGGAATGCTGGCTGTCAGAGGGTGCACCAGTGCTCTCAGGGGGTGCATGTGCACCCCATGCACCCCCTATGCATCACCACTGCTGCACCCAGAAGCAGATGACCCAGAGCAAGCAGCTCAGGGGGTGAGCCCCAGGCTTTGGGTGGTGGCATCAGGCAGCAGAGAGGCTGGCTGAGGCATGAGGGTGCTACAGTGCAGGGCTAGCTGGCTGGCACTGTAGCTGTTGATGCCCACACTGTAGCACTCTTGTGCCCCAACCAGCCCCAGTCACAGTCTACACATGCGTTTGAGCTCATGTTAAGTACTCTGCTGTAGGATGGTACTTGTCCCTGGCAGTACTATTATACAGTGGAGTTAATTAATTTACTGCACCCTAATATGGGCACATGTGTAGATGGTGACACTTTGTTGCAGAGCTAATTAATCAACCCTGCAGTAAAGCACACATGTAGATGCACCCACTGAAGTCAATAGCAGATTTACAGGTGGCTTCAGTGAGCAGAACTAGGAACCAGGGTTTGTGGTGATATTTTCAAAAATGTGAATTACTTTAGTGAATTTCCCCATCATCTGCACTATGGCTTAAAAACTCATATCTCAGTGAGTGCATCTACATGTGTGATTAATGTGCACAAATAAACTCTGGAGCTTACTGTTTTTTGCTCCCAGGTGCTCCATTTGAATGTGTACCTGGGAGCAAAAAACTCCAGAGCATATTGTTCTGGCATTTATTTATGTGCAGCATGTGGAGCATGGTCAGAGCAGCCTGGGCTGGTAGGGGACCCAGTGCATCAGCCTGCTAGCCTATGACTGTTCTGATGAGGTCCACGTGCTGTAGAGGCATTGGCTGTGACAGAGTGCTTCAGCATGGAGACTGCCTGCTGGCTAGCCCCGTGTTGAAGCCCTGCTGCAGAGTTTATTAATTTTGTGCACCCTAATAGGGACGCACATATAGATGCTGAGATGTTTACTGTGCATTTAATTAGTCAACTGCACAGTAAGTGTCTCATGTAGATGTGTCCAGTTCTTCATAACAAACTCCCTTGAATTTGTGGGTTACACAGCTTCTGCTGACAAAAGAATCTGAACATACGCACTTAATTATATAAGCAGTCTTTCAGAGATAAGCTCTAGGTCACACAACCTAGAATCCTCTCCCAGAAGGGAGAAGACTCTTGCTTCCTTTATTAACAAGTCACAGGAAAACTTCACCAATGATACACAGGATTCCAGCACCCGATAACAGTGTGGGTGGAGAGGAAATCCCTGAAATCTTACAAAATCTTTAGAGAGGCTCTTGCAAAGTATTACCATAAAAAGGTTGCAAATAGCAAAGTAAGACTACAAAAATATTTACCTAATTGTCTAATAGATTTTAAAATGGTCTGCTATGGTCTTTTAAAATGGTCTTTTATTTAAGTGATTTCTATTTATGGGAGAAGGTTTCTTTTTTATGCTTTTGAGATGTCTTTTTCTGTTCTAAAAGCTTTCATTTCCATCCAACAATCAGATTTTCCCCTTTCTTTTGCTAGCTATTGGATATTTTCTGTAAATGTTTTAAGACTTCATTTAAAACATCTAAATTCTGAAAGCTTGAGGAAAGTTTGTAAACATGGAGCAGAGACAAGAGTTTTATGTATGTATGTATGTATATATTTATTTTTAACTTTTTATGTTCAAGTCATTGTCAGTCCACATCTGGAAGGAATAATTTTGGGCTAATTTCCAGGAGGTCAAGTGTTGTCTAAATGGGTTTCTTTAAGCATTGACTAGAATACCCAGAGAGCTTTCCAACTGAAAAGCATTATTTATTAGTAGGTGGTTTTTCTGTGGGATACAGCCTCACAAGCCCCATGTTCCCTACATGGAATACTTCTAAAACTCCTTAATTGCCCTTATGTACTTGACTACTCTTCTTCCTGTATATTACTTTCCAGCCTCCCATAATTTTATCTTAACAATGGGCCCTTTATCCTAGACAGGTCTTATTAGAAATCAGGGAAGTCTTAGTCTTGGGGCCTAATGGGGTCTAACTAGCATTGTTTCATTTCTCCCTATACTTCAAGGAGCAGAAGACCTACATTGCTACTATTGCCACTGTTAAGTCTTTCATCATCCCCATATTTAGTTTGTATATTTTTCTTGGCCTAAAATGATTTATTTCTCCAAATCAAAAACATCCCAAAAAACATGAAGGCAGGAAAGAAATGACAAAGGAAAAAAATCTGTATAGGTTTGAGGCAGAAGAAAGAGCAGAGATTTTTTTTTCTTCCATTTGTACAAATTTACAGTATTTAGGAATCCCATATACTATCGGTACATCTACACATGCACATTTACTGCACAGCAACCAAAATTACTCATGCAGGTATCAAATTTACATCTGATTAGTTACTGTGCAGTAATGCATGTGTAGACACCTTACTGTGCAATAACACTGTGTGTGGACTGATTTGGGACTAACCTTAGTCCCAAGTCAATCCACACACAGCATTAATGCACTTTAACACATGCATGTTTAGATGCTGGCTTATTCCCACTTACTGTGCAGTAAATTTAAGCCATCATAAATGCATATGTAGACACATACTACAAGTATACTTGTAATGCCTGATACAAAAGGAGGAATACAAATCCTCATCAATTAGCAAGGAGTCAGGGGAGGGGCACTCTGAAGTGCTTTGGGTTAGAGTACAAGGCAGTCAAGGGGAAAGACACTTAACGGTGGGAGTCTACTACAGACCTCCCAACCAGGGAGAAGAGATTGACCTGTAATTCTTGGGTCAGCTCACAGAGGTAGTGAAGGCTAAGGATGTGGTAGTCATGGGGGACCTGAACTTCCCAGACATCTGCTGGGAAGAGCAGTCAGCCAGGTCTGAACGCTCATGTAGGTTCTTAGACAGAGTGCAGGACCTCCATCTAACCCAGGAGGTGCACAGCCCCACCAGGGGGGACGCCTTGTTGGACCTAGTGCTGGCCACAGGTGATGACCTGGTAAGGGGGCTGTGGGTGCTCGACTACCTGGCCGACAGCGATCATCGCCTGCTGGAATTCACCATCCAG
>NW_017728992.1:46419813-46424639 GCF_001723915.1 Gavialis gangeticus | reverse complement strand
GACATCAGGAGGCGCTATTTCACGGTCAGGGCGGCTAGGGTCTGGAACCAACTTCCAAGATAGGTGGTGCAGGCTCCTACCCTGGGGGTTTTTAAGAGGAGGTTAGATGAACACCTTGCTGGGGTCGTTTGACCCCAGTACTCTTTCCTGTCATGGCAGGGGGGCGGACTAGATGATCTGCTCAGGTCCCTTCCGACCCTAGAAACTATGAAACTATGAAAACCCAATTAAGTCAAGGGGAATCTTTTTTATTAACCTGAATGGAGTTAGGATCGTGACCTACTGAACATTTCATATTGTGTAACAGAAATTGTGTACATTATTTCAGAAACAATCATATAAAGTACTGAGTGTCTGTGGTTGGGTGCTAAGTACTGCAGAAGCATGGCATTTTTCAGAAAACACTTTTTATGGGATAAGGCCTGATGACTCCAAATTGACATTTGCATCCATAAATGATCTTTGAAATGAAAACAAGCTAAAGCTCCTCCAAGGCTTTTAATCTTTGGAGACTTACTACCCTATTGTTGTCTGGGGTAGCCAAAAGGAATTATGTCATGTCTTTTCAGTCTTGCTGCAAATTTGTAAAATGAGTACTGTCTGTAGATTGTCCATCATGCTCTAACACTTCCAGTATTCTGTGGTTTGATTGGCTGTTGAATCTAGTATCTAGCTTCATTCAGTCATCAAAGAACTGTTGGATGCCACCATCTGTCAGAAAATACAAGAGGAACAAGATCTCAGAGTGGATTCTCATGAGAAAGAATGTAATGTGAACAGGAAATGGCATGCTGGGAATCCATTCTTAGGACAGACTATGTGGAAGAGAACAAACCCTTATTGTAATTATTGCAGTTTAACTTCATATTCCTGTGCTCATCCTTTGATTCATTTTCTCTTTCCAATCCATTCTCATCCAAGGGATGGGAAACAGGATATTTTGTGAACTTCTTTCCTTCCTGTGTGTTTCTATATGGCATCTCTAATTAGTAACTCTCAGTAGTGGGCATTAAATGTCCCACTGAAGAAATAAGAAGCAAAAATATTCTGTTTGGGATGCAAATGCAAACAACATTTGCTTTTTGAACTACATTTTAGACAGCCAGTTGCTGTGAGTTACTGAGGTTACTGATGTTAATTTAAACAAAAAATATTTTACTCACCAATCACAATATTTTTTCACCCTGGGTGAGCGGGCAAGTAGAATTTTGCAAGGTTCATTTACAGCTCTATCCCTCAAGAGCCCAGAATGGAGAAGTTGGATGAAAGACTATGTGGGAGGGCAAAACCTTCCTTCCCTCAGGGGATAATTTCAACCTGCTGACTTTTCACACAGAATAAGGTGGAGCATTTATCCACTGATTTTACTCTGGAAGCTAATCAACAAGAATGAAATTTTGATCTGTAACAGGCCTGGCCACAAGGCCTTTTCAGTTTAGAGGCTGCAATGCCATTTATGTTTCATCTTGTGAAGTGAAAGACCCAAAACCACTAAAAACTAATGCCATTTCTCATTCAGAGGCCAGTTTGGCACCACTGAATTCAGTAAGAAATTGCAGTCGACTCAGGGTAGGTTTAGATCACTTCCTTGCTGTGTCCTGGAAGGAATGCTCCAAAACATACCCTGTCTACCTGCTCCTGCTTGCATGCGGCAACTCAGAAATACACCAAGTATGGATGGAGACATGCGCTCAGTCACTGGGCCTCATTCGTTCTCCATTGCTATGTATCTTTTGGGAGTTGTTCACACCAGTGCAAGGTGAGCGTAATAAGCTAACCATTCTAACATGCTAACATTTTTCATGAACTTTTATAAATTAAAATAACTACATAAGGAGCAAGACAGGGAACAAGCAGACTTTTGTGTCTGTCTATAACCACAAGGACCTTTCAGGTCCAGGATTACAGGTGGATTATTCTAGAGAATTTCTTTAGGAAGCTCAGATTCTGGACCAACATCATAATTGTCAAATCCAAACCTGAACAAGTGTAAATGGCTGATCAAGCACGACACAATAGAGAATATAGCCCACACAGATCTGTCAAGAAGCCTGAGGTTCTATAACAAATCTAGAAGAATTAATCTAATCATAGGCAACTTGTAGAGGAGGCATGGGGGGCATGTGCCCCCCTCTGAGATTGGCCACTGCCGCTGTCTCTGGTTTCTGTGGGCAGTCGCTACTCGCCACCCACCTGCCTCGCTGCCAACATCACTGCCGGCATCTGTGGGCAGTCCCCGCTTGTCAGCCCCTGCCCACCCCTCCAGCGTCTGCCAGCAGTCCCTACTTGCTGCTCATTGCTGCCGCCTACAAATGGTGCCCCCCAGTCTCAGCAGGCACCAGTTGTTCATGAATGCAACTTTATTTTCTTTATGTTCAACATGTGTATGACCAACCTCTCAATTGTTTTCTTACTTTATTACTGGCAGTTACTTACAGCTGGTCCAATAAAAAATATCACCCCCCCAAAATATCATTGTAACTTCAAGACATTTGTCCACAGGTTGCATAAGAATCTAAAGCAAATAGAGAAGTTCTTCCTGTTCTAATACAGAACAAATCAAAATGCAAGAATGAACTTGCTTACATTCACACTTGAACTGTATGTACAAAGTAAAGTGTATACACCTTGATAAACTGGCATATAGGAGAAATAAAGTCTGCTACTGGCAGTCTCATTGCCTGTAACCCTAGGCAAAGATTATTATTAGTGTGGGAATATGGCTAATAGCTTTAAGTGTCTTTATCACATCTTGTAAAGTGTAATCAATCAAGCTACCAGGTGTAGAGCAGGTAAGTGCTGGAGCTCTGAACAACAGATAAGCACTGAAAGAAAATTCCTTAAGCACTATTCTTTAAATAAAGCTTCCCTTATGGCAAGTGAGAAGTGGTCAAAGTTAAGAGAGAGAGAGAGAGAGAGAGAGAGAGATTTTGAAAAAAAAGCAAAACAGGAAAAAGAATTTTGTAGATCTCTTCACAATAAATCTTCTGAAATGTTCACAGAACTATTTCTACTCCTTTTGAAGGTGGAAACTGACCCTTAGCTGAGTTTTCCTCTTTTAATTGGATATAAATGGAGCAAAAGGATGGGAAAAGTTATTTCTTGCTAGTTATAATGTTCTTAACTGTTCCAAGATGATAGCACTTGCAGAGAAATTAATCATTATTTCAGTTTCACCATGAAAAATATCTTCTGGCCAATTAAAACCAGATACTACCTTACATTTAAATATCAGCTGCCCTTTTAAAAATCAGAAATGGTTAGCATTAATAACTCACAAGATTTACAGTGGAAGAAGATCACTTGTAATACAGCCAAAATATGCAACAGATACTGAAAATGAAGGCTAGAGGATATTTGCCTAGGTATATGTGCATACTGCAATGAGGCCTGAGTAATGCTTGGATAAGTGCAGTTCTGTATTACACTGGGGATTGTGCCATCCTTAATATACAGAAGGTACAGAACTCATCTGCAATATCATATTTGAAAAAAAACACTATAAAATTCTGCTGACGTTTACACTATAAAATTACATAAGGTCTTTTTTCCTCTGACCCTTTTAAGACTGATCTAACTCAGTGGGTCAGGGGTTTTGCCTTTCACTTGTAGCTTCAAGTAAGGTTTTAACCTAAATGAAGCTGAATTTGGTTGTCTCATTCTAGTCCCCTAGTTAGCACATCACAAAACTACTGGCAAGACTGGTGCACTCCTGCTAAAACAGAGACTCTGATGTACAGGACTGGGGTGTAGGGGTCTGAGAAAACTTGTCCAGCATCTGACAAGTGCTTTGGGTTAGTTTCCTGCTTCAAAATGAAAGTATAACTTTCACCAAAGTTAAAGACACATATAATACAAGAGGAGATGGAACCCTATTATGCCTGGCTCAGATTAAACTCATTGGCCTTTATTTTCTTAAGCTCTAAAGATGTGTCTACATGCCTCACTTGAGAGTGCTCAGTGCATGACAACTCTTGGAAACGAGGCAGTGTAGCTGCCCAAGTATATCATCTGCGTGCCTGAAACAGACAGACTGAGAATGGCTCTGGGCCTATGTTCCAGTCTGCTCTAAGGTGGCTAACCTTGCCTCACTTCCAGGAGCTAGTCTGAAGTGGACACGAGTGAGCAGGACCTTCTCCACAGCAGCATTCCCAGCCTTAGCTCAGCAAGTTGAGAGAACGTTTATTTTAAATTGTATGTTTTTTGCCACACAGAATCTTAGTTTTAAAAGGGCAAGTATTATGGGGGAGGAGGGGAGACTGGGACAGGAAAATTGAAAAATGCAAATAAAATACATTAAAAAAAAAGAATTTTTCCATATCTGGGCTCCAAAAAGAAAAAAAAATCAAGATAACTTTGCACTTCTTGCATCTCAAACCATCTCACTGTCAGCATGCCAAATGGTTTTCACTTTTTCCCATACTCCCACCAAATAACTCCTATTGTACTCATGTAAAAGAACAGAGAACTTAATACACAACCTGGCACTGAGTCAGCACTGAGGGAGAGTGCATTCAGTGGGCACTAGCATGTATTTTGTTCAGACAGGCTCCATTAACATCTTCTTATGTTAAGTTCCCAACAGCATCTCAGCCTTTTGGCTAAGATCAAGAATTTCTGGCACCAAAAGAAGGGTGCCAGGGCTGGCTCTGGCTCAGTATTGCAATCAGCATTTTTGGGGAGGGTATTGGAGCTTGCTCTGGCCTCTCTGAGTGCTGGCCTGGTATTGAAGGACCTCCGGGCCCAGTGGTCGTTCCCTCCTGGGGAGGGACTGTCCATTTTTTTAAAGGGACGGACACACACACACACACACACACACACACACA
>NW_017728992.1:46416671-46419701 GCF_001723915.1 Gavialis gangeticus | reverse complement strand
AATGGGCACAAGTTGATGGAGAGGAGGTATAGATTGGACATCCGCAAGAACTACTTCACAGTTAGGGCGGCTAGGAGCTGGAACCAACTTCCAAGGGAAGTGGTGCTGGCCCCTACCCTGGGGGTCTTTAAGAAGAGGCTGGATGCCTACCTGGCTGGACTCATTTGAGTCCCGTTTCTTGTTTTTGGGGTTTTTTGTTGTTCTCCCGCCCTGGCGGGGGGTCGGGCTAGAAGATCTACTAGGTCCCTTCCGACCCTTAATCTATGAAACTATGAAACTATGTGTTGGCTGCATTTAATCAATTTCCTAGTTGCTTTCCATTACTGAGCCCATGCTTTTGGCAGCAGCTTAACAATAAACAATGTATTTAATGAGTTTTCCTTGGGGAAAAACCTTGTCTTGTATGTGAGTAAGTAGGTAGGTAGGTAGGTATTTGCATTTTTACTATTATTAGAAACAGTGTATATCAGCTGCTTCTGCAGCCCATGTAAGATGGGTGTTATTAAAGTGGTCATGTCAAAGGTGTGCCTTGATGACAGTTTTAAAAGCCAAAAGGGTAGTTGGCCTTACAGACTAATTCAAGCAAGGACATTAATCAAGGGCAGGGTAAAAGGAGGTGCAAAAATGCTTGTGGGAGAGGGTGACATGCAGATGAAGTGAATATAATGAGATCCAAACCCCAGGATATGTCAGCTTGGTTCAAATCATCAATCCTTGTCTGTCTTCGTGTCTCTAGAAGTGGCTACCCTTGGCAGTTAGGAGGAAAGTAAAATCTTTGTCCTTTTTCATCATCCACAGAGTTGGTGAAATTATTATTGAACAGAAAAATCCTTCTCTGTTCTTGAGTCCTTTTGCAAGACCCTGCTTCTTGCACATGTATTACATATTTTTAAGTATGAAATTTGTCCCTCCAGATCAATGTATTGCTTATTGATAAATGGTTATCTTGTTCTCTGTTCCTTATGAAACTGAACTTGAAAAGTCCTAGGTTTCCTCAGTTGCCACTGACTTTGATGGCAGGTGAAGAGATGCATCTCACAGGATCAGGCCCTATTTATAAAAAGATGTCTTTATTCATGCACATCATTTTGTTACAATAATCCAAACTAATATTCATTTTAGTTTTTTTGTACTACGTATCTTAAGCACCCTGGCCGTAGAGGAGGAAGATATTAGTCACCTCTAATTAAAGTTGGCTGGTGCCATTTAGTTTCTAATGACTGCCACAGTGCCAATCTTACATACTGATTGGTCAGTTTGCTGCAATATATCATCAGGGTTACTCAGTTATTAATTGTAATTATAACTCCAAAATCAATAGCCATGACACAGCAAGGTTAAGGAAACACTATAAAGTTATGAGGGATTAAAATATCTTTCTTGCAGCTAAAGCGCATTAGGATTACTCAAACAGCCATCATAAAATCTGGTTGCAGTGATAAACTCCTTGGGATTCAGGGCAATATTTTTCCTACTAATGGTCTGTAATTGTCCTAGTGACATCCTCTATCACTTCCTCAGTAATTTGTTTCTTTAACACATGCAGTGGAATGCATAATTTCATAGTTTTAACTGAGAAAAACACGAGAACAAAAATAAAGCCTCCACAAGGGACAGCTCAACATGTCAGACTCTCTTAATGGCAGCCATCTTGAATTCACAAGGAGTGACTTGGCAGGATGTTTTGCTACAGACTACTACAGTTAGATGAGCAATAGGAAGATTTTCTAATGCATAAGTCAATTAAGCTCCTAATTTCCTGAGTTGTTTTTGTAAATGAGATTTAGGGTCCTAGTTCCTATTGACTTTCACCTAAGGCCCAATGCCTGAAAGACATTTAAAACATCTAAATCCCATTGATTTCAATGTGGGATAGGTGCCTAAATTACTTTGATTATACAGGATTTTGGTGCCTTTGAAAAATGGTGGGGGGAGGTGAGTGGATAAGGAAAAGGAGGTACTTTTGTTATGTTTTTCTGGTTATTTTGGAGAACCAGAATAAAAAACTGCCCAAAATAGCTCATTCTAGGTTTTAGCCAAAGCTCAGGATATGCTAGGATAGGACTTGGGAACCTAGTCAGTACAAATATTACCAAACATAACATATTGCAAGAACCAAAGTCTAATTAAGGGAGTTGGTCACATTTCTAGGTCATCCAGTTGGTATCTACCTAAACCTCAAAGGCTCAAAACTAACTCTGTATCTTCATATACGTGTGTCCCAGGACGCAAGGGTACTCACTGGCAGCTTGGGAGGCAGCATGCGAGGGGCGGAAGGCAGAATCCGCGCAGCTCGTCAGCTGCCTGTTTATACAGCTGTGGCCAGCCTGTGATGTCAGCGCTGAATGCCGGCAGGCACGGATAAAAATGGTGGCGCACGCTGCGGAGCCGGCAGAGAGGGAGAGAATATAGCCACGGATGTCCCCGCAGCAGAGGCGAGCTGGTACACAGAACCAGAGTAGCAGGAATGGCCGAGACGGAAGCAAGAAGGAAGAAGAGGATCATCTTGGCAATGCTGCAGATGAGGCTGTGGAGGGACGCTGGGATCGCCTCGTAAAGACAACAGGAGGTACACCTGAAGAGATCAGCCCCGGGAGAGTGGGACTGCAAGGGATCCAGGAAGAGCTGCATTGCTCCAGGGGTATCTGAGGGTAGCAGACCCGCATTGTAGGCTAGATAGTGTTGGGGGGCCCCGAGTACGACCCGGTCGAGGGTCCCAGGAGCGAGACACTGACCAGCTTGATACCTCTGCACAGGAGGCATGAGGCTGGGGTGTAGGGGTGGCAGAGCCCCATGAGTAACCGCTGGGAGGAACCTTGGGTCTACGAGCATGCCTGATGAACAGCCCCGGACACTGAGGTCAACAAGTCGTGGCAGACGAGCACCGGGTTAAGGATTCAGGTGGAAGTCATCAGCTCAGACAGAGGCATGAACCTGTGAGGCGTGTAACATCAATCACCCGAGTGAGAGCGGCACAAGAGCGACTGGTTGAGGCCTGGCGGCTACAACATGTGATGGCCAGAACCAGGA
>NW_017728992.1:46401155-46411671 GCF_001723915.1 Gavialis gangeticus | reverse complement strand
AAGAGCGGCACAAGAGCGACTGGTTGAGGCCTGGCGGCTACAACATGTGATGGCCAGAACCAGGAGGGTCAAACAGGCAGCTTTAACCAGAGAAATTTGCTTTTTGAGCTATCTGCAAAAATGTCTGGAAGAAGATTTATATATAGCTTTTTGTATTAATCTCCAGACGGCATGAACTTTAAAAAGCAGAACTGAGAATTATAGCTGCAGACATAGCTGATTTATGAAATTTTGCTTAGAATTAGTAAAAAACTAACAAATGTAATCACAAGATATAATTAACATAGTGGGTTGAACTTAGGTGGGGACATGTTAATCTCAGACCCCAAAGTGACGTGGTGTGATTTGCTTATTGGGTAAATCCAAGCTTGGGCAGTGACTTTTTGTTATGATTTCTAACACCTTTTAACCCCATAGGATAACAGTTATAAAGTAACACTATGAATGGCTATATAACCAAAAAATTAGCATAAATAGGATATAAAAGAACACACATGTCAAAGTCACCCTCGGGAAGGACAGAACAGAAAGGTCATTGCTGTTCCATACCCTCACAGATCTCTCTTACTCCCTGAGAGAGCAAAGACCAGATCCTGACTGAGGTGCTTCCCCCAGTTCCCTCCTCCGACAGCCCAGTTCAGAGATGTCTGACTTCGCTGAATCAACTTGAAGTGTGTCTTCTAACTGAGGGACTATCAATAAGTTACTAACCAAATGGAAACTCTTGGTTAATTTCTTTATCTGTTTTATTATCACTGTCAATTTTAATCTGTATTGTTATGTTGTCTGTTTATTAGCTTAACCTTTTAACTAACTGTCATATGTGCAAACTATATCTTTTGTTGTCATAAGTAAAATTTATTCTTTTTTATAAGTAAAACTTATTATTGCTTTCCTTCCTAACATCACCTCCTCGATCCCGAACCAAAATAGCCCAGTGGCTAATAAAGTTGCAGTGCTCAGTCAGTCTGCAACTAAATTGATATATTCACAGTGCCCAGCTGGCCTGTGACACATACGTTTTATATAAAACACTTAAAAATAAAATCAAGAAAGCATATCACCAAAGCTAGGCCACTGTTGATATTAAATTCGACTGACAGCTGTCCAATCAAAAGCAAGGGGAGGTGTAATCAGCCAAACAATCCAGTCAGGCTCAGTATTAGATTAGAGTTAAATCTTCATTTAAACATGGTTAATATATTTCTGTCCATCTGGTTATAAATAACCCCCAAATGGACCAAATCTATATTTTGAAGGCAATTTAATACCACTTTAATACTGAAACCAAATCATCATCAGGTGTCAGGACCACAACCAGTGAGCCAATAAGAAAGAAACTTCCTTCTTAGAAGTCAGTTGACCAACTCTGTCCTCTCCTGCCCTTCCTTCCCCTCCCAACAGATATAACATATAACACCCGTATTATAAAAGAGACTTTAGTGGAAGAGTCTTGATTATGAGAAGTTTGATAACTGTAATTGATCAGAAGTTTTGAATAACAATCTCACGTCTCTCAGGGGTAAAAATAGGGTACAGAAATAGGGTACAGAACCGTGGTTCCCAAACTGTGGGTTGTGACCCCAAATGGGGTTGCAACATTAGTGGATGGGGTCATGAGGGTGGGGAGGCTGTGGGTTGGGAATGAGGGGCCATGCTGAAAAAATGGGGCCATAAATAGGGACATGCTGAGGAAAAATTTGGGAAGCACTGGCACAGAGCATACTGTTAATGAGTATCTTTTGGAGACGAAATTTAGGACTCCTAAAACTGTAGGACCTTTCCTTTCAGACATCTTCCCCATGTGCATTGGAATAACTACGCCAAGGCCAAGGGAGTAACTGCCAGGGGAACTGACTTGTCAGGAGAGGAGGGGAGGGCGTGGGTGAAGAAAAGCGGCTGCTGCTGACAGCCACGTGATCACAACTGTAATCATGGCAGTAACTGGAAGTCACCACTACTCCTGTGCCCCAGATGCCCAGTGCTGCTGCCCACATGAGTTTTATGGGAGCTCTCACACATAGATGAGAACACAGGCACCCTGTGAATCGTGCAGATTCACTCAATATTTCACTATAGTTCCAGGTTGGAGCTTTAAATTAGCTCAGGTTTATCAGAAACTTAGCTCAAGGTTGCTAATGGATCTAAATAGCTGGCCCCAACTTTCTATGCCTCCTCAAAGTAGCTTCCCTTATCGCACTACTGTAGTTGCCAAGGAGAAGCTTATGAGCTTCTCTGCTTGGCACCAATCTCATTTCTTCATCATTAGCAGAAAGCAGGTAAAGCAAGCAACTGCATTATATATCATGGAAGCACAGAATAAGGAGTCTGTAGTAGCACAAAAGAATAAGAAAACAGTTTATCTGCCTAGGTTAGACCCTAATGCTGTCTACACAATGTTTGTTGCAAAGGAGCCCTAGAAAAAGGCTATGGCAGGAATCGTTAAAGTCATGTTTAGCCTCAGGACTGCAGGACTTAGAAGTGTCCTTACTATGAGTCTGCACAGTTACATGGAGAAGTTCAGCCCTAGAGGTATCATCCGAAAAACGAGTGGACATATTGTTTTTAATTTTAATTTTTTTTCAAATACTTTGTCCCTAATATTTTATGTGGAATCTTATATTTATTTTTAAACAGTGAAGTAAAAACAAATGAACAAACAAAACCCACAGAAAAACCCAAATCCATGGAACCTAACTCTCTCCAATGCCCTTCCTTTGTTCTTTCCAAACTTCTAAAAACACATAACAGTAATTCTCACTGAAGTCCCTGGGATTTACTCAAATCAGGCAGTGTGGAGAATTGAACCCCTTCTGGACGGCACAGGAGTTCAACCCACAGGTACCCATGAGCACCATGCCATAGCAAAACCTGGGAACCAAATGTTTCAAGATGTAGAATTTGTGCTGCCTGCTACTGTCAGCAATGTAAGCCTCAGCAAAATTGCTGATAAATTATTCCCACTTACAAAAAGGGAATTATACAAAAGGAAAATGTAATAATGCATTCACCCATATACCATACACAGTTTTTGGAGCCAAACATTAGCCTTCCGAGATTGGGGCATATGTCTTTCTGCCCAGAATAGAAGCATACAGATGGAGATGTTTTAAGATGGCTGCTGCTTTTCCTTCTCTTGTGCTCAGGGAGTGCATCCCCACTAATGGCAATGTGCATTTCCCCAGGGACAAACAGCAGCAGTACATTATGTGCTGCTGCTGCTTGTCCCTGGGGAATGCCTGTGCACATGCACTCTGGTATGCAGCATGTTGCTCCAGGTGAGGTAGGGGAGGTTGGGGCCAGCACCTGGGCTAGCTCCAGTAGTCTTACCTGGGGTCCTGTAGGCCTCCAGGGCCTGTAGCCACAGCAATTCGGCAGCAGGGAGCTTGGCTTGCAGCTGGAGCATGGCTCTGGCCAGCCAGACTTTGGTTTCTGATGGTTCACACTGCTACCATATGCACCGTCCCCCTTTTTCTAGGTATGAGGTTTTTTTGATACCGGGATCTCCTGGTGCCACAACCCCACCCTGTGCTGCAAATTAGCATCATGGGGAACACCTGCATGTGCAGCTCAGGTGCGGTGCAGATGCACCTATGATGCTGCATAATGCATGTCTGCACTCATGTAGACGTGGCCAGGAGCTGCATGAAAGCAGGAACAAAATACAGCAGGGGCAGATCTGAGGGGGAAAAGAGGTGGGGGTGTAGTGGTGTTGTTATTCCCTGCCTTGATTCCTGCTTCACACAAAGTTTAAAACCAACTATACAGCAGCAGCAGTGGCATTTTTGTTCAGGAAGGGCTGATGGATTTTACTGAATTTATGGCTCATTACAATTTACTTGATTCTTGCCAATTGCTCTCTACTCTATAGGTGTTGACAACCCTTTCACCCTGATGTTCTATTAATCATGCTATCCTTCATTTGGCAATTTTGTTCTTTGTTATCAGATACTTTAAAGTGTCCCGAATGGACAAAAACAAGTTGGTTGGTCTCTTTGAAACTGCAGACATGCGCGCACACACACACGCACACACTTAAATGGAAAGGACAATCCTTTTGCCTCTTTTTCCATTCAGATGTCTCTATTATTCAAGGAAACATGCACATACACACACACACACTCACTTGAATGGAAAGGACAATCCTTTCGCCTGTTTTTCCATTCAGATGTCTCTATTATTCAAGTGTTATCAGATACTTTAAAGTGTCCCGAATGGACAAAAACAAAATGGTTGGTCTCTTTGAAACTGCAGACATGCACACACACACACACACACACACACACACACACACACACACACACACACACTTGAATAATAGAGACATCTGAATGGAAAAATAGGTAAAGGCTTGTTACTTCTGTATAACATGAACCATGCTGAAGTGATTTTTAACCACATCGACTTTTTATATATGGTTATAGTGCAAGAATGTGGACTATAGACCTTAGGCTATAATGGTAAAATCTCAAAATATAACTATTCTCTTCTGAATGCTTTAAAATAGATTTGTAAAGAAATGAGGACATGTTGTTGGAAGGAAATAGTGACGAAGGGCGAAAAAGTTACCTTAGACTGATATAGTCAGGCAGTCTTATCCTTGTACCTTGTTTTGACTCCTAATGCCTTTTCTACATTATCTACAACAGTATTTCTAGGTCACTACTGTATTTATATCCCAAAGATCTGAACAATATAAAGCAATTCTAAACCATTAGCAACTAATCAGAATCCAACACTAAGAGCTGTAACTTGGTAGATAAGGTGGTAAAACTGCTCACTGTCTCTCCCTGTTTAAAATCTGACTTAGGATAATCTTTATTCATGGGATCACTCAAGTCCATGTCTACTGTTATGTAACCTTCTGCACACCTTTGAAGACATGCCTAAAATATCCTAAATTACTACAACTCTGTTTTACTGTTAGTACAAAAGTACCAGCACCAAATTTTGTTAGTTTTTTTGAGTGCTTACTTAGAACAGGTTCAGAAATGTTAGCTCTTCTTACACCATCTTTCCCATTACACTTTGAAACCCACTGTATCTTCCGAGGTAGAACACAGGTGGAATACAGCATTCTCCAGTTAACTTCAATATACTATGAAATAAGAGATGCTACATCCTGCGGTGCTTATTCAAGCAAAGCAATCCTAATAGAGATATTTACTGAGTAATAACCATTTAACCTTATATAGCAAAGCTAACTAGAGACCCATAAAATAGTATACATTGAGGGCATTTTTACATGTGCTCCGGGAGGCATGGGAGGGAGCTTTAATTAGTGAGCCATGCTAATTAAAAGCGCCCAAGTGTAACGTGTATCAGCGTCCCCCATGCTAAAAAATGGCGGTAGTGTGCTTTGGATGAAAGCTCATCCAATGAGCTTTAGTTCAAAGTGCTCTGCTGCCATTTTTCAGTGCAGTGGTGCTGATACAAGTCACGCGGAAGGCTCCTGGAGCGCATTTATTTTGGTGCTCCAGCAGATTCATTTAATCTGACGTTCAGGACTTCCAGCCCTGAATGCGTGTAGTAGCCCTGAGTGTATTGACCCTGTTTTCTCATATGAAGTGTTTTGTTTTTTACCCAAATATGTCCTTTTGAAATGAATTCATATAGAATAACAGAGCAGATCATACTCATTTTTTTAAAAATTACTATTCCCTAACATCACATATAGGGTGAATTCTACTCTACACCATTTATTTTAAAAGGATGTCAGCAGAAAGTATAGAAAAGTTCTGATAAAGCAGCTGTATTTTGACAATTCTTGAAGGAAATGAATTATTTTAATAATGTAGACAGGGATGTAGTGGTAGTGTAGTTAAAGCATCTTGTTATACCTCAGAGATATGAATTTGAGCCTTGTTTTGGACTCAAGCCAAAGGCTGCCTCCAGTGGACTGAAGTGTGAACAGAAACCTAGTCATTCAAGCTGAGGGCTCATAGTCAGCTGGATGGGATGCTGAGTAGATCACTGTCTTGTGTGCCTCTGGCTGCAAAAAATAGTATGCCTTAACTATGCTAGTTCAGTGGCCTATTAGGTGTGGGGGTATCTTTGATTGTGACATAATGGTGTAGAAGCTTAGGATAAATTTCTACTGTTTCATTTACTGGTTAAAACCAATTTGCTGGGTAAGTGATAGTATCCTTTCTTAATATTTTTAATTTTATTTTTAGCTTCAAAACTAAGTTTGAGTAGTGAGAAGATCATCCAAGAACTGCCATGTTGGTGCCAGCAAGAATTCCTGCTCCGCCCTGGCCCCAACCTCGCATTACACTTGATCTGGAGTGCACTGATCAAACTGGTCAGTAGAACAATCAAAGTGTGTACCCTTCTTCCCAAATTTCTGAGTTGCTCCATCTTTTCTCTCCATTGTTCAGTCAACCCATTCTGTGAAGACCTACTTTACTGGAACCAACTTCCAAGGGAAGTGGTGCTGGCTCCTACCCTGAGGGTCTTTAAGAGGAGGCTTGATGCCTACCTAGCTGGGATCATTTGAGCCCAGTTTTTTCTCCTGCCCAGGCAGGGGGTCAGACTTGAAGATCTACAAGGTCCCTTCTGACCCTACTTCTGTGATTCTATGATACTTAGACACCCCCTCTCTAAGACCAATGAATATGCTAGGAAAGGAGGTCAAAGAGAGAATGGGAGCTGCAGATTTATAAAACTATGGTATGTTGGGTGGAACAGGCCAAAATCTGCAATAAAAGTGATATTTGAAGCCCATGAGATGCGTTTGCTTTTCAAACAGACAAGAAAATGCCAAGTCCAAACAGGAAGTTGACATCTTATTCATTCCAAGTAAATCCCAGACATGAAGAGTAGACATCTGCCATTCTCACAGTCTTTTAGGTCTTGGCTGATTTTTTTCTTGTTTTATTTATTTATTTTTGCAGAAATGAAAATTATGAAAAATATGGGACTAGAGTCACAAAATCAGTGGAGAAGCCATTACCCAATCACACAGGGTGAGGGAGCACAACTGAGATGTGAGATACCTCTGTTCAAATCTTCCTTAGCAGGGATCTCAATACCAGGTGGGTAAGTATTCTGGGCACCAGCCTCTCCTGTTCTCATTGCTATACTTTGTATAAAATATTGCTCAGAGAGGAGATTGCAACCCTACAACTAGATTCCACTCCACCTATTAGGCACTAAATGCAGTTCTACTTTATCTTGCTGAAGTCCCTGAAGAATATTTAACAGAAATGGTAGTTGGTTCTTCCTTATGCTCACTGTTTTTTATGACTTAGTCTTAAGGCAAAGATGATGGTGTGTTATAAAAGAAGGCACCTGGACATTATTTTTCAGGGACTCAATCAGATCACACTTAGGCTCCTGATAGGTGGAACAGGATCTTTTCCCAAGCATCCCAGCTCCTAGGAGCCACTCTAGACACCAAGTTATAAAAACAGTCTGTTGAAAAGGGATTGGTCTTTAACTCATATTTAACTACCTTATACAAAATAGAGCAGCTTCATTTGGAGGGTAAGAGAAAGAGCCATTCTAGAGTAATGTATAGCTTAGCACTTATGGATCTCTCCTAACAGGTAGAAAACCTCGATGCAAATCCCTGTTTTCAATTAGGTATCCTACATCCCTGTCAAATGCCGTGGCTATTGGTTGGTGGCTCCTCCATGCTGATTTTGTAAAATAAGAAACTGAAAAATGTTGGTTTTGGAAACAATATCTAAGCTGACGTGACTTCCACTGTGTTGCCTTTTTTAGAATGCTATATACAGTAATGATCTCTTAGGGTGATATCTTTTACGGACCAAGTGTATAGTTGGGATAGAATTAGACATGCTTTCTAATGTAAAATATTCTACAGCATCATTCTAACACTAGCATAAATAGTGACAAAATATTTTTTCAGGTCAAACCAAACATTTCATTTTTCCCCAAACCAACATTTTAAAATTTCTTCCTTCAGAAAGAAAAAACTGAACGGATTTCATTTTGGACTGATCTGAACTTAATTTTTGTTTAGTTTTATTACAGCCACCACACCAACAAGTCAAGAATTCATGGAGCTCAGCCTATCAGCAAAGATATACAAAGAGCCACTGATAGTACCTGCAGACCAAAATTCTCATGCTTCGAGTGGCCGTGCCCCAAGACAGGCATCCACAAGAGCCCCAGACTAAAGAGCTGACCCAAACTGAAGTATCTGGGTTACTTCCCCTTGGAGTCTTAATGTGTCCACCTTAAATATTTACGTCCCTCTTGCAAGACTAAATATTATTTGTTGACTTCTTTGTAGGTGAAAAAAACTTCAGGTCACCGCTATTTCTCTTCATGATATCACACAAGTATAACAAAGGCATTGCAATGGCTGTGTTCCAAACGGACTGCATGATGTCCATCAAGTCTTTGAGGAAACCTTATAGGCTCCAATGGACCATTAAATGCTTCTAATTTGGTGGTGGAAAGAGCTTGTCAAGAATTTCTGAACAAGCTATGCTGACAGTGGTTGATTGCATGCATGCATGGCATGTCTGAAAAAAATCAGGCAGCTTTGATTTAGGAGTCTTGCTTTAGTCATTAAACAGTAAAAGTTTTGGCCAGTAGTTACTTCTGAAACTGCCTCTGCTAAGACTACACACGTTTTCAAGTTTGGTTTGGGTTTAAGCTGGCCTGAGTGATACTTTTATGAATGTTCATGTTTAATTGAAACTTACTGCTGAGCTATAATCCAAGTTATTTTTCCAAGCTGACAGACATGCCCAGATCTGTAATTTGATTCATTTTAACATAAGCCAAAATAGATTTTGGCTTCAAGATAGGGGAGAAAAATGAAACATACTTTTTTTTCTTCATGTACTTGATAGTTTACAGCTCCCATCATTCAACTGACACTGCTTTTCGCTGTCTGTCATCATAATAGCTAAAAGCCAAATCAAGCACTGGAGTCATGTCAGGGATCAACTCAGTAACTCTGATGAAAAATGAAATCTCTGCGTGCTGCATGAATTTTACCCCCAAGCATCTTGCATAGTCATCTAAGAGAGAGTTACAAAAAAAAAAAAGCAAACACATTTTTTCTTCAAGCTGGCACTTTTGCAAAGGTGCAATTTCTAGTTTAAATGATCTTGAGGGGAGGGACAGCAGGAGGGTAATATATTAATAAGTTACTTTTTTATTACCTGTATAAACCATTTAAAATATTTAAGAGTGTTGGAAGAGAGATTACTCTTATTACATTCTTTTACAGACAGCATTCTTTTGCAGGGACACCTGCCTGAATGAAACTCTGTAAACACTTTCTAACAGGTCCCTAGGTAGCAAAAGAACACAGCTGCTAAAGAGCATTAATGGTGGGACAGCTGCTTGGCTGACAGAATTGGAAACAAACCTCATGCATGTGCTGGGACTGTAAACAGGAATGAATTTTCCTAAAAGCTTTATGAGTAAAAATATTTATTTTTGGAATATTAACAAAATAAAGGAAATTATGGTACTCTTTTAATTTTAAGTCAAAATATAATGACATGCAGCTTTTAAGAAGTTTTATATTGTAAGGCAATCTTAAATTGAAAGAAGGTGGTTAGAAACAGCTTTGCATTTCTTGGAGGGATCTATATATTAGAGCAAGAGTGCCCAAGCATTTTCTATCTATCTATCTATCTATCTATCTATCTATCTATCTATCTATCTATCTATCTAATGTATAAAATGGCTGGTCAGTTTTGAACTTACTGTGCTACAAAGTGGTAATGAAATCCTTTCCATAAACCATACATCAGAGATTGATGATCTCTTTCACAACTGATCAGTCGGCCATTGCTGGAAAGTGCTTAGTGCGTGGTATGCAATGACATGGAGAATGTGCAACAGGTCATTTGCACACTATCAAGGAGGAAGGAAATCTTTTGGTTATGGAGCCAGCATAGAAATGAGGATGTCTTGCTCCTATTCCTCACTCAGATTTCCTGAGACATGACTCTGAGCAGCTCCCTCAGTGTCAAATTTTCCGAAGTCAGGTGATCTGGCGAGAACTTTCATACCCACAATCTGAACACAAAGGTGTGCATGCTTTCTTGTGTCTGACTGAAAACTTATGCTGAAATCTGAACCAGCTAAAGGTGAACTTCTACTCCACTGATTAGGCATGGAAGTGGACTTAGGCACTACTACTCTAGGACCTGAAAAACTGATTGTGCAAAAGGTGGGTTGTGACTCAATCTTCAGTATCAGGTGATGGTGAGTTGCAAAGTAGATGTAATATGGATTTTCAGGAACTTGAACAGGGTGGAACAGAATTCCACTTAGGTGCTTAAGTTCACTTAGAGGGACAGTATATGGTATATCTGGCCCCAAGTCTCTAGGGTAGTTTTACTATTCTCAGTGTAAAACAGGAGTTACACTTGAGAAGGTTTTTTTACCTTGATTTCTTAGTTTTCCCTCCTGTGTGAAATGGTTGCCCATGGTACTTAACAAATGTTCTGCAATCATTCATTCCATCAGCAATATAATGAGTACGGGCAAGAAGAGCACCATCCCTGGGCACTGATTT
>NW_017728992.1:46397659-46400618 GCF_001723915.1 Gavialis gangeticus | reverse complement strand
GCTAGGAGCTGGAACCAACTTCCAAGGGAAGTGGTGCTGGCCCCTACCCTGGGGGTCTTTAAGAAGAGGCTGGATGCCCACCTAGCTGGACTCGTTTGAGTCCCATTTCTCTTTTTGGGGTTTTTGTTGTTCTCCCGCCCTGGCGGGGGGTCGGGCTAGAAGATCTACTAGGTCCCTTCCGACCCTTAATCTATGAATCTATGAATCTATGATTTAGAGGGGGCTCCAGAATGGTACCCTCCTCCCTGCAAGTCCATGCTGCATCAGGAGCAGCTCTGCACTGCCTGGCTGCGGGAGCCAGTTATCAGGATATGGAAGGAAGCATGACTCCCCACGCTGCCCAGCCATAGGAGTCAGGGCAGGTAAGACTGATCACCTTTCTTCCTTGTTAACTTCCTCTTTCCCTCAACTACTCTCTGGCACTCTGCACTGCCTCCCTCCCTCCTCCACAGGAAGTTTTACCTGTTTGACCTGTTTTTGTTACCTGGGGTATCAAAATTGATAGTTACGCCTCTGCATCCCATCAGCTTATTAAAGAGGTTCTAGATCCATAGACAAAACATAATTATATGAAGACAAAACATAATTATAATTAACTTTATTCTGAACTGAGCCTGAGAAACTGAATAACAAAAAGGGAAGTCATCTTCCTTTAACCATATGTGCAGAATAACACTTCAATATTAACAAAGTACCTGGTACCAAAATGCCTTTATTATCTTCCTAACGCCAACAAAAATGTTTAAAGTGGAAAAAGGTCTTCATCCTTTAGGTCAATTTCTTGAAGGGATTCCATCTATTTTAAGTCATTAGTATAACACAATGAAACTATCCAACAGCTGTGTTATGGGATAAATCATAGTCCATGACTTACACAGGGTTCTTCACAGTTTCTCATCATGCGCCTGAAGCTGGGCTCAATTTAAAGTCATTAATTGCCTTTTTCACAGCTGGCACCAAAACTGTAACAGGTTGACTCAAAGAATGATGTGATAATTAGACAGGCTCAGGAATCTTTATAAGTTCTGGTGCTTGGCAGCATTTTGGCTTTGATGTTCCCTTTTCTTATTTCTTGAATCATTACAACATTCCAGTGAGATTCTGGGATGGGCCTTTAATAAACTTAAGGGAGACTGAAGAGCTGTGCCCCACAGCATTCTGTTCTCGGTTTTAATTTATGGATTTAAAAAGTTTCTACTGGGGTACACTGGTCTGCAGAAAGTATCACTTACTTCCACTGGGACATGTGCAACATATAACAAAAGATGGGGAAACACCCAGTTCATTTAAAAGCACCCAGCGTTTTTCAATTTTTTTTATATAACAGCTTGAGAGTTGCATTGTGTCTATACTTCTGCAGATTTGGGAGGTATGACAGCAAAAAAAAGGGTGAATTTCAGTAAATGACATCCAATCGTGCCTCTGAAGTGTATCTTGCTTCAAGAGGTCATGACCTTGAATTGCAGCATTCCCTATACTCCATAAAACTTGACATCTCTTCCTTTTTATGCTTGAAATTTATACAACAAGTAGCAAAGCATGTTATTCAAGGTCATAGAAATGGTTATTTACACAAGAAATGAATCTGGGAGATCTATAAGTAATTTCCCTGGACCTTCAGTTAGGTTTATGTCACACATTGCATATTTCAAATGCACTGACACATTAAGTAAGAAATCAGTATTAAAATAAACTACTTGTGTCCTAGCATTAAGACTGAATCACAATTTTCTAATTTCTAGGAAAAAGAGATGACCAATTATTTTTAAAGTTTAATTTGAACCCCATGTCGAGATTTTATAAGAGTGACTAATTAAACATTCAAGAATCCTGGAAACAAGCTTTAAAAAAAAGCACAATATCTTTAATTGGGCTTTTTATAACATAAAATTTGGGTTTGTTAGTATTCTTGTTTTTGAAGCTTTTGGAAGTATTCAAGTTATAATTTCAGGGGTTTTTTCCCCATGGAAACTATCAGGGCTAGAAACTTAACTTTTTAAAAGATGAATGCTGCACAGGGACTTAATTTTTTATTTTTATCTTGAAGTCCTAAAAGTTAACATGACAATACCTGGCATAAAATTGGAAGAGCTCATACATGATAATGAGCTTCTGTAGAATTTAACAGTGATGGAAAAGATTTTATGAATTTCATGATTTTTGTTTAGTTGCTAAGAAATAAACATTCTCTTCTGGTTAGAGAACTTGAAAATGAGATGTGCTAGAAACACAAATGCATTAGACTGAAAGAAACACAAAAATACAGAAATAGCACTTCTGATCAAACCCCATAGGCATAAATAATGAAGTCACATTATATTCTTTAAACCAATATCCCCTTCTTCCTTTTCCTTTTTTATTCTTACCTGGGTCTAACACAAACATTTTCCTGATTCAATCTTGAAGTCTTCATAATGGCAGTAAATTTTATTATCTCCATTTTGCAGATGAAAATGTTAGCACAGAAAAGTGACCTGCCCAGAGTAAAGTAATATTTTTAGTATGGTGAAGAAACTTTTTCTTTCAAAAAGATTATTTTAACCTGTCATTTACCCTGTAGCAGAACTCACTAACCTGCAGGTCATTTAACAGGTGTATAATATTGCACACCTGGCCTAGGTCAGATGAGATGGATATTACACTTGTTCTGTGTTGAGGATCAAACTTCATTTCTACCCAGTGGCCACATCTACATGAGACACAAGTACTAAATGACTGAGCAGTAACTGGAGTTACTGCCCAGTAGCATTGCTGGCTTTTAGGTGATGCTGACTGCCCAGCAGCTTCATGCCACGTGATGCTACTGCACAGTAGTAACAAGCTACTGCACAGTCAGTGTCTTGTGTAGTTTCATAGTTTCACAGTTTCTAGGGTCAGAAGGGACCTGAGTAGATCATCTAGTCTGACCCCCTGCCATGGCAGGAAAGAGTACTGGGGTCAAATGACCCCAGCAAGGTGT
>NW_017728992.1:46395178-46397504 GCF_001723915.1 Gavialis gangeticus | reverse complement strand
CGGTTGGCCTTCCTAACTGCCTCCCCACACTGCCGGCCCATGTTCATCTTGGAGTCAATGATGACTCCAAGATCCTTTTCCGCCTCCGTGCTGACAAGAGGGGAGTTCCCCAACCTGTAGGTATGGTGCCAGTTGTTCTTCCCCAGGTGCATCACTTTGGACTTGTCAGTGCTGAATCCCATCCTATTCTCATCCGCCCACCCCTGTAACCTGTCTAGGTCTGATTGGAGCCTAACTGCTGCTGCTGTTGTGACTCTTAAACAATGACTGTACACATGGCCAGTGTCTGAAATTGTGGCATTAAATTTAAAACAACTACCTTTTTTTTTTCTTTTTGCATTTCTCTTCTTTGCTTCCACTTTACTCCAATCTTGCTCTGCCTCTTCTGCATTCCGTCTCGTCTTTTCTATTTGCCCCCACAAAGACCAAGCTGACTTGTAATGTGGGGGGAGAACAAGACCGAACCTGTTTCATCTCCTCCCTTGCATTGAGGCAAGTCCAAAAGCATAACTACCTACATGAATCTTTGCCCTCCACAGTTGGGAGCATAGACTGTGATAAAACAGTCCCCTGCCCGCTATCTTTTCTGCCCTGCCCTTCCCCCTTCCCTGCTCCCATTGCATCCCACAACTGCACTTTGTGCCTTACTTCCACTGTGCAATTTGGGAAGCAGATGACTAGGGGAGAAATTAAAGTGCAGAGATGAAGACAGGCAGCTAATGAGTCATTGTTTAAGAGTCACAACAGCAGCAGCAGTTGGCAGGTGGCAAAACTGAATGAAAATAGCCTCATTCCTCAGTCCCTAATGGTTGAGCAGGGGTAGGAAATACATTTGGAGTGTGTTTATGGGCTGGGTCAGAGCGCAGGCCTAGGCACTGGGAGTCAAGGAAGGAAAGGACGAATCCTCATGCTCTGTTGTATAAGTAATACAGTGCTTAAAGACCAAAAAGTCAGCCCTTTGGCAGGATTATTTTTAATGTTCCATCTATTCTGCAGGACATTATGTAGTGTCACTTCCTGTTAACTCACCCAGACAGGAACGAGTTGCAGGGAATGAAACAAACTATAAAACAAAGTTGAGATACAGCAATTGAATTATAGTTTTGGCTTTGTATACTACATCTCAACTTGAACAGGGTGGAATAGAATTTCACTTAGGTGCCTTAGTTAACTTAAAGGGGCAGCAGGTGGTATATCTGGCCCTAAGTCCCTAGGGTAGCTTTAGGGTAGACATTCTAAAATTCAGGAAGAGGTACAAAAATTCCTTGGAATAATGATCTCTATGTAGCGAAATTTCTGCTAATTCTATTTGTCCAAACCAGAAACATGACAGCACTATTATACAAAGATATCTAATGAATATGGGATTCAAATATTAGTAATGAATATACAAAACTCTATGGGTTAGAGAGGCTCCAGTCCTTTCTATATGACAAGAAGCACAAAACTAAATTATCCAAGGAGGAGATGGGCATAGTCCTCTTCCTATATTGTATTCAAAAAGTGGGGACTAGTGCCATATTCATCACAAGCAACATAAAAATTGTGTGTCAAGATTCTCAGGTAGATAAGGAAGCTTTGGTCTAAGTCTATGAATGTAAACATCAGTACCCTTCCTCAGAGGCATTGCTAGATACCCAGTACCAATAGCCTTAATTAAGTCATGTGGCAGAGACCTGAGGAGGGTACCTGAAACCTTGTCCATATCCCTTCCAACTATGCAGTTGGCCCCATAAAAGAGGTTCCCCAGAAAAATCCCTGCCTTAGGATACCCATATTGGGCGCCTCCACACATGCAGATGCGTGCGCTTGCAGCAGCTCAAATAAGAGTGGCACAAATTTGTGCCGGGGATTTTTGCCTCAGCACATGTACCTGAACATGCACTTTGGTGTGGGACAAGTTGTGCTACTCGGGGCAAAATTACCCTGCCCAGCTCCTCCCAGATCTGCACCCAGGGGATTCAGAGAGATTTGGAAAGATTCAGCAATTTGGATATAGGCACAGCTTTAAAAGTTTTTTCTACATACCTCAAGGTAGCAGGCGGCTCATGAATGTTGAGATGCTGGGGTGCGTGGAGTGTCCCACAGGAGCGCGAGGGGCTCCCCAGCGCACTCAGCAGCAGATCCAGAAGTGGACCAGAAGCACTTCTGGTCCACTTCTGGGTCTGCAAGGGAGCACGCAGGCCCCCCGCCAGTTCACCAACTGGTGTCTCCTGGGTCTGGCGGGGCACCCAGGGTTCCCCCGTGGCCCCCCTGTGCTCCTGTGGGATGCTCCATCCACCCCAGCACCTGGTACCTTGAGATATGTAGAAAAAACATTTAAAGC
>NW_017728992.1:46385165-46390178 GCF_001723915.1 Gavialis gangeticus | reverse complement strand
TCACCAACTGGTGTCTCCTGGGTCTGGCGGGGCACCCAGGGTTCCCCTGTGGCCCCCCTGTGCTCCTGTGGGATGCTCCATCCACCCCAGCTCCTGGTACCTTGAGATATGTAGAAAAAACATTTAAAGCTATGTCTATGGGTGAATCACCAATTCCCCAGATCCGCATCGAATCTTCAGATTCAGATTCGGCTGAATCGAATCAGGGACAATGATACAAATCAACAAATTGAATCACTGTTCCAATTCGGGCCAAATCTGAATCTGAATCAAATACAGCCCATTTTGTCACCCCTAGTGGTTATGTATATGAATTCTATTTTTGCTGGGGACTGTATAGTAATGTCTGTTAGTGGCCCACAGTTTCATGGGCCTAAGTTTAATCATTCTGTAGTGAAGAAAAGTTCTAGACATTAAATCAATATTCTCCATTTTTCCCAAATATAATGGGAAATTCTGATAAAACAGTAAATTCTGTTCAGATCATCAAAATGAGAATACCTGGAATGCTGGAAACTGATCTGAGGGCTAAGACATTTGTAGGGGTTAAACTGGGCTCAAAATGCCCACCTGATATAAACTTAGCCCATTGGTCATGCCTACCTGCCCTACCCTCCAACCCTCATGGGTCATGCCTCTCCCCACATACCCAAGCAGACCCCAAGGCCCTAGAGGTACTGTAAACTTACAAAGGTATAAAGGGATGTCAAAACTGGAGTATTATTTGGAGTTCTAATACCTGCTACCACTTCATGAAAAATAATACCAAATGCTTCTACATTGGGAAACGATCACCACAAAACAACAATGGTATTACAAGAAGTAGCCTTGTGGATTGTCACCCCCTGCAGATGCATATGACAGACAGTCTCCGCATCTAAGGAGAAAATGAGTAAGAGACCTTGATCTGGCTGTTTTGCCTATGAATTCAGATAGGTTGAAATTTCACAGGCAGGGACATATATACAGGAGTAGATCCAGAGTGGGTGCAGTGGTGTGGTCACACCCCCTTGTTCTGATATCATGGGAACAGCAGTTGGAAACTGTTTAAAGTCCCCAACTCAGGTAAGAACCTCTCCCCACCTTCTCCCTATGCACAGCAGCCCTTTCCCTCCCCTCCCATTCCTGTTTTTCCCTGTTTTCTACTGCCACTCTCTCTGGCTGCCCTGAGGGCAAGTGTAGCTCTAGAGCTACTTGTACCTCACTCCAAACAGGCTGCATGGGGAGACAGACTCAGCTGGCAACAGCGGCAGCACAGGTGGGTTCCTCCTCTCTGCCTTATCCTCCCAGCCATTCCCCAAAAGTCTGAAAACACACTCATGGAGGGGGAACCTGCCCACCACCACTACCACTGTTGTTCCTAGCTGAGCTTGGCTGGGCACACAGCTCCTTTTATACGCTCCAGGGTTCTGCCCCTGAAGTCTTCCAGACCTGACAATTTAGTCTTCAACCAGGTCTGGGAGAGCTCTTCTCCCCCTCCCTTCAGGAAAGGGGCATGACTTTATTTCTCTTGCTGCCTCCTGATTGGTGGATGGGCTCCACCAATCAAAACAGCAGGATCTCAAGCCTGGGACTCAACCCAAGCTCTGAAAGGTGAGCCTGCTACACCTGTAACCTTATGGGTTGGGTTATTAATACCTGTGCAACACTTTGTAGTCCTCAGATGAAAATAGCTATTTATTTTATCCAAAGTCCTACTGACCTCAGTCAGTTTTGGATCAAGCTTTATATAATCACTCTTACCATACGGTAGTCAGTTGAAGTTTATGTACTTCTAACCCAATGGTTCTCAACCCTTTTAGTCTCAGGCCCCTCCATAACTTCTGTGAATTGAGCAGTACCCCATTTAAAAGAACAACTTATGCTTGCCTCCTTACAGCAAGGGCCAACAATGCGAGTCAGGGAACAGCCAGCCAGGGACTGAACCTGAGCCTGTGCTTATCTGCTTGTTTTATGCCTGGATTATCTTCTCACACCTCACTGCATCCTTCAAAGGATCTCACTGCACCCCTAGGTGCCCTGGCAACCTGGTTTAGAGTCTCTGCTTTAACCTGTTACTTATTTTAACTTAATTGTCAGCAGTGGAGCTAATTGGAGTTTTTTTCGTGTAGCTTTCCTCATTATAAAATGGCCACTTGCAAAACCAAATCTTTCTGTGCCTAACATCAGTCCCAACTATCAACTTGGTTGAATAAGAGATATGAAAATTGTTTCCTTGTGGGAAAGGAGTCAGTGTTGCTGAATTTCTCAATTTGAAAAAACTTGGAAAAAGAAGCATCAAGAATGATAAAATGTTCTCTTCTTAAAATGAATGCTTGCTTTCTAATTCAAAATTAAATTTCTAAATAAAAAGTGAAATTTAAAAGTTATTTAGGAGTTACAGTAAACAAATAGAAATAGTCAATATCCAAAAGAAATGTATCAAAATGATCAAAATTCAATTTTTGTTTTATCCTTATGAAACTTTTTTCTTTTTTTTAAGGATTTTGGTTCACCACATTTCTAGATTTTTTTTCTATTTCAAAAAGTCAAAATCTCAAAAAAGTTTGGAAGCTGGGAAGAAATGCAAAAATATAAAACTCTTGGTTCAGAGATTATAATTTTTATTAGACCAACTGAGAAATTACACAAAAAAAAATTCTGCATATCAAGCACAACACAGATGGAAGATGGGAAAACTCTTTTCAGCTCTAGCCATCATAAATGGTAGATAACCATCACTAACCTACAGCAATGGTCTCCCAACTTTTGAAGTAGGAGATCACCTTACACATTTAAAAGCAACCCAAGATCTATTGTGTGCCATTTCCCACCCCCCACCCAGCACGTAAACCTGCAGAGAGAAAAGATGGGGGGAAGATGGAAGCAGAGGGGAAAAAAAATATATTTGGGGGCGCGCCTTCCCAGCAGGTAAGTCCCACCTGGCCAGGGCCCCATTCAACTTACCCCTGCTCTTGGCTCTCCAGCATTGTCCCTCACCACAGGGGCCTCAATCTAGACCCTGCCCCCTTCCTCCCCCATGGACTGACCGACTGGGCTGGGGCATGCGCATGCATCCACGTGGGCAGTCAGTTCCCCACCCCAGCCTTGGATTGACTCCAAGAGGCTTTGAGATCTACTGATGGATTGAGACCCACTAGTTGGTGACCATGGACCTACAGTGATCTGAAAAGGCAAAAATATTAACTGAAGTTTGGAAACTGACACTGGACATTGATCATGTATGATGAGGCACAAATAAGCCAGCAATAGGTGTTTATTCTCTCATAAAGTAAAATATTTGGCTGTAGAGCACAAGGCGAAGAAGGAGGAAGAAAATGGAAAAATCAGAAATCATGTCCTGATATGCTATTTTCTTTTTTTAACGTTTGAATAAGGGCAAAGGAAGGAAAGTTACCTACTGCTGTGGGTAACAAAGAAAGCAGGAAATACAGATTTAACTGTCAAAGGAACACACATGATAAAGCTTAACCAAGTTCACACACAAGAACAATATATATCTCATTTTCCCACCACTACTGCAAAAATATAGAGTCTAGTAAAAAGACTCCACATATCCAAAGAACTCAAATAGGAAGGGATTAAAAAAGTCAGACAGGAAATAAAATTCTGTAGGAGTGGAAGCAAAGGAATGCAGGATCAGAAGTCAAGAAAAGAATAAAGCATACCCTAGATTAAAAAAAAAGACCTATTCAATTGAATTTGTTAAGCAAAAAGAAGGTCAAGCACCATATTCTAACTCCATATTTGAAACATCTACAAATTCAAGGATATATTGACTCTGATTTAGCTTATAGTAAACCCAGGTGCTCTGTAGATCTTATGTTTAGCTGCTTTTGCATTTTGCTATACCCTCAAACTAAAATAAAGCTACTTCTAAGTACAGTACCTGTTTGCTGTTTTATATGGAGAATATAATACAGATTGAGATTCCAATCATACTTTAGTTTCAGAAATTTTCAGGTCAAGGATTTTGTTTTGGGCTCATGGCTACTATTCTCACAAAATAATCACACACGAGTAATGGGTGCCAGCAGAATAAGTTAGCCTGCACCTTCATCCAAATCTAAGTCTGAATAAAACCCACATTAGGGGGTTTTTGAAAAAATCTGTATGTTAATGGCATTTCCATCATGCCAGCTACCAAATTACAGGAATTAGGTTTTTCTTTCTTTTTTAATTGTTATCCATGCACTTCCTAGCTTTGACTGGAAGCAAAAGTGCTGAAATAGCATGAAAAAGCACTCCTTTTCTAAGTGCTTCCAATTCAGCCAGAAGCTGGATGTACTAGAAATCTTGCAAGAAAAAAAAATCTGTTCTCACCTTATTTCTAGCTGGATTCGTTTCAATTCAAGAAATACTTGCTGATAAATTTTGAGAAGTGTCTGTGTACTTGAGTATTGGATCTCCGGATCCTGGAAGTTCAACTGACACTAGAAATAGTAGAATATTTTAGTTTGAAACCAGAAGTGTGGGAACCAGTACACAACTGGTGATAGGAGTTAGATAGTGTCCTTTCATAGGTCATCCATCTCTCAACTCTGTGCTCCACAAGTGCAATTTCATATTGGACCACTACTGTATTGGTGTCAAATCTTTCTCCTTTATGTCTGTGACAAAATTTGTATTGATTCTGATGTAAAAATATTGGTTTCAGCTGCATTCCATATCATTTTAGTTGGGATTTTCAAAAGTAGTGATCACTGGCTTAGCTCTGCTCCTGCTGGTTTCACTGAGGCTGCTTCTGAAAATCCCACACTGACAGTTAATGCATAAAAGAATTAAGAGGATAAAAGTTAATAAACAGTATTTCAGCTTTAGATTCTCTGAGCTGCAGAAGGTTTTTCTATAGAATTGGAAAATTGGACAGAAGACTAAAGGTTTACAAGGAAACATTGTATGGCTGATGCTTTGGAAAAAGAGCACCCAGCACACAGACCTCTCTCTATTGTCACATCCAACTATCTCAAAGTCTTGCAGATTCTTTCTGCCTGGTATCCCTATAAGGCTTTC
>NW_017728992.1:46376590-46380165 GCF_001723915.1 Gavialis gangeticus | reverse complement strand
CAGAAAGATAAAAGTTAATAAAAAGTATTTCAGCTTTAGATTCTCTGAGCTGCAGAAGGTTTTTCTATAGAATTGGAAAATTGGACAGAAGACTAAAGGTTTACAAGGAAACATTGTATGGCTGATGCTTTGGAAAAAGAGCACCCAGCACACAGACCTCTCTCTATTGTCACATCCAACTATCTCAAAGTCTTGCAGATTCTTTCTGCCTGGTATCCCTATAAGGCTTTCCTTATACATTCACACAGCTAAAACATTTATCCAGGCTCTGTTATCTTGTTCCTGGTTCTGGTGAAGAGTGGTTTACAAATAAAATATTTTAACTAGCTAGAAAGTTAGTTTCAACCTGCTATAGACCACCAGCTCAGGAGGATGTAGTAGACAAGGCTTTCTTCAAACAGCTAGTGAAAATTTCCCAGTCCCAGGGCCTGGTTCTCATGGGGGACTTCAATCATCTGACATCTGCTGGGACAGCAATACAGCAGTGCACAGGCAATCCAGGAAGTTTCTGGAGGGTGCTGGGGACAACTTCTTGGTGCAAGTATTGGAGAGGCCAGCTAGGGGCTATGCTCTTCTTGACCTGCTGCTCACAAACAGGAAAGAATTGATGGGAAATGTGGTAGTAGATGGCAACTTGGGCAGCAGTGACAACAATATGATTTGAGTTCAGGATCCTGAGGAAAGAAAGGAAGGAAGGACAGCAGCAGAGTACAGCTCTGGACTCGAGAAAAGCAGATTTTGATTTACTCAGGCAACTCATGGGTGGGATCCCCTCAGAGGCCAGTCTGAGGGGAAGAGGAGTCCAGGAGAATTGGCTGTACTTTAAAGAAACCTTAATGAGGAAGCAGAAACAAACCATCCTGATGTGCAGGAAGACTAGCAAGTATGACAGAAGACCAGCTTGGCTTAGCAGGGAACATTTCAAGGAGCTAAAACACAAAAAAGAAAGTTTATAAGAAGTGGAAACTTGGACAAACAACTAGGGAGGAGTATGAGAGTATTGCATGGGCATGCAGGGATGAAATCAGGAAGGCCAAAGCACAATTGGAATTGTAGCTAGCAAGGGATGTGAAGGGTTTCTAGATGTCATCAACAAGAGGAGGATCAGGGGAAGCATGGGTCCTTTACTAAATGGGAGAGGCAGCCAAGTGACAGAGGATGCAGAAAAGGCTGAAATGCTCAATACTTGTTTCACCTCAGTCTTCACAGGCAAGATTAGCTCCCAGACTACTGCACCTGGCAGCAGAGTTTGGGGAGAAGGTAAGCTGCCAACGGTGGCAAAAGAACAGGTTAGGGACTATTTAGAAAAGTTGGATATGTACAAGTCTATGGGGCCAGATGGGATGCACATGGGGGTGCTGAGGGAGTTGGCCAATGTGATTGGAGAGTCGCTGGCCACCTTTTTTGAAAACACATGGCAATCAGGAGAGGTCCTGGATGACTGGAAAAGGGCAAATATAGTACCCATCTTTAAGAAAGGGAAGAAGGAGGATCCATGGAACTACAGCCTGGTAAGCCTCATCTCAGTTCATGGAAAAATCATGGAGCAGGTCCTCAAGGAATTTATTTCTAAGCACTTAGAGGAGAAGATGATTAGGACCAGTCAGCAAAGGCAAATCATTCCTGGCCAACCTGATTGCCTTCTAAGATGAGATGACTGTCTCTGTCGATGCAGAGAGACCAGCGTATGTGATATACCTTGATTTAGCAAGGTATTTGATATGGGCTCTCACAACATTCTTAGAAACAAGCTAAGGAAGTATGGGTTGGATGAATGGACTGTAAAGTGAATATAAAACAAGCTGGATCATCTGGGTCACAGGGTAGTAGCCAATGGCTTGATGTCTAGTTGGGAGCCATTATCAAGGGGAGTGCCCCAGGGGCTGGTCCAGTGTCTAGTGTTATTTAATAGTTTCATCAATGACCTGGAAGATGGGATAAAGTGCACCCTCAGCAAGTTTGCAGAGCTAGGGGGAGTAGTCAATATACTGGACTAGGATTCAGGAAGATCTAGACAAATTAGAGGATTAGACCAAAAGAAATCTCATGACGTTCAATAAGGACAAGTGCGAAGTCCTGCACTTAGGACAGAACAATCCCATGCACTGGTACAGTCTGGAGACTGACTGGCTAAGCAGTAGCTCTGCAGAAAAGGACTTGGGGGTTACAGTGGACAGTAAATTGAATATGAGCCAATAGTGTGCTTTTGTTGCTAAGAAGGCTAACTGTGCTTCATTAGTAGGAGCATTGCCAGCACATGGAGGGAAGTGATTATTCCCCTCTATTCAGCATTGATGAGGCCATGTTTGTATATTGTGTCCAGTTTGGGGCCCCCAGTTACAGAAAGGATGTGGACAACTTGGACAGAGTCCAGCAGAGGGCAATGAAAATGGTTTGAGGGCTGGGGCACATGACTTACGAGGAGAGGCTGAGGGAACTGGGTTTATTTAGTTTGCAGAAAAAAGGAAGAAGATTTGATAGCAGCCTTCAACTATCTGAAGGTGGGTTCCAAAGAGAATAGAGCAAGACTGTCCTCTGTGGTGACAGGTAACGATGGGCTCAAGTTGCAGCAAGGGAGGGTGAAGTTGGATTGTAGGAAAAACTCTGTCACTAGGAGGGTAGTGAAGCACTGGAATAGGTAACTTAGAGAGGGGGTGGAATCTCCATCTTTGGAGGTTTTTAAGGCTTGACAAAGCCCTGGCTGGAATGATCTAGTTGGGGATGGTCCTGCTTTGAGCAGGGGATTGGACTAGATGACCTTCTGAGGCTCTCCAACCCTAATTTTCTATGATTTGCAGCAAAATCCTGGCTGCACCAAAGTCTCACTGAGTTCAATAGGGTAAGGATTTCACCCCGATCAGAATGGGCAAAAGAATTTCTGCAATAGTTAACTAAAGATACCTTACTTTTATCATGAAAGAAAGAGGATTCTTTTGAACACCACTAGCTAACAGTTCTGTGGTGCAATGGGAGGTCCATAATACTTAGAATCAGAAATAACTATAGACAGTTTTTCAGAAAATTAATACTCAACTTAAATGACAGAAGCAAAGAAAACTGCTAGGAACTTGTAAAAATGCACTGGAAAAATAAAATATAGAGCATGTCATGAGAATACCACAGTGGAAATCTGCTGTGAAATGGCGATGAAACAAAATGATAAATTGTGCTGGAAAAATATACAGTCTTGAATGCTGGCCACATTTATGAGGCCAGATGCTGTTCTTTAGAAGAAAAAATATATAAGATGAACATTTTTGGCCTATCTGTCAAGCATGAGAGAGGCAGTCCAGCAAAACATCTATCAGATTATGCTTCTTTACAAATTCTTATCTTTCTGTGTGCAGCTCTGGGGATAGTTTACAAAACTCCACTCTAAAAGCACATAATCAAAACATGTGATGGTTCCCTAGTATTTTTCTTATCCCAGAGGATGTAAAAGTATTGCCTTTGTAATGGGATTAGTATTATCAGAAGCACGTGTACACTTGTGCTGCCACACTAAATTGCCAACAGATAATCTGAAGGATTTTTTCAGGTAGCACTACATATAACTTTTGTCACAAATAAGGGCT
>NW_017728992.1:46360668-46371590 GCF_001723915.1 Gavialis gangeticus | reverse complement strand
GATATGTACAAGTCTATGGGGCCAGATGGGATGCACATGGGGGTGCTGAGGGAGTTGGCCAATGTGATTGGAGAGTCGCTGGCCACCTTTTTTGAAAACACATGGCAATCAGGAGAGGTCCTGGATGACTGGAAAAGGGCAAATATAGTACCCATCTTTAAGAAAGGGAAGAAGGAGGATCCATGGAACTACAGCCTGGTAAGCCTCATCTCAGTTCATGGAAAAATCATGGAGCAGGTCCTCAAGGAATTTATTTCTAAGCACTTAGAGGAGAAGATGATTAGGACCAGTCAGCAAAGGCAAATCATTCCTGGCCAACCTGATTGCCTTCTAAGATGAGATGACTGTCTCTGTCGATGCAGAGAGACCAGCGTATGTGATATACCTTGATTTAGCAAGGTATTTGATATGGGCTCTCACAACATTCTTAGAAACAAGCTAAGGAAGTATGGGTTGGATGAATGGACTGTAAAGTGAATATAAAACAAGCTGGATCATCTGGGTCACAGGGTAGTAGCCAATGGCTTGATGTCTAGTTGGGAGCCATTATCAAGGGGAGTGCCCCAGGGGCTGGTCCAGTGTCTAGTGTTATTTAATAGTTTCATCAATGACCTGGAAGATGGGATAAAGTGCACCCTCAGCAAGTTTGCAGAGCTAGGGGGAGTAGTCAATATACTGGACTAGGATTCAGGAAGATCTAGACAAATTAGAGGATTAGACCAAAAGAAATCTCATGACGTTCAATAAGGACAAGTGCGAAGTCCTGCACTTAGGACAGAACAATCCCATGCACTGGTACAGTCTGGAGACTGACTGGCTAAGCAGTAGCTCTGCAGAAAAGGACTTGGGGGTTACAGTGGACAGTAAATTGAATATGAGCCAATAGTGTGCTTTTGTTGCTAAGAAGGCTAACTGTGCTTCATTAGTAGGAGCATTGCCAGCACATGGAGGGAAGTGATTATTCCCCTCTATTCAGCATTGATGAGGCCATGTTTGTATATTGTGTCCAGTTTGGGGCCCCCAGTTACAGAAAGGATGTGGACAACTTGGACAGAGTCCAGCAGAGGGCAATGAAAATGGTTTGAGGGCTGGGGCACATGACTTACGAGGAGAGGCTGAGGGAACTGGGTTTATTTAGTTTGCAGAAAAAAGGAAGAAGATTTGATAGCAGCCTTCAACTATCTGAAGGTGGGTTCCAAAGAGAATAGAGCAAGACTGTCCTCTGTGGTGACAGGTAACGATGGGCTCAAGTTGCAGCAAGGGAGGGTGAAGTTGGATTGTAGGAAAAACTCTGTCACTAGGAGGGTAGTGAAGCACTGGAATAGGTAACTTAGAGAGGGGGTGGAATCTCCATCTTTGGAGGTTTTTAAGGCTTGACAAAGCCCTGGCTGGAATGATCTAGTTGGGGATGGTCCTGCTTTGAGCAGGGGATTGGACTAGATGACCTTCTGAGGCTCTCCAACCCTAATTTTCTATGATTTGCAGCAAAATCCTGGCTGCACCAAAGTCTCACTGAGTTCAATAGGGTAAGGATTTCACCCCGATCAGAATGGGCAAAAGAATTTCTGCAATAGTTAACTAAAGATACCTTACTTTTATCATGAAAGAAAGAGGATTCTTTTGAACACCACTAGCTAACAGTTCTGTGGTGCAATGGGAGGTCCATAATACTTAGAATCAGAAATAACTATAGACAGTTTTTCAGAAAATTAATACTCAACTTAAATGACAGAAGCAAAGAAAACTGCTAGGAACTTGTAAAAATGCACTGGAAAAATAAAATATAGAGCATGTCATGAGAATACCACAGTGGAAATCTGCTGTGAAATGGCGATGAAACAAAATGATAAATTGTGCTGGAAAAATATACAGTCTTGAATGCTGGCCACATTTATGAGGCCAGATGCTGTTCTTTAGAAGAAAAAATATATAAGATGAACATTTTTGGCCTATCTGTCAAGCATGAGAGAGGCAGTCCAGCAAAACATCTATCAGATTATGCTTCTTTACAAATTCTTATCTTTCTGTGTGCAGCTCTGGGGATAGTTTACAAAACTCCACTCTAAAAGCACATAATCAAAACATGTGATGGTTCCCTAGTATTTTTCTTATCCCAGAGGATGTAAAAGTATTGCCTTTGTAATGGGATTAGTATTATCAGAAGCACGTGTACACTTGTGCTGCCACACTAAATTGCCAACAGATAATCTGAAGGATTTTTTCAGGTAGCACTACATATAACTTTTGTCACAAATAAGGGCTAACAATAGGCAAAGGGAACCTTTCCTAGGACAGAAATATTAGAAATGGAACTCTGTTCATTATTCTAAGACATAAAATGTTGTGGGGAAACAAACACTGTTATTAGAAGTGTAGAAAATATTCACAATAAAAAATTAAACAGTTCAGTAATTCACGTTTTTTAACATTCTTTTTATCTGAATCAGTCCAATTTCACTGAGAAATTTCCCACAGTCTTGAAATTTTTGGTAGAAAAGTTGCATTAGGCTATGATTCTTAAAATCTGGCATCATAATTTATTGTATAATTAGCAAAGGGGCTGATTAATTAGTGGAGGAAGTAGTAGTTTCCTTTGATATCTTCAAGAAAGTCCAGCTGTTTTCTGGAATTTATGCTTTATTAATATACAACTAATTGGGCTCAACATGGGATGTTTTAGGCAAAAGCAAAACAGGAGGAACATGAACTACACCAAAGAAAATAATGAACATTGCTGTTAAATCTGTCAAAAAATTTAAATGCTCTACTTATGATTTGTTCTTATCTCTTTGACATTTGTGACATGCCACAATATGCTACCTCCCATTCTCACATTTTGTGCAATCAATTCACACTCTCGAGTATTTGTTTGGATTAGATGCTTGAAAATATTTCCCATAAATATAGTTTTGGATTTTATCCTTCCTAGTCTCCACTACTCTTGTGAACACACTTTATGAATACTCTAGCAAAAGGCTGTAGGGGTAGAAATGATTGCTGAAGCAACACATTTTAAGTGAATATTGCAGATTTTTTCAGAATGATAATTTTGGTTTCATAGTGGCAGATGTGGACTTGATATGCAATGGTAATTTAAATCAATGGGTCTATGTGGAGTTAAATTAGCTGAGGATTTGGCCCATAATTATGCAAATCCATACCAAAGACCTCATTCCAAGAGTTACAGTCCTCTGTCATAGAAAACATCATATGGCTCCTATATCCAATCAAAAGGCAATATTTCCAAACATTGAATACTCACTATGGGCTGTTTGTGAACAAGGAAGAATAATTGAAACATCTAAGAATCACTGTATGTTTAGAGATAATTACAGAACAGAAAACATTGGGAAAATTATCAAATTATTAGTAATTGTGATTGGACAGATAACTTTATATGTTCAGGTATTTGGTATGAATTATTGGAGAAAGAAATATGCAATTCACTTTCCATGACCATTTGTGTTGGAAAAACCTGATCATAAAAATGTTTGCAGAAAACTAACACAGATGGGGCACGGAGGAAGCAGAAGACGTGAATGAATATTCATTGCTCAGTGTTTTGAAGGCTTTCATCTGCTCTAGTGCTGACAGAGGCAGATTTTTCTAGGTAAAATTCTTTTTAAACATATACATTTCTTTTTCCTGTCAGAATCAGGTTTTCTACTTCTTTTGTTTGATTTTACATGTGGTCAAAGGTCTCCAGTATTAGGATTCTATAAGGCTATCTGGAGCACCACCTCAACAAAAAGACAAGAGCAAATTTGTTGTTGATCATTTTATACTGCATTTTTTGCATACAAGATGCATCTTTCCCCCCAAAATCAGCCCCCCAAAATTGGGGTACATATTTTAAGTGGGGAATCTGCTTTCTTTGCTGGAAAGAAGCATTTTTGGAGACATAGTGCATGCCACACAGCTGCAAAGATAGCTGCTGCTTGTCTTTGCTCAGTAAATGTAGGGGGAGGAATCTTGTGTTAACCTTTTCATAGATGTACCTATTGCCTGAGCACTGTAGCTTGTGCCCAAAGCTGCAAATGAGATGCTTGAGGAGGACTGTGGCGTGGAAACAACATTTTATTTACAGGAACTTGTATAAAGAACTACTTCCAATAAACTGACCGTCTTGCTATTACCTTTTGCAAGGGTCTCAAGCCTAACCTTGTGTGACACAGAGTAAGTCCTCCTGGGAACACAATGGGCATTTTTACATGTGGAAGTGCCTCAGTGCCAGGCACTTTGAAAAGCACTGCAATGGTGGCACTTTTATAAGTGGCAAAATGTGCAACTGGTGGCAGTATGCTTTTGAATTAAAACACCTCGGATGTGCTTTAGTTCAAAAGTGTGCTGCCACCATTTTCTGCACACTGACGCACATTTTGCTCCTTATACAACTGCAAGTGGAGCAGCAGTGTGCATCAGCTCCCATGTAGAGCAGACTTGATTAATTGAGTCTGCTCTGAAGCGGTGGATCTCCAGTGAATCTGAGAACTAAAAGGTACATGTATCAATGCCCAGTGAGTCCAGGAAGCAATCTGCCATACCAAGAAGTTCCTGATGTCACACTTCCTCGACACTCCCACGTTCTCAGGAGGACTTTATATCACACAGTTAATCAGGACTGGAAAAATCTTGTTTTCTACATTCTGTCTTCCAAAAACAAGGTGTAAGTCTTACTTGTAGGCTTGATGTATACAGGGAAAATACGGTATTTCATTAACTGATCTTTAGACCGTAAGAGTTCTATACAGCTGTTTAAGGCTCAAATGAAGCAGAAATGTTAATCAAAATCCTGGCAATTAAAATCCCATGTAGGGAGGACTCTATATATCTGGGATACTGAGAAGCAAGCCTCTTTGGTGGCTCACTGAAGTGCATGGTGGAGTGAGTGAAAAGCACATAAAAAGTGTGCAGTCAAGGAGTGGAGGCACACTGCAATTCCATAAGGGCTAGACACTGTTTGAAAATGAGCACAAGCCAACATACTCTGTGCCCTCCATAGCCTACCACAGTTAGCCACAAATTTGCTTTATAGGTAAGAAGGCCTTGAAACATACTTTAGAAAAGATTGTTTTCTGTGTCTCCTTTGACATGCTTTCTGTATTTGGACTTTCCCTGTTGGTAGAAGAGGCAGAGTTTCCTAGTTTTCTTCCAGTAACCTTTACTTTGCCTTTTGAATTATGTTCAGAAACACATATCCTTTAGAATATATCTAAATAATGCAAAATAGTTTGTGCAAGCAGGTCACTTCTGGCTCTTGGATACTAGACAGGCCTGAATATTACAATGTTATAATGCAGCACTTATCTTCCTTTCTGATTTTATGTGAATATTCTCCACCGCTTCTTCTATCTGTATAATAGGAAAATGGCTAGACCTTATAATATATTAGGTATGGGTTGTGAAAGAATATTTTTCCTACTATCTCTAGGTTTGAATAGCGTATTTCATCTGCACACACACCCTCCACAATATATTATTTCATTTCTAACTGTTGTCTTTTCCTCATCTTTGATTGGATAGACACAAATATTCCTTAAAGAGTAAAAATATTTAAAGACAATAAAGTAAATAAAAGAATGAGTTGGAGTCATTCTGCATTTAGAGATAAAGGACTGGAAAGAGATGACATGAATCATTATGACTGGTTCCCAATTCTCTTTCTTTCATTTTCCATCTTATAGTTTCATAGTTTCATAGTTTCTAGGGTCGGAAGGGACCTGAGAAGATCATCTTCACTAATATTTAAAATTGGGCCAGGTTTACAAAAAAGCTTTTGTTGGCAAAAGTACATTGCTCAAGGGATTGAAGAGTTGTGATCAACAACAGCAGACATGCAAGCAGATAGTTTAAGCAGATGAAGCTTGCAATGGCAACCCCTAGGCACCCACCATCCCCGACCACCTTCTCCACCAAAGTGAAAGGAATTAAAATGTTTCTCTGACAAAGCATACCAGTACAATGTACCAGTACAATGGTAAAGCATAGCCCTGTAAAGTACACTTCACTTCAGTCAAGGCAGAAAACATCTAAGGAACCAACACAAATCCTGTAGTTTACTTTTTCTCTCAAAAATCAGTACTATGTACAGTAATGTTAATGGGCTGGGAGCAATTGTGAAGTAGTGCCATTCTGGGCAGATCAGCATGGTCAGTTTAGCATTCTCAGTGCCAGTGCCCCTAGATCAGGGGCGGGCAATTATTTTGGGCAGAGGGCCACTTACTGAGTTTTGGCAAGCCATCAAGGGCCGCATGACAGGCAGCCCAGGGCAGATAAATATTCATTTTCTAAATTTTTTAGGGGCTCCGCAGGCCAGATAGAATGGCCTGGTGGGCTGCACACGGCCTGTGGGCTGCATTTTGCCCACCCCTTCCCTAGATGCAATGTACTACTTCAAATGAACTGTCTCCTGAAGCAGAACCAGGGCAGCTACTTCTGTGCAGGATTTTGGATGGGCTAATTAGCCGTACTGAGTGACAAAGCCAATCACTCTGCACCCTGGGTGGTCAGTCCAATTGCAGGACCATGTGGATGCAGCTGCACTGCTTCAGGGTTTAGGAAGTTGTCCTTCCAGACGAGCAGAGTGAGAAATGCCAAGGATGGTAAGGGTGGCATTGCGACATGCACTTTTTGCCTTGTCTTTCACATGCTCATTTCAAAGAACAAAACATACCAGCATGGGCAGAATTTTGAAGAGGGGTGTGCAGCTGGTAAGGTGCATCAGCACATATGAAACATCACATATTTTCTCATTTAAAATTAAACTAGAAACTTTACTAGGGGCCAAAGGCTGTATTATTCAGTTTAAGATTGAAGCAAAAACAAATGCAACTCCATTGGATTGTTAAAAACAATCTACAGGGCTACGAAATAGGAGCTTCATTACCAGCAGCAGCTAACAGAAAAAGAATAATTGCAGAAAAAAGGATAACTTGATTGGTGAAACATCAAGACCATTACAAAGAAGAAAGGGTTGTTAACACCTGTGAAATTAAGATTTTAGAAGGGATCAGGAAGATTAGAATGATCCATGAAGTCAGTTGACTGCCTCAGCTCTGCCTGACTAGAAATGCTGCTGTCACTGCCAGACAGTTGGTTTTAAACTTTTGGTGGAGCAGGAATCAAAAGGGAGTGTAAGTACACCAGGGTACCCCCATGGAACTGCCTCTGCATACCATTATTCTAAAACAAATTATTTCTTCCCACTACAATAAGAGTATAAACATTAGTTTCATAAATCAAAATTAAAGCAGATCATCCCATCTTTCTAAATTATCATTCCATTCAACCTATGGAAGTCCAAATTAGTGCTGAGAAAACAGCACAGCTAAGCAAGATCTCATGCAAACTACCTTTACTTGACACTGAGGTATAATAAGTTTTATTTTTCAAGTGTGCAACATCAATACAATTCTTATTGCAATAGCATGGGCAACATAGTACATAGAACTCAACACTGATTCTGGAGACATTAAAAAATAAAGTCCCGAGTGAGCTAACTCTGTAACAATAACTTTAATTAAAGATAATGCTGATCTAATCTGGTTCTCCTTTACCACAAATAAATTATTGGGGAATCATGCCAAGTGTGACAGAAGCAGGACATGCATGGCAATAAGCCTGTTAGAGCAAATTATGAAAATTGTACAAGAATGTAAAGGAAGATCTAGTTCTGCAAGTTTATAAAACACAAAAAGAAATGTATAAAAAAAGACCTCATGATTAGAAGCCAGATGTCTTATGGAAAGTCCTGGACAATGCCTTTGATTTTGGTGAGGATGAATGTTAACAGAAAGGAAAAGGATAATATTTTTAGTCACAAAAGACCATGGGGTAAACCATCAGGAACACTCAAATAGCTGGATAAAAAAAAATTTCCACTGGGAGGGAATTGGAGGAGGAAAAAAACACAGACGCATGAATTAAGAACAAATTGATATACATTTATTGAATTAGGAAATGGTAGTAAAAAAAAAAAAATGACGGTACTCCACTATAAAAAAAAAAATGCTTGTTTGTCTTAACATCTTCCTTTTTCATCTGACATACATATTGAAGTTTCTCTCTCATTTTTCTGTATTTTTAATTTTTACTCATTTTTAGAGAACAACAAAATCATATCCAGGCAATTTAGTACAAATATATCCTTTTGGCATCAGTCTGCTTTTCCTTTTCCTTTTACTCTCTGGTTCCCACTTCTATTTCCATTGAATTTCTTGGTTACCGCTTCCATTTTCATTTTCCACCAGTAATCCCTGCAGCTGACAAAGTAAATTATGATTCCTAGGCAGTTTGAAGCATTCATTATATTGGTTTTCCAAGATTCTGATCATATGAAATCTGCACTTGTAGCATTAGGTCTAAACTGTGAAATGATACATAAAAGTAGGTGCTCTTCCATTATCACATCATACACTGAGACTTTCTTGGCCTTACTTAAACTGGCTAAGGCAGGGGTGGGCAAAATACAGCTGTATCCAGCCCATAGGGCCCCTCCAAAAAACAATTATTACTTGTTCACAGTGTCCCCTCTGAAAGCCAGTGGGAGGAGAACTTTCAGAGGTTGTGTGCCATTTGACCAGGGCCCTGTGCTTCCACCTCTATGGGGCTCCCAGAACTCCATCTGGGAGCCCCATGTGGAGGCACGCCAAGCGCAATGGTGTGCAACTAGACAACTGGTGAGTGGAGAGGGGAGCTCCTGCCAGCAGGAGGCAGGGATGAGTGTGGGGTTTGTGGGTGGGTGTGGGCCCCCCTGCCATGGCACTCAGCCTGAAGGCAGGCTGTTGGGGTGCCCCGGCCTGCTGCAGGCAGAGCCCCCCAGTGGTGTGTGGCGCTGGCTGAATCCTGGGAGCTGCACATAGCAACACGGAGCCTGCCGGCACAAGCCTTCAAACAAGACCAGGCTGGCTCCATGCCAGCACGTGGGGCTCCTAGCACTACAGGTGGGAGCCATGTGCCATCAGGTTGTGTTGGGCCAGCTCCAGCACTTCAGTGAGGAGCCACACGTGGACATACAGAGCCCGCCTGGCCCAATGGCCCAGGACTCCCTGCAACTCCCAGTCTGTGTGTCACTGGGTCAGCTGGTAGGGGGCTCTCCAGACTAAATAGCTGCCTATCACTGGGCTAAGGCAAATGTGATTTGGTAAAAAGGGCACTTTGTGCATGAAAGCTTGTCTAGCATCTCTCCTAACTATATAATTGGTCCAAGAAAGGAAATCCATTCCGCACCCCAACCCGAGCAGGAGAGACCAAGCAGGAGAACCGATCTTTGCTTATCAAATAAAGGCCTAAAAAAGGTTGCTTCTCATATATTTCCTGGACCATCATGGCTACAACACCATTCCAACTGTACTTTACAATGAGGAGCATACACAAGTTTTCTCAAACTGGCTATCTAGGCTAGGTGATATTATAGTACCTGCCACTAGGTGGCAAGACAACCTGCTTCCACTGATCCAAAGCTTAACTAAAGGAGCAGGCACACAAAGCCAAAGCAGTATAACTTTCTGAAGCGAGAGTCAGTGTAAGAGGGTCTAGAAAAGACTAAGTTAGTGTCAAGGAGTCACATTAGTTAAGAGGGTCCCTCATGCCATCTTACAGCTTGCCTCACCACCTTTCAAGAAATACCATATTTTCATACTACCCCCACCACTTCTTGTGTTTGAAAGGCAGAATGAAGAAAGATCTTTCCTTGAAAATGCCAAGAAGTATTTTTGCAGGGCAACCACAGGCAGCTTGAACAGATGGAGCAGAAACTTGTGGCGGGACATGCCCAAGAGAAAGGCTGGGCAGCTCCACTCCAGCAGGATCAGGCCCTTAGCTGATTTTGCTGGTGTGGCTGGATGCCCATCCACCTTGAGAAGAGGGGATGGGCAGCTTGGCTTCTGCATGATTGGACTCTCTGCTTCCCATACTTTCTTCTTTAAGACATGCACACTAATTTTCAGTAGCTAATTTTCAGAAAAACATCTTCATGTTGTATGTGAATCAATTCAGTATAACTCATATTTTAATATTAATATTTAATATTTGAATTCAGTCTTCAGTAAAATTGGACAATGCTGACTCATTTCTAACAATGACCATTCCATGATTACATGAACTAGTACATAATAAACATGTGCATACTTCGGGCCTGCAAGAGTATGGAAAAAAAACACAGTACTGCTGATCAAATGCTGTTTCTGTGACCCTTTTTCTTTGTACTCAGATGCCAAGCTGATAGACAGGTTAATGATAGAAGATAGTCAAGTTCTTAGAGGCACCCATATTTTATGAAACCATGGATTAGATAGCAAACCTGGTGAGAGCAACCTGTTATCAAAATCTGGCATGTCCTCAAATTCACCGCCTGCAGAACGAGACACAGACTTTGTAAAGACCTTGATCATTCAAATATTCCATTGGCACTGCTAAAACAGTCCAAGCAAGAGTTTCTGTTAGGTCTTTTTTTCTCCTTTGATTAAAACACTGAAGAACGATATGGTCATTAGGCCTGTGCAGAGTGGCTAGTTTTCATTTTGGATTTGGATTCGGATGATGCAGGGGACAGTGACTGGATTCAGTGATTCGAATTACTGTCCCAAATTGATTCAGCCAAATCTGATTTGGAGATTTGGCCGCTGCTGAATCAGCTGAATCTGAGTCACACAGGCCCCATCCCCCATCTGCTCTCCCAGCCCTGCCCAGCCCCAGCTTCTGGCTCTTTGGGGAAAAAAAGCCCTGACTCACCAGCTGTTGCCAGGTTGATGGGGGGTGATCCTTGCTGCACCCCACTGCCCTGTGCTGCATGGGGGGATCTGCCACAAGCCCCCAGAAGCCCCAAGGTTACTGCAGCAGTCGGTGAGTCCAGGCTTTTTTTTTTAAACAACTGGGAGCTGGGGTGGGGAATTCCTGCTTAGCAGGGAGTGGTGAGGGAAGCA
>NW_017728992.1:46351441-46355668 GCF_001723915.1 Gavialis gangeticus | reverse complement strand
TGGATTCAGAGATGCGGCTGCTGAATCAGGCCAAATCTCCTCCAAATCGAATAAGTACCCAAAGCCTCACACAGCCCTAATGGTCATGGGCAGACCCATCAAAGAATCAAGCAGCTTCTTGTCTGGACTTTGTTGCACTGTTTTAATTTAGACTTCCACTTCTATAAGGCAACATATCACAATTTTTATTTAGATGCAACTTCTTAGCAAAAAGATTTCAGAGGAAAAAAGGAAATAAAAATGCAGCAGAAGAACCTTGTCTTTGTTATGCTGATGGGGACACTATAGCTAACACCAAGTCCCTTATACAATGGTTTGTATTTATATTCTTTATTTTGGTGGGTATAGAAATCCATTCTGTACCCCAACCTGAAACAGAGACCGAGCAGGAGAACTGATCTTTGCTTATCAAATAAAGAGGGAGAAAACAAACCACACTTTCTTCTTTATCTCCCAGAGGATAGAGCTGTAAACATTATGATCTTTTCCACTTTGTCAATATCACCTTAGGTATGTACACAAACGCATCTGCCTCCTTTATTTATTCAGTGATCAAAACTCCAAGTCTACAGGCTAGTCGTAATGATGCTTTGCCAAATGCCCTCTCATTTCCTCCACTGACTTAAATGAAATCTAATTGAAGATTTATGCTCAAGTAGATGGAGGGAAACAAAAAGTTTTCAAATGGTCTAAACACTTTCTGATGGGTAGGACCACTGGAATAAGGTGGACATCCTTGGATAAAATATAGCAGTTATGTATTCAATGAGATAAGAACATGGCAATTATCCTTGGACTTCTAAAAGTTGTATGTTTTTTCTCACCTATAACATATTCAGATCCAGTGTAAAATGTTCTTACCGTGACTGTGCTTATCAATTCTTCAGTTTTTCTTTAATCTTCTGTATCTACTTATAAAATGTACTTTTCATCCTTTCTCCACCTCTTTTTCCTGTCATCTTTCCTCTTTTTCCCCTGGTAGCTTTATCTGCTTTTTCCACTGTAGTTACTAGCTTTTTACTTTGTAAAGCCTGAGAAATGAAACAAAATTAAAAAAGTAAAATCATTCAGTCTTACTCCTGTTTCCTGTGCCATCAGCACAACATCTTTCTCAATGAACAGCAAAAAGCAACAGCTTTATCAGAGATAATCCTGGAGTTGCAAAATAAGTTTAAAAACTTTCTCTGACTTCCTTCATCTCTGAAAAGAGATGAAGATAGGTTCAATGTAACCGAAGTCTTTGTGTTTAATGGGGAAATATGCTTGCAAATTGTGTTAGACAGCAAGACAAGACAATCTGTGCAAACGACAAAAGCAAGAGTAGCTATCCAAAGCCTATTTTATCAGGTACATCTGAGAGATTGCCAAGGCTTAGTTAAAGTGTGGCTCTGTAAGGAAGTTTTGCTTTAGGTAGAAAATTAATTTCAAACTTGCATAAGCATAAATTAACACAAAACAAATGATTTAGTCTGAATGTGAAATGATAGCAGGGGATATGCATTAAACTGGTCAATAATAAATTAGAGTATAATGACAGGTACTGCGTGTTAGCATTTACCATATTTACTTGCATGTAAGACAAGGTTTTTCCACTAAATCAGTACTGGGGGAAAAAACTCTTATCTTATATTCACATACAGGAAAACTTCCTTATTAAATACACTTCCTATCATTAAACTGCTGCCAGAAGTAGCATGTGCTCAATAACAGAAAACAACTGTGAAGTTGATTGAATGCAACCCACACTGAACATGCCTGTAAAACTGCAACAAAGCGCTCATTCCAGGGGGTGACTGTGACCCCCCCTTGGTGGTTGCTCAGCTATAGCTTGGTCCACCTTTCTGGGGAACTCTCCCCTTTGCATGTCCACCATACCTTGAGGCTGTAGTCCTGAAGGAAGAGAGGCTGCCTCAAGGCTTTCCAAGTCTGGTCTCACCCACTGGCTTGCGGGATAATTATGTATCTTTGGGTACCTGTGTATGCTTGTTGGGACTCCGCTTTCCTGGTCTCAGCCCTCTTTTCCTCTGGGCTGGTTCCTGTAGCCTAGGCCCACTGCATCACACCTAGCTTCTGGGTCTCAGCTTTATCCTGACACTTCTTGGGCCTTACCTGCCTTGCTCTGGGCTCCAGGCTCACTGGCCCCATGCTGCTACGCTCCTGGCTGCTGCGTCCTCAGTATGCCTTGAGCCTACACCCAGTGGGGTTCAAAGTGAGTATGTGTCCCTAGGACACTAATGGGACCTCCAAACTACCCCTTAGTTCCAAATCTAAGCCACTATTACTAGCTGTAACCATAAGATCAGCCCCTGGGCTGTAACACAAAACCAGATCAACTGGGTTCAAACCTGCACCTAGCCCATAGGCTATATTCCCCTGTAAGTGGGCAGCACCTTGCCAGCCATCCCCAGGCAGATCTACTGTCAGCCAGGCTCTCCTCTGCAGCTTCTAGGTCAGCAACTCTTCCCTCTGTAGCTTCCAGGGACAGACTGCCCTGCTCTGATTCAAGATCTCTGTTTATATGGCTCCCTGGCCCTGCCCCATGCTGGTCACCTGCCTCCCAGAGCTGCCATAGGTGGTTTCTGATTTGGCTTGGTGGAGCAGCTTCAGGAAGGCCCCTTGCTGCTGGGACCTGCGGTGTTTCTATGCAGGTCCCTGACACCTGATGATGCTGTTGCTGCTGGCTTTGTGGTAAGTGTTTGCTTGAGTCTTTCCTACCCTTAAGTCTACACTTGGGGGCTTCTCTGGCTAGCAGGCTCCAGAGTTTGCAGTCCCTTCTTAGTAATGAAGTAGGGGCCCCGTTACAAAAACATGCGACTGATATTGGGAAAACATACAGATGGGAATGTGTGTGTGTGTGTGTGTGTCTTAAAAAAAAAAAAGGGCAGTTGCTCCCTTAGGAGAGAACGGGCACTAGCCTAGGGCTAGAGACAGACATTCAAAAAGCCTGAGCCTGAATTGATTCAGTCTTTGTGAGTTAGTTTAATTTGGCTAGGCTAAATCAGTTTGTAACTACACAGACATCCCAGATATACAGGCACATACCTGCAGTGGCTCAGGCTAGAAGCCGGGAGGTGCTAAAGCAGCCCTCCCTTCCCTTCCATAGTGCTGAGCTGAGGGGGGCCATGGCCAGGCTCTGGCAGGACACTCTGATTAGGGAAGGTTCCCCTCCCCCTTCTGACCAGCCCAGCGGGGAATTATTAATAGTGTTTATCACCCCTAACTCAGTGTTTATCACCCTATTAAGAAAACAACAGAGGGACATTACCAGCTAACAGTTGATTCTCCCTTTGTCCCATCTGCCACAGCACGGGACTGTAGGCAGCATATGGTCTGCTAGCTAATGCTGAGAGGTGTCCATAAGGCAGAGGGTGCAGGGGGATCGGGTGGGGATAAGTAGGGACACCTGCAGTCTGTGCTGAGCTGCAGCCAGGAAGCAGAGGGGAGGGCCAGCTCTGCTGTGGAGCAGAGAGACCTGCCCAGCCCAGAGAGCATGCCGGGATGCTGGGGGACTCTGGTTTATCTTAAACCAGCAAGGGGTCTGGGACAGCCATTGCATAAACTGGTTTAACCCAAATCAGTTAAGTCCAATACTACATTCAACCAGGTTTATCTCAAACTGGTTTCAGCCATTTTCAAACCGGCTTATGTGCACTAAACATCTGTTCTCTTACAGGTTTACACCAGTTTTTAATCACTTAAACTGGTTTATGTGTAATGTCTGTCCCTAGCCTGGAAGTACTGCAATACCATGACAGTACTTGGAGAAGCTGGAGCAAGCTCCAACACCCTCCCCAGTGCCAAAAATGCCAATGGGAACCTTTTAAAACAAATTTTATTAAAAATGCACTTATCACCCTACACTTACAAAGTTACACATATTGAGCATCCTTATTTTACCAAAATTTCATATTGGAAAAACAATTACATTTCAAAACCTACAACTACATATATTAAACCCTTAAACAGCATACATCAGCTTCCCACAAAAGAACCCCTTATAGAACTCTTTTCCTTCATACAGAAACTCATGAAAAACTATTATGTCAGTAACCACCTGAAACTCTCCACTCCTCCCATCAGTCCTCTCTGTTGCCTTAGTGAAATAAGTGCGTCCAATCCTTTTTCCTCCACTTATTCTTTGCCTCTTCTTCTCCAATCTCTTTCATGTCCCGATTGATATAGTATTACAGTTCATAGAATCATAGAATCATAGAAGTAGGGTCAGAA
>NW_017728992.1:46350633-46350922 GCF_001723915.1 Gavialis gangeticus | reverse complement strand
ACGTTAGCTATCTTCCAATCATCTGGCACCTGGCCCGAGCCTGAGTTCATGTAGCCCCAGGTTCAGGCACTCTCTTTCAGTGAAAATGAACCCCTTAAACATCCAGAGGTTTCTTACTTTCCATAAACTAGCTTTAAAACATGTTAATAAAGTCCTTCAATAATGTTTCCTCCATTCCCTTTGGTATGAGTCCATACAGTACCATCTCCTATGCTAACAAGATACTCAGAAAGTGGCAGATCCTTTTCCACACCCCCTTTTCATAGTTTCATAGTTAGTAGGGTCAGAA
>NW_017728992.1:46303632-46349457 GCF_001723915.1 Gavialis gangeticus | reverse complement strand
TTCTCCTTAGCTCATTGAAGTCCGCCCTCCTGAAATCTAGGGCTGCTGCCTTGCTGGAGGCCTTTGCCACCGTGCACGGGATGGTGAATTCCAGCAGGCAATGATCACTGTCGCCCAGGTCGTCGAGCACCCACAGCCCCCTCACCAGGTTGTTGCTCGTGGCCAGCACCAGGTCCAACAAGGTGTCTCCCCTGGTGGGGCTGTGCACCTCCTGGGTTAGATGCATGGCACAGAACACATTCCATTGTTTTTCTTCCCTGAATCTCTCCCTTGAGCACATAGATGAGCTTGTCAGGCTTCATCTGTGTTGTACCTCTCTCACCAGCCAAGGTATTTCTTACAACCATCCACACTAGGTCAGCCTGTTCCCCTTTGTTTTCCCACCACTGCTCCCCACACCTACCTTCTTAACTTGTCCTTCTGTGACGTTTCCCACCAGCGCCTTCCTGTCTCTATCCCTTACTGCTTTCATCAATTTCTTATGATCCTTCAAGACCTCCAGCCCTACTTTCCCTATTATATACTATGGCTGTGCAAAATTTCGCTGCCAGTTTTGTTTTGATGCTGTTTTGACTCATTTTGAGATCAAAACAGCAAAATCGAAATGAAACAGATATTGTCAAAACAGCCTCGAAACAAAATGAGGCAAGTTGAAACGTTTCATAATTTTCTAAACATTTCAATTTTCAAAGCTGATGTTGGGCTTACTTTCAATGCCTTCGGGGAAAGAGAAACTCACGTAAGGAGAAGGAAGGGGGAAGAGGGGGTCGGGGGGGAGAAGTGCTTTCATTATTGACTGTGTAGCTGGCCAGTGACTGGCATCCTTCCCTGGGGTCTCTTCCAACCCCAGGGCTCTGAGGGAGGGATGGAAAAACTGTAAAAATGGCAGCATTGCTTAAACTGCCCTGCTTAGTTTCTGCCTTGGTATCAGTTAATGAGCTGTCTGTGTTCCAGCAGCTCAGCATCAGACCACTATAGCTAGCAGCAGCACTGATCTTCTAAAGGATTCCCTACTTGCTAGCAAGAGGGGTTTCAGATTCAGGATACCTTTTTCTTCAAGGCTCTTTTATTGTATTATATTAATTGTATTATATTAATTGATTCATTCTTTTGCACAAGCACCCATGTCACAAGTTTTGCCTGTCAACAGCTAGGGGTGCAGGGCCCCACAACCCCCCTGCACCTATCTCCTTGACAGCTGGCAGGCTTAGTGGCTGCAGCAGGGGCTAGCAGGCCCGCAGCTTTCACCCCGCTGCACCTTAACATGTACACATGACATGAGTTTTGCTTTCAAGACTTTGGGGTGCAGTTTCCCCAACCCTCCTGCACCTATCTCCTTGAAACTTGGCAGGCTTCATGCCCTCAGAAGCCATTTCTATCATTCCTTGCCCATTCCTGCAAGTTTCATCCAAATCAAGCCAGAAATGACAAAGTTATAGGCTGTTTTGAGCTTCCCCATTATATCCTATTAGTAAAACGGCGAAACAGCATCAAAACAGCGAAACTGTTTCAATGAAACGGAACAGAACAGCTGTTTCAAATTGAAACAAAATTCAAAACAGAATGCTGTTCCATCGAAATGCTGGTTGAAACAGAATGCTGCCATTTCACACAGCCCTGTTATATACCTCTTCATGAAACCTGATTTAATCAACTGGTGGTTGCCATACCCATGAACTCTTCAAAGTAGTCTGATATACTCTCCATTTCCTCAAAATTGCAGTTGTGTGAAATCAAATGATAAATGCGGCTTTCCCCTCTCCCTCTATTACCACCTGCATATCACATTTCCATATTTTGCATAGATGAACAATCCCAAGTCTAACAGCCCCATCCCCCTATCTCTCGTTTGGTACAGTTCAGCTGTAGCCAAACTTTCCCTTTTGGCATTCCAGAAGAACACATTTTTCCCACTGTACTTTTCCTATCTGCTGCCACGTCAGTGGGAATACAGTTCCTATATAGAATAATCATCAGTAGCACAGCCCTAAACGTCGCCACTTTTCCAGCAATGGAAAGTGTGCTTCCAGACTATAACCAAACTATTTACTGTAATCTTGCTGTCACCTTTGTCCATGCTGTAACAGTGGTTCCCAACCTTTTTTATACTGTGGACTGGCATGGGAGCGGGATGGGGAGCACAGAGATGGCTGCCTCCATGCCACCCATCTTTAACCCCACATGTGACTGCCGGCAGCAGAAGCTGCTTGCGTGGGTGGACAGATGGGGGTACGAGCAGTGGGCTTGTGCCACTACCCAGCAGCCAATACTTCATAGCCTGGTATCAGGCCATGACCCAGTGGTTGGGGACCTCTGGCCTGACGCATCTATCTTCCTTTCCCTTCTTTTACATCAAAACTACCACATCTGCAAAACCCTCTCCTAGTTCACCACCCACCACAATGGACCCCACAAAACACCTGTAATTGCTCCCATGGGATTCCACACTCCTGTAAACATATTATGTCTGCTTTGATCCTACTCAATATTGGCATAATTTTATCCCACTTCTTCCTCAATAATACACTCCTGACATTTATGTATGCAATACACAAAGTCATGCTTGTCTATTTAAATTGCATGTCTCTACCAATTTTGTGCTTTCTATGCTGCTGCTTGATGCAGTCAGCTCTAATCCTCTTCCTCTTTCCATCCCTGTACTCTTTGCCAGTTGTTTTATTGCTTTGATATTCAAGAAATATCCCTTTTCCCACACCTTTCTGCTCCCTCCCTTCCCCTCTCCCCTCTCTGTTAATCCTAAAAACACATTAGCTCCACTGAGATTTTCATCAACCTGTCTCCCTCCCCCTCTCTCTCTTTGTCCTTGTCCTTCTTTCTAAGCTTTATAACATGTAGATTTGAGCAAACATGGTACTACAACTCTTTCTCTATACTTTACTTATCCAGACAAAGTTTCTCTTTTACTATCTCAAGTATTCCTGTGCTGTAATACTTAGATACTTACCTGTATCTCATCCTATATTGGCATTCAGTGCCTCACAATTGATACACATGCCTAAACTGTTTTCTGTGTTCATATTAATGCAGTTTACTCGTGGACAATGTTATGAACTTTTCTTACATATTTTTTTCACTACATGTTCTCAAGCTGACATGCCCCATTTAATCTTTTTCAGTATGATTGATACCTCCAATTTTCTTATTCAAACTCACCTAATTAACTTATCTTTTAACAAGTCCCAATAGCCCTGCAGGCTTTTAAAACAAAGAATCTATGGGTGATGTTGCATCTACTACAGCACATAGAAATAAAATAAAAGGTAGGATGAGGAAACAGTTTGAACTTCTCAAAGCAACCTTTCAGTCCCAGGATTGTGCAACTGTCTCTTAAATATATGAGTAATGAGAACAACAGGAATATAGTTTAAACATACTTTAGAGCTGTGGAACATACATACTATTCTAGAGATCTATTGGGGACGTCAGTCAGTTTTCCTGTGTTAAGAAGGAATAATGCTATGGAAGTCAAGGAATCCAGCTAGATCTAGACAGGTTGCAGAGGTGGGCAGATGAGAATAGGATGGAGTTCAACGCAGACAAGTGCAGGGTGCTGCAGCTAGGGAGAAGGAACCAGCAACACAGCTATAGGCTGGGGAACACACTTCTTGTCAACACGGTGGCAGAAAGGGATCTTGGAGTCATTGTTGATTCCAGGATGAACATGAGCTGTCAATGAGAGGAAGCAGTCAGTAAGGCTAACTGCACCTTGTGGTGCATCTACAGATGCATCACAAGCAGGTCCAAGGAGGTGATCCTTCCCCTCTATGCGGCACTGGTCAGGCCGCAGTTGGAGTACTGCATCCAGTTCTGGACATCACACTTCAAGAGGGATGTGGCTAGCATTCAGAGGGTCCAGAGGAGGGCCACTCACATGGTCAAGGGGCAGCAGTCCAGGCCCTATGAAGAGAAGCTAAAGGGCCTGAATCTATTCAGCCTCCACAAGAGAAGGCTGAGAGGGGACCAGCAGAAATTGGGTGAGGCTCTGTTCCCTCAGGCACCACCAGGGGTTATAGGAAAAACTGCCACAAATCATTAGAGAGTGGGTTCAGGCTGGACATCAGGAGACGCTGCTTCATGGTTAGAGCTGCCAGGCTCTGGAACGGACTCCCAAGGGAGGTGTTGCTCTCTCCTACCTTGGGGGTCTTCAAGAGGAGGCTGGATAGATATTTGGCTGGGGTGTTATGACCCCAGCACTCGTTCCTGCCCGTGGCAAGGGGTCAGGCCTGATGATCTGTTTAGGCCCCTTCCAACCCTAAGCACCATGAAACTATGAACCATATCCTAATTGACATAGTTCTGTTGATGACAACCCAATTTTGACCAGTCACTCCTGAAATTACATTATGAACCTGGTATAAATAAAGCAAAACCTGAAAAGGTAGTTTTATGTCTGGAAGAGTTGTCCTTTATTTTCTGGATGCTGTCTAGATAGAAAACAAGTCAAACAGTGATTAGATAAGCACATCCTACAGAAATGCAACTGCACAGAAGTGTCACATTTGGTGAACTGAATAGGTCAAGGAAAAGGTGAGGTACTTCTGATTTATGGTGAGCTGCCTTTTAGGCCCATCCTTTATCAACCAACCCTTTCTGATTACAGATAATGTCAAATGAAACAGTGATTTGGGGGAAGAACCATGATGGTATGCAAACAGCCAAACTGAGCAAACATCAAGTGCTCTCAGCTTTCACCTGCCTAGGCTAAACAAGCTTAGCTCTCCCAGTCTCCTCTCATAAGACAGGGTCTCCATTCCCCTGATTTCTGTGGTAGCCCTCCTTTTCCAATATTAATTTATTTATCTTGTGTTCTTCAGTGGTTTCCTGAATATGGACCATATGAACCATTCTGGGCCCCTATGGCATGTCCCAACTAAGGTGGACCGTGTGATGTGTAACAGTAACTGCTATAGATATTTTCTAAAGCAAAAGGCAGATTCATTTTTTCTAGACTGAATTGTCTAGTTTACTTTAGAAGGTGTGTCAAGTACCTTTTGCGTAAAGATAAACCCACACACATTCCTCATGCAAATAATGACACAACTGTTGTTCTTATTCTTAAGTAATAAGTACATGTAGCAAACCTTTACTTAAATATGCTCATGTGTTTACAGAGTACTCAAAGGTACAAGATAAATAAAACCCATTGTGCTACGGGAGGAATTCAGAGTACTGCTAAAATAGAACTGCCATGCTAGAGACTGACGTGGTCTGAATAAGCCAGTGGTGCAAATAATTTTTTAAAAATATATTTTGACACAGTGATAATTCTTGCCTCTTGGGGCAGGCCAACAATTGGGTAGTGATTTTCTTTCATGTACTTGTGGTTTAACACACCCTATTCAGCTGAATAATTCATGCTGTATAGAGCAGGTCATTACAAGTGTCCAATATGTACAATGTCACCTCCCCCCACACCCCTGAAACTCTTCTTAACTATTGCTCACTCTCTTACTTTTACATTACGCTGAAATAACTGAAAGCTGCTATTTTTTTCTCCTGCTAACAAATGTGACTTATTTCTACCCTTACCTTTGCCTTCCTAGTTCTTTCCCTTAAATCTTACTGTGTGCCATATAACCTAGCCTTCACTAGTAACTACATTAAGTTATTAGTTCTTCAGAATAGGGACTTCTTTTTTCACTCCTTGTTGGTGCAGTGTCACTATGAGCCCTAACTTAGTGCAATAAAAGCCTAATAATACACAAGAAAACTTGCTAACTGTGGCGGTTGGGTGAGGCAGGAGAAAATAAAACCCCGCTCACTCCCTTCCCCTTACTGGTGTGGCAGTGGAGACTTCCCCTGGCAGCTGCCAAGATGGGTGGAGTAGTAAGCACCACGGGACCAGGCTTGAGTTTTCAACTGACTAGGCAGGTTCAGCTGGGGTGAACAGCATGGTGCACAGCAAGGGACATCCTGGCTGGGGAGGGAAGTTTCCCCAGCTGGAAGCCAGGCCTGTGGGAATCCCTCATCTCAGGTGATAGGAAGCCTCACAACTCTAACTGGCAATAGGTGGGTTCATCAGCAGGGATGCCATACAGCAGTTGGACATCACACAGAATCTATGATTGACTGGAAGCCCCAGTAGGAAGACAGAAAAACATCCCAGAACTAAGGAATGGGATTGTTGGATGGCGAATGATGAGACTAGAACCAGAAACAGATGACAGGCAGCCAACCTACCCACGCTTTTTGATTTTTGTAAAAAGATAGATTGTCAGGGATTTCCTGGCAAGTCACGTGGGGCCCTTGGCTAGGGATTGTGTGCAGGCAACACTTAGTGACCTGACACCCAGCCAGTGGCAAAGCCACAGATGGCTTTTGGACATGGACAGAGGCCTGAGGTGGAAGCGTAGGGGCAGAGAAGCTCCCAATGTAGGTGGCCTAAGGGTCAAGCCAATGGGCCTTTCTTTTGGTGGCTGGTGGAAGCTAGTAGGACAGACTTTGGTTTTTCTCCAAGCTAAATGCTGCCTCCTGGCAGTACCAATTCTCCTATTTTTTCCATCAAAGTCATGGCAGGAAAGAGATTAGGCAGGGAGCAGGCTTTACTTGGGGAAGGAAATACAGTAGCACCAACACTGTGCACGGGTTGACACTGGGACATATTCACTGATGCATCCCCACCCTTAATGGGTTGATACTATGACACTAACTTTGTTTACTGCCCACACTGAACAAAGCATATTAGTATGAACATGCTCTTAAAAAGAGTATTTTTACTATGTATGCTACATAGGGTTGTTCCAGCAAACATTTCTGCTAGTAAGCTCATATGCTAGAACAGTAGAGGTCAGCCTTTTTGGCATATGTACCACAAATTAGCCCCACGCCCTCCCTGAGCGCCACTCAAATCTCCTTCCTCTGCCTGATCAGCTATGCTCTGTTTTATGCACCCTGCCCCATGCTCCCTGCCTCATCCGCTGCTCTTCTTTCTGCTCCCTGCAGTATCTGCTGCTACATTGCCTGTCCCCTCCCTACTCTGCCACATGCCACACAGAGGCTACCAGTGCCAGAGTTTGGCCATCCCTGTGCCAAATTAATGACCACAAACATGAAAAAACTTGAGAAAATATTTTGTGTGTTTTTTTTCCCCCTCATGCCCCATTTGTCCAGTTCTATTTCCTTGTGCAAGATTAGTTTCTACAGGGCCTCAATCAGCTAAACCATGCTAAGTGGTGCCATATGCTAGGGGTTGGCAACCTAAGGGCCCTGGATCTGGCCCCCTGAGTCATTGGATCCGGTTCACAGAACCAGAAGACCATGGCAGCTAGAGGTCTGCCTACACCAAAGAGGGGAGTGTTGCCTGTGCTGCAGCTGGGCAGTGGGGAGCAGCAGAAGTGGCAGTAGCAGCCAGCTCTTAGTGCCAGCTTTCCTTGGATCTAAGTTAGGTCATTGCTGACCACTGCTTTATGCTGTGAGAAGTCCCACTGAAATCAGTGGAGCATTTAATGAGTAAAGGTATGGCCATGCAAACAATTCGCTGCTGAGGAACAGAGGGTTGGGCTCTACTGCATGGCAGCTGCTCTGCAGCGACTGCCTCTGGGCACACTCTTACACTGCGGAAAGCTGAAGTTAAATCACAGTAAGTTAACCCTAAATGACTGCAGTAAGTCCCAGCCTGCTTTTACATTGTGGTTAGTCATATACCTATAACCTCAAGTATCACTCATTGTGAAGAAACTGGACTCTTAAGTGCCTGATAGTTCTACATGGATCATGTGCATTGTCCTCCTCAGACCTGGGATATACCCTTTTGGACCTTTGGCCACTAACTACAATGGAGCTAAGATTTCACCTCCTATATTTAGCACTCTAAAAACTTCAGAGATGTTTAGATATGTATAACCAAACAGCAGCCTGAATCCAGTCAGAGACAGTCTGTAAAGCACCTGATTGGCACTTCTGGAAAGAAAACATGTTGTCCTACTTTAGCAGACAGAGCAAATCAAGAAGAGTGACATACCAGGCAGCATTTGGGAGATGACTTTCTGGCATTATGTCTAAAAAGCAGTAGGCCAGATTCTAATACACATGCTCACAATACAGTAATTTATTCTTAGTCTAAAAATAATTTCATTTATTCCCTGTCTGACTAAGAGTCAAGCTAATAATTGCCACTACTTATCTGATTGACATTTTAGCTAAAGTTCCTACTAATAAAAAACAATTTGAGATTCTGAAAGAAATGTAAATGTTGAAGTTTCACAGGTCATTGAATTTTATAATATTGAGTCACTGGGCTATTATGCATTGATTGAGCAAATAGCAAATGGAGTGATTTGCCAAAGAGCATTACTCAAATATTGACTAGAATCAATGACAGTCAGCTACACTCCAAGGACTGCAAAGTTAACCGGAAATTTTTACCCAGGACCAATTGTTAGCTGATGCCTATAAAACAGTTTTGTCAATTTGTTTGTTTCTGTTACCATCTTCCCCAGGTCTCCTGTGCTAAGTCCAGGAAATTTCATCATAAAGGGAAACTTCTTTGCAATGAAGTTTCTTTTTTATTTCTAATCTATATTTTGCGGCTAATGCCTAAGTCATTTCATGATTCTGACAATCTTTACTGATTTCTTTAAAAAAAATTCAAGAACATATGAATGAGAAGTTGTTGTTTTTTAAAGTACAAAAATATTGTTCAATGTTTTGTTTCCATTTCAATCTTTGATCTTAACATTATATAAGTAATACATTTAAGGGGAAAATTTGTGCTTTATTTACAAATACCTATATTTTCCTTCTTTATTCATGTCTTTCAGTTGATCTAGCTATTCTTTTAAATTTATTCAGCGTCTTAAGAAAGATTTAAAATAATACCTTCCCAACAGCTCCTATCAAAAAAGACTCTGAAACATACCTGATCCATTTAAGCAGTTTCACACTAAAATGATCTCCCTGTCATTGGCAAAATCTTGGGCTTTTGTATAAGTAGATTTTATTTAAGAGCCTCTCTAAACAATAATCCAGGCTTGATCCAAAGGTGGCTTTACCTCCACAAGCAGTGCAGGCACCTAGTTAGGTTCCCAGGCTCATTAAACACTTTACAGTGAGAGTTCATTACCTAAGAATAAGATAATTTTATATTCACTAAGCCAAAGAAAGGCCTAATTCTACCAGCTACAGGATATTTACCTAGAAGTGGGAAGACCTTGCATCAACTCCTTGTTCCACTGTATACTTTAGTATTCAGCAACTCAGACCAGGATGCTATCATGCTGGCCTGTTCTAAAGTCTCTGCTGCCACATTTTCACTGCTATTGATACTCAAGCTAGCACGGGTATGCTTGCCAGGGCCACAAGTGCACCTTCAGCAAGACATACAGATATATCCTAAGACCTATTTTAACAATGACTACTACATATAACAGTTCAATAACTACTAGAAAAGTAACTACAAAGGCTGTGTTCATACAAGGTAGTTTAGAATTTGAGATTTATACTCTACTGTTGCTAATTTATATACAAACAACATTATTACCTCAAGCCCAAATGCCTTTCAGTTTATGGGGTAGACATTTGCATTCACACCTCTAGTCCCAGACCTACCCTATGTAAACCCAGGGAACTACATTCCATTCCACTTCTGTAGGAGCAACTTCTGAGATGTTGAATCATCAGATCTGAACCTGAACTATTTGTCTTTTACTCAGGCTGGAAATATTTTGAAGCAGCAGGAAGTTCTGCACTGCTGATCTCTAAGCTACAGTGATTTCAGATATGGAAAGGTGGAATGACTGCACGTAACCAAGAGGCCTTTTTCCCTAGCACAGCCTCTCGCTGAATAGATCAATAGCTTCTTGAATCCTCATATCCTTTTCAAATTAATACCCCAAATATATGGACCTGATTATGCTATTTTATCAGATAACTTAAACAAGCAACCTGTCTGCACATTAATTGTTATTGAGGATTAATGTTGTTTATAAAATGAAATCAATACAATCTCTATTGCTTATTAACTGAAACATTCTAGGCTGTGCTCTGTTTGCTTTGCTTTTCAATTAGTTTCTATTATTTTCCCTATTAGCGTTTAACAAATAGCTGTAGAAATAAACTTAATGGTTGTGAAACTGTTATCAGAGTCAACAAAGTGCCTTAATGGAAAATCTTGTATATTTAAATGTAAAAAAGAATCCAATGTTTAATCATTTGACATTATGAGATAAGTTTATTACTATACATCTGTTCTGTGCAGGGTCTGCTTTTTTTTTTTTTAAACGAAGCAATTAAGAGTTCTTTAGGGTTCTCTAGAGTTCAGATGTCAGAACTGTTAAGTTGTTTATTACATGTGAGATTAAACAACTCTAAAGTCTAATAGCCGTTGTTATAAAGACTGCTAAATTCATAGTGAATAAGAATAGCATGGGCATTGCTAACAAGTAAAAGAGCAGGAATGCTTTTAGGATTAGGCAGAAAATTTGAATGTGAAGGGGGCTTTCTTATCATTTCTAGCCATGTGCTCTCTGTAGTCATATTTCTATGCCAGCTGAATATCTTACTGAATTTTTAAAAGGTTATGCCCTCATTACCTGGGTGCAGGAGAAGACATAAGTGATAATGTAGTAATTTCCCAACTATAGCTGAACTCTGTCAGCCATTTCCCTCCCCTTCCAATTTGGTTGCGCTGTAGTGAGAACTGTCACATAAGCAGACTAAAGCAGAACCCTGAAGGAAATGAAGCCAGGGGTCCAAGGCTATCATCTTGGGAGTGGAAGGGAAGATTGAGAAGTCCACTGGGAAGAAAGGGTCAAGAATGAAGAGTATGTTAAGGACAGAAACCAGGGGTGGGGGAAAATGGAGAGGAGCCATTCTGTTTGGAGAAGGAGAAAGATCAAAGAGTTGAGCAGAAGGTTGGGATGGAAAGCTGTGTGACAGGCCAGGGCAAGGCAGGTAAGGGTTCAGAGGGGCCTCAAAGTTTTAAAATCATCTGGATATATTACACAGCCATCGTTCTAGAGACAACGCCAGTATGACATTGCTCCTTTCTCAGTCCTTTTACAGTCCTTTGATGAAGGTGGCTAACTCAGGGTACTCTCACCATCCATATTTGGAAGCAGTGAGCACAATGAAGTCTTTGCAGAGAGAAACGTTTAGACTTAACATCCAACTCCAGTCCAAGTATAACAGTTCCACATTCTTCACCAAATTCTGGCCTCCTTAAAAACAACAAAACAAAAAATCCTAGTACAGTATATATCTTAAAGTAGTAGAAGAAAGTTCCATGCCATCAGGAATTCAAAATAGCACTATTAATAGAGATATGAAAAGTTGCCAACCAAGCAATGTGCTTTACGTTTTTCCATCTCCCTATTTTCTGGCACTGCTTATTGCTTGTACACCTCCTCCTTCAAGTAGGCTATGAAGGCAGGCAAATGTTCTACTGTTTCTGCTGTCCATGGTGACAGTGATGACCTGTGTCCATGGGGCAACTGGTGGTGTGGGAAAGAAGCACCCCAGGCAGTAGGCTACCATAGCTACTCAGCTGGGGAAAGAGTATTTCCTTCCTGTTCTTGAAATGAGGTCTTCACAAGCTGCTGGTTGAAAATACATAGGAGATGTCCATGTACTGAGAAGGGTTGCCAAATAAGCTGTCCAATTTATAAAAGGACTTTTTTCACCCTAGTTTTCATCTGCTCTCTGCAAATGTCAATATGCTCAGATTTTAAAAGACATTTTGGGATGAGAGTCTATTTGCACACTGTCTGCATGCACGAAATATCTGTTATCACTGGACAAGTGGCATTTGCACAAACAAATTTCAAGAAATAGTTCCATTATTAAATATCCACTTTGCACAGGTAAATACAGTTTTGCATATACATATCTAAGATGCTGCTGTGCCAAACAACAGCATAATTTTCCCTTTGTGCATATCTGTATACAATTAGTGCCAAAAGATTCTGATCTGGCTATGGTTTCCATTCCCTGGTGGCAGACTAGGCAAAAGGCAAGACAGCGCAGAACGAGACCTAGAGAAGCTAGTAGGTTAAGTAGGCAGGTTTTTAACCAGTGCACAAATAGGGAAGGTTGATTGTACAGCCTTTGCTATTTTACTTGCCTAGAATAGGCCACATACGTGCTTCTAGATGCATAAAATTAGATGTATAAGTGCTTCTAAATTTTTCTCACAAGCAATATATGAACACTTACACTATTTTTGAAAAGTTCTATAATCTTTATTTCAAATAATTTTATTTACTATCTACAGAACCTCTCCTAGCCCTTGCATAGCACTGATACATTCCAGGCAAGGGCGAGGCATAGTGTTAAGAAATGTACACAGGTATAATTTATTTCTTGAAAGTTTGCTGGTTATTATAATCAAATGTCAGTTGTCTGTAATTGCTGGATGTAATGGAAAATACCTACTTAGTAGATGGCCTATCACTGGCTGATTAAAAGTGCACAAACCCTCAGCAAGGAGGCAATAATTTCAACATAACTTCTTTACCTTACAAGTGCCCAGAGTAGAGTTCATACTGTTTCAGTTTTGGTAACCACTATTGTAACTGGGTCCTATATAAAAGAAATGATTCCATGCAATCTCTGACAAAAAATCATCCCACTGCTTTTAATTCATAATAGTTTCTGCTTTGATGACTTCCATCTAGCCCCAATTTAAAGAGATGAATCAAGTCACACCACAACCCTGTGAGACAAAACAGTATTACAGCTTTGAGGGGTAGGGCTTATGGCAGGGCAACTCACTATAGTTGCTGTAACCAGAGTCTGAATTTTCTGTGGTATTTAAGGTTTCAAGGTTTTACATTGGTGGTGTGTAATCTGCCAGAGTTTGGGAGCCGCTGCATTATTTTTGCTGACTGGAAGACACATTGAGAAAGTCAGCACTGTCATCAGACGGTGCTAGGGAGCATAGATATAAAGTATGATACTCCTATTCCATGCATAATATGCTCCAAAAAATGTAAGACGGTCTGCTTTGAGTGGCCGTGGGTATGTGCCAGTGAGATCACTGTCTGCAGCTCATGTAAGTACATATGTGCACATATGTAAATATAAATGTCGAGATATACATTTGCAAAACATCTAAATAAGTAAACTCTGCAAGCATAGGCACATACATACATAATTTACAAATATATTCAATCATACACACATGTATATACATACTCATAGGTGCATGTTTATGCCAATATGCCCTGTATGTAGTTGTGGCTTAAACGGCTGTAAACAAATCAGAATCGTTCCAAACATTCCCTCATTTATTTAATTAAACCTAAATGCAGGTTCAGAAATGTTACCTCTGAGCTCTTCAGAAAGCATGTTGAACGAAAAAAGATTATACGTTAAAAAATGTTATTATACTGTGACTTACATAATATATAATGTTAATTATAACATAAAGTCTATATAAACACAACTCAAAGTGATTTAACCTCCCTGCCCCCAGCATTTTGTTCTATAAACTGCAGGTCCCCTTCAGGGAATATAAGTCATTTCTGTTAAAATCTGGTGCCAGTCAGTTTTTAAGGAGGAGACAACTATGAAAAATGCTCCCAAACACAGATACAGAGGGCGCGTCTCCATGTGTTGCTATGGTGACGTTGTCACTGCGCCGTGATTTAGTATTTCCTTTTGGTACTTCCTTTAGTGCTTCCAAAAGGAAGTACTAAATCACGACACAGTAACAGCTCATACTGCGCCGTATGCATGGTGCATGGTTATTTTTATCCGCTACTTCGCTGTAGCAGTGCGCTATACCGGGGGAGCACGTCGCTACACCGAAGTAACTGCTGGTCCTGTGTAGCCGCCTGTGGATGTTTTGTCACCGTAGTGCATTGCTATGGCAATGTAGCATCACATGTAGATACATCTAGAATGTAATGTAAGTTACTAATATATCACTTCTTAAATGTATAAGCTAAATATCTTTTGTTCTGCAATGCCTCTAGTCACTTGCAAAGAACTGTAAAATCTCACCCCTGCTGGTTTACTTGTGAGGTAGATACTGTCTCGTCAAGCAGTTTTCTCAGTTTACAGGAGTGCTGTGAGTGTTCTCTATGGTTACATAATGCTGAAAAAAAGACACAAAGCCCAACAACTGTTCAGATAAAAATAGCAGTAAATACCATTCAGGTGCCCAGACACACTGCCTAGGGGGACAAGCTTGTGTTTTTATGGGGCTCTTTGCTCTGCAGTATCTTAATTCGTGTAGGCAAAAATATATCATTATTATTACAAGAAGCCAAAACTGCTTTCACAAGGCAATTTAGGAAAGACCTGTTGGCACTTGTTTAAACTGACAGCTCAGATATCTAAGTTCACCTGACTTCATTTAAATGTTATCATTGTTTTTATTTGGATTTAACTTTTGAAAACTCTCTTAAAGAAACACAATTTAAAAAAAAAGCCTAAATACAGACTGACAAACACCAAAGGCAGTTTAATTTGGTCAGCTCAGACTCCTTTGAAATATCAGAAATATCTGCCAGTTAGCTGACCTTGAAACAGCTGTGTAAAATGTTATGTTTGGGATTAAAAGCCCTAAGGAATACTCAGTTAATACACTAGGCATTTCTCACAATCTGTTATAAATAGCCCATCACTGGAGGAGAGTTTATCTAAAGTTGCCTTATAAATGTCCCATTTTTTTTTAACGTTTCATTTATTTTTTAAACTATCAGACTGAAAATATATCTACTTCTACCAGGGACAAATTCTGTTTATATCTATTTTTGCCTCCCAGATTAGTGCCCATTCAGGCCAATTTGCAGGAAGGTGTTGTGAGCAAGCAGTCATGTAAAAAGAAAGAAATTGAGGGTATCCCCCTTATACGTAGGATATGATAGAAAGCACCTACATTTTTCTAATAACTTTTGAGGACTCTTTAAGGGAGGAAATCTCTACCTATATAATAATTTGGGGATGCTGTCCTTTTATCACGTTTCTACAGACCTTGGTTGACGTTACATTTAGGATGCAATTAGTGTCATACTCATGTCTTACTTTTAAACATGAATGCAGCCACATGTTCAGGCAATTAATTGTGCTGCAAAAAGGAAAAACAGCCACAAAAAATATTACCCAATTTTGTGTAATATTACTCAGTATTATATATGTGTGTGTATGTGTGTGCATGCATACGTGTGTGTATAGACACACACACTATTAAGTAATATTATGCAAAAATGGGTAATTAACACACTGCACATAACACATAATTATATAATATTACATTTTTAGTAATACAGGCAGTCCTCAGACTTACGACACAATTGGTTCCTGAAAATGGCACCTTAAGTTGAAACATTGCAACTCAGAGCCGATTTTCCCATAGGAAACAATGTTATAAATGAGGGATAGGTTCCTGAACCAAGGCCCGATACAGTGTTTTCACCAAAAATACCCCAGAATTTTGTACTCAATCAATTATAGATGAGTAATGTAGCTACATTAATGTATTTATATTGTAAATAGCAATCATATTGATTTGGAAGGACTTCTTTGAGGTGACTTTGCTGGACTTTTTGAAGGCCTCTTAGTTGGACTTTTTGAAGGGTTCTTGGCTGGAGTCTCCTCAGGAGTCTTGTCTGCAGGTTTTTCTGGAGTCTTGTCTGATTTCTTAAAGAAAGTGTCCAAGGAAGTTTGGAAAGATATTCTCTAGGGAGATGGGTGACACAGCGACTTGTTCGCTGGCATGGTGTCACATCAGATCAAGTGTTGTAAAGTCAAAACTTACATCACAAAGTTGAAATGGTGTCAATTTAGAAATGTTGTAAGTGCAAAATGCTGTAACTCAAAATGTTGTAAGCCGAGGACTGCCTGTATTACCCAAACAATGGTCAATATTTTTATGGATGCATTCCATCACGCCTTAAACTGAACATACAGCTGGGTTAGGACCTCACCAGGTTTCTAACTAGCTCCAATGCAATCCCTACTGGCCAACAATCAGCTGATTGTCAGCTGGATCAGGACTGCACTGGGGTTCAAACCAGCCCCAGCAGAGTCTCTGTGAACCAACAAACAGCTTGCTGCTGGCCCACAATTGGCTAGTCATCTACCAGTTTCAGGAACCTTACCAGGGCCAGTTTAAACCCCACTGCAGTCCCAGAGCCAGCCAACAATCAGCTGATTGTCAGGCACCCAGCTTTCAACTTGCCAGTGATCATTTAAACTTGGCCCTGCACTCACAGCTGGGATCTGATCCCCATCCCACAATTGTGTGGATGGCACATGCGCATGGCAGGAGCAATGACTCTTGGGATCAGGGATCAGATCCCATTCTGTCTTAAAATAAACATCTGCCAGCAGCCTAAAGTACAGATGTGTGTAAATTGTATTTCTTCAGGGGATTGTAGATATTTGCCATATGTTAGTTCCTTAACTCTGACCCCTATTATCTAATCTCTTTAGTCCAGAGGCCAAGTCTTAATCATGTATCCTGATCTCCAAAAAAAAAAAAAAAAAAAAAAGGATTTGATATCACTGACCCAGTAGTTTCCGACCTTCTCTGGCCCATGGGCAATACTATTAAGGAAGTAACACATTGCAAATAACATCTTACCTTGCTGCCCTTTCAACTTCAGTGCTAACATTTTAATTTCCTGTGGCAGCAAGAATCATTGGAGGGTCTGATGGGTAGCATGTTGCCCATGAACCATGGGAAGGGAAACATTGCCCTAACTCATTACTCTCTTCTCTTCCTCCTAGCTCAGCAACTCCTTTCCACTTCCCTGTATAATATGCTTTCCTCCAAAATAACAGCCTTTCAAAAGGGTGTTCCCATTTAATATAGTACAGTACCATAGGAATCCAACTTCTATAGAGGTGAGGGTAGATGATATCTGATAAGTACATAAAGTAAAAACAAACCAGTGCTGTTTTTTTCTTCCTTTATCAGATAATATAAACTAGGCAATTAGAGAGACATTCATCTGACCTCAATAGTAAGAAAACCTTTAGGACAGAATTTAAGTGGAAAAATAATTAAAGTCATGGAAGTAAAAGGAAAATGGGATAAAATGCAGCATGAGTTTAACAAAGGTAGCTCACTCCAGAATAACCAGATAACTGATTTTCTTTGCAAGGAAAATCCAGTAGATCTAATCTACATGGATTTAAGTAAAGTATTTGATATGGCACCAGGTAGGAAATTATTAATTTAGCTGGAGAAGACCAGGATTATAAGAGCTATAAGGTGGATAAGAAATTGGCTAAACAGGGGTTGTCAACCGGGGGTATGCATATCCCAGGGGTACTTGACAAGGCCCTAGGGGGGCGGGGGAAACTTGTATGCAGCGGCTGCTGCTGCTCTGCATCTGGCCACACTCCCCATCCCCTGCCCACTCAGCAGCAGTACAATGATCCAAAAAGTTTGAAACCCCCTGGGCTAAGATAATAACCAGTAATGCTGATAGGAAAAATAGCATGCTGGAGGCAGGGTCCTAGTGGAGTTCCTCAACTTAGTTAACATTTCTATTTTTGATGAGATAAAGTTCGAAAAAATCGCCAACATGGAAAAGGGTAGAAATGTCATACAGAAAGAATGGGATGACCTTGAGGACCAGAGTGGCATAAATGAGAAGAAAATTCAACAAGGTGAGCTGCAAGGTCAAGTAGTTAGGGACTAATAATGGGAATTTAGGGATTAATAATAAATAGCAAGAATTTGTGCAATGAACTAAGAGCTGATTTGTTAAAGATGGTTGAGGTGATGGTGAATGCATTGGTTGACCATAGGATGGCTATGAGCCAGTAGGCATGTCTATGCATTCATTAATGTACTATAGTTACTGTGCATTAAGTTCAGTACTTGTACAACAAAGTACGAAATCAATGAGCAGTAACTGGCACTACTGCCGGTGCATGACTTTTTAGTGATGCTAACTGCACAGTAGCCTAATACTACTACACAGTAGTGTATTAGCATGGTTTTTGCACAGTACACTACTGCACAGTAGAATTAGGCTATTGTACAGTTAATATTTTGTGTAGATGCACCCAGCGATGCGATGTGGACATTAAAAAATAAAATGAGATCCTAGGATGAATTAGGAGAGGGCAGTAGTAACACAATTGCACACGGCATAAGAATAACTAGATTCTGCTAACCTGAATTCTGATCCTAAGTACTGGTGTGAACTTTTAAAAACTGGCTTTGTATAACCTATGTGCCTCAAAATTCAGTGCACCAGCCACTGTTGCACACACAAAATGCAAGTTCCCTAAGCTGCTAACTGCTTCCTGGGCTTCCACCAACATTATTAGCTTGAACAACTGTGGGGGCCTTACATATATGTAAGCACACTGCTGTAAAAATTTACATATTCAAATATGAATCCTTGCTGCACCATTTCAATATGGCTATTGCTATATTCAATATGGCTATTGCCATATTGAATCTTAGAATCCTGAAATCTTAGAAGTTCAGGTGTGAACAAGGCAATAGGTCATATACACACATTCTCCAGTGCTTTATTCAGTGTTCAGACAACTAAACCTTCAGTTGCTATATTTTGCTGTTTTGTTCTTTCTACTAAAATAAATGAAGGGGTCCAAGTGTGACCATGCCAAGATTCATCATTCACTTGATATTTCATTCATGTGGCTCATACAAGTTACAAACACACATAATGCATATGTGTTGCACTAAAACAAGCATTCCACATTCAGGCTATGTGAGAAGCACATATATCAGCCATGACTGTATCCCAGTGAAATAATAAAGTCTCACAGAAGTACCTAGAACATGTTTACGGTAATTTTTTCTTAACTCTGCCCATGTTAAAAATCCCACTGGAAATCAATGGGCCTTCACACTCCCTGCATAGATATGATTTCTTTGATTGACAGGTAGGCGTGCAACTAGAATTCAAAGGCTTAGGGCCTATTGCACAAATGAGTAATTTGACCCCATAAAGTATTTGTAAGACCCACACTGACCTGGGCTACATAAGCTTTTCATAAATGTCTTTTCTTTTATTATGTATTTTCACTTAATGGATCTTTGTAATAACTTGTACACAATACAGGCTGAGAAGAGTGATTTTCTAGTCCTGCTTATCAACCAGTAAAAAGTCAGGTGATTGGTACATACAAAAGGGTCAGTATCAAGCACATTGAGAAAGAATGTATCTGTATTATATTTACATTTCCCTGAAGGTCTTCACACTGTGCTAATACATGCACTTTAAATAAAGATAGGTAGAACTCCTGATCTTTTCTTTTAATTCAATGGAGCTACAGAACAATAAGTATTTGGTACAAGAACAGAAGCCCTTCTTGCTCAGAAAAGAGCTTTAGATAACCATAAGCACTGTGGACAGTTGCAGAGGACAGCCATAATGACAGTTGCAGAACACTTTTAAAGACACACTATACTCTCTCCTAATATTTAGATATGGGAATAAATAAAAGTCAAGGGAACATGAGCTCTACTCCTGGCTGTGCTATTGATTCTTGTGTAACCTGAGTGAGCCATTCAGGCCCAAAGTTTCAAATGCAGGAATGCAAAGATGTGGTTATATGTTAATAGGGCTGATGGTTAATATCTCCCATACCCAATGGAATCAAATCTATTGGCAATGTACCTTTGCAAGTGAGGCTAGGTAGGTGCCCAGTAAGCAAGGGTGAACATGTGTATGATTCTGATCCCTAGCAACTAGTCTAGAAAGGAACTAAAAGACCTTTTACTGTTGCCAATTAAAGGGAGAATCCTTTAGCAAAAGTGGCACAGATATTTGGTTTTTGAAATAAATGATCAGGGTTATAGCCTTGGATTCACAAACACACACATGTATGATTTACAAATTACAAGCACAAAGCAGTAGTGACACGCAAAATATGTACAGCTTCATTTGAGTTTTATGGTGAAAATAGAGTGCAAAAAACCATACACTTTGCATTGCATTTAGAAATAATACCGAGACCCAAAATGGTAGATTTGCTCTGAATAGGAAATTCCCCACAGAGTTCAGGATTCCTAAAGTTTTCTTTAGATAGCCAACTTGTTCCATGAGCTACACCCCCAAAAATGCCCCTTTAAAAAGACAGTGGCCTCATGCTACATGTTCTCTGGCTGGGATGTGCTTATTGGTATGTGTCCACCAGCACCACACTGAAGGGAGACTACATCTGTTTCAGGATGTAGTGTGTGGAATCAGCATGATGTATAGCACTCCCTAATGTGATTCAAAAGCAGAGAAGACATTTTCTTGGTGTTCATTTTTGTCAACAGAGACCCTTGATATGTGCATTCTCTCTCTCATACCCACTTCCCCTTACTCCCCCAACTAAACATCAGATTTCATACTTTTCACTTCAAATTCTTGGCAGGTATACTTTTGCATTACTTTAAGTGAATGGAACTATGCTAGTTTCTGCTGAACCCTGATCATAATAAAAAGAAAATAAAAAATATTTACTGAATCCCACCAGGCTCCCTTCTCCAGTGCTCTGACTCACAGGCCCAATCTGATCTACATCCACACCAAATTTTTAACCTGCAGCATGGCAACAAGTAAACTCTTGGCAAATGCCACTTCACCATGGGGAATGTATTTCAAGAATGGCATTGTTTTAAGCCTCCTAGGGAGATTTTAGCACAGCAACTAATGGGTCCATCAATTCATTAATTTTATCAAGAAGGGGTTCTCTATCCAAAACAGCCATAGAAAACTGCATTTTTTCTGTGCTTAACTTTGTTAGAGTCCTGGTCATGAGTTTTGCTGAGGCAACTGCTTGACATTCAACTGTGATGAATCAGAGGATTTAAGTCCAAGTGTTTTAACCCTTATGTCTCTTATCTCAGCAAAAATCCTAGACAGCTACCAAAAAACTAAAAATGATATTCACGTCCTAATCCCGCTTTACTGCATAGCATAGTTTTTGTTCTTTCAGCCTAATTAGAGATTTAGAGGTCCTCCAAGTTTCTAGACACTCTACCAAGAAATATTGCCTTTTTAGGGGAAACCAAACCCTCAATGGAGGAGACAGGAAAGGAGAAAAAAGATTAAAAGGAAAAGGAAAAGGGTTTGTTGGCAGTGGGGGAAGAAGAGATGCACAAGAGATATTAAAGCAGAGCCCGGCAAGGGAAACAGGCAAACAAAATGGAAGGAGAAATAATGAGACATAAAAAGAGAAAGGGATAAAGATAGCAAAAAAGAAGTATGGAGAAAAACCACAGAGAAGGGGAAGAGTCCCAGAAGTTTGTACTGTATTTTAGATTTCTAACGAATTACCTGCGGTGCAATATTAAGGGTCAGATTTTAATACCTAAATTCTACCAAGTAGCATTTTGTTCCATGTGCTGTCCTATTGACTTCAGAACGCAGCCCTTGCAGGTTAAAGTGACCACCCACCCATATTTTGGGGAAAATAATCAGTTGCACTCTGACATTCTTTAAAACAAACTCAGCATTGCTACAACAAGAAATTGGCTTTTAGTAAAACATACAAAGAGAGAGTGCATGGTGAACCACAGCCCTCCCTTTCCTCCCCTCTGTTGCCATGAACGCTTTCACCCAACAAATTATGGTGCCAAACACTTACCATTTTTCTCATCAACAGTAGCCAAGGTACAGTAACCCTAGTAACCTCTCCTAGTTCAATATTTTGCTTTTTTTTCTTTACAAAAACGTTAAAGACAAAAGGAGCATGATTCAGTGACTACACCACAGAGCCCAAGGCTAACTTTTGTGGGAAAGCATTAGCTTAATCAAGGAGAGACTTATTAGAGCTTCCCCCGGCCAATTGGATGCATTTTGTTGAATAGCTTAATTTTGCTTTCAGAACAGAGTTTCAGGCAAAAAGATAATGACTGCAATTTATTTAATTTATACAGTGAAATGTTTCAGATAATATTAATAGACTGAAGAAATGTTTACATTTGGGTGTAGTTTTCTCTGAAGACAAATGTAGGAGGACAAGGCCTCATGGCACAACTTTTTATCCACGTAGATACAGGATGGATTATTTAACTTTTTTATTTCTTGAGAAGAACAAGGTAACAAGAGGCTGTGACCCATGTGCTACAGAACACACAAAAGTTCTGTAATTAGTAAAGCTGGGTGGGAATTTTCAATTAAACATATCTCCCTGTAAAGGCTGATTTGTCAAACTAAAATTGCTTGCAAGACAAGGCCATTTTTGACAAATTTTTCATCTGAAAAATAGTTTGGAATAAAACTTCTGAGATAGAATGGCCTGTTTGGATAGAGATAGAGGCAGAGATAGAGATATCTATCTATCTATCTATCTTTTAAAGCAGTTTTCCGTTCAAAGTAACTTTTTACTTGAACTCAGTCAAAATGTTTCTTTAATTACTGATCTGAATTTTTTTTACTTTTCATCCAAATTTGGGACTGGAGAAAATTTTGAAGATTTTTCTAGCTTGGAAAAATTATGTCCATGGTGATCAGGGTCCTATTGAATGTATAATCAGGGCAATCCGGGTCTTTCCACTTCAATCTACTTCAATGAATTCTGGTCCGGGCTCCAAAAATATACGAAAATATAGACTCCTCTGAAGTCAATGGCAAATGCCCATTGACTTCAATAGGACCAAATTTTACTCCAAGCTCCTCATCTGGCTCAGTGATAACATCAGGTGGCAGCAGTCCTTTGCTACCTTTGGGTTTTCCAGTAGTTCACTAAAACAGTAGCGAACTGAAAACAGTAGCTGCTGAAAATAAAAGTAAGCTTTCCTGTAGGAGGAAATTTTATATTACTAGAAGGATATATGTATGTATTTAGGTTCATAGCAAAGTAGGGCTGGAAGGGACCTCACAAAGTCATCTAGTTCAGCCCCCTGCTCAGGGCAGGATCATCCCTGAATAAATCCCTGATTGATATACTGTTTGTCAAAGCAAAGGGTTGTAGAGGCAGGAATGCAGAATGCTGTACAGCTAAACATGATGAACCAGATCACCTGCATGACTATCAGAGGATTTGTCCATGAAGGAAAACTTATCTAGTCCATACATCCATTTGGAAATGCTGCTCAGAAAGAAAACTGGCAGACTGACATGATCAGTCATTACTGAAATAATAGTAGGGGGATGGTCAAATCACTAGTTACAATTGTGGGGGTGTAAGATCCCCTGGCCATTTGTGTACCTGTTGGCAGATCTTCAGCTGGAGCTTCACTGATTTGCACCAATCAGATTGGACCCCCTGGACCTCTAATGTTTCCCATGACACAAACTGGAAGTCAGTGAGAACATGACAACTAAGCCAGAACCTGGCTGTGATGAGGCCAGCAGTGTCAACATGGGGAATCTGGCCTAAATGAAAAACTGAATCAAGGGTTTAGCCTAGTATTATTTATAGGCTATAGGCAGGTAGGCATGACAGAAACTCTATTTCTAGTGCTGGGTAAAACTCAGTAATAACTGAGAGGGGGAGGCAAGCCAAAATTTTCCCTAGATTCTTCGTAGTGCTTCTTTGATCAAGAAGCCTTCTTTCAAAGCCCTGCCTTCTCCTGAAGTGGTAGGATGATGGCTTTACCTATTTCTGCCTCTTGGGGTATACACTCTCATAGATTTGGATGCTTACCAGCCATATTTAATAACGCAAAAATGTAAGTGCCCACCTTATTTTTGCTTATATTTGCTATAACGCGTTGTATAATTTTGATCTTTGTGTTTGCCACTTTTGTAATATTCCTTCCTGTTCACTGCATCATAACCCCATCTTTATGCATTCCCTTAAAAAGTTTCTGTCTTTCCTCTTCAAAACCACAAGAAGCAAATAATAATAACCATACTACCAGAGGAGGAGGTGGCAGAGTATTTAAGGCATTTCACAACATATCCAGAGACCTACATCTGAGCTTTGTTCCACCTTGGTGCCAAACACTACCCTTAGTCAGCCCGGGTATAAAAGTAGGTATCTGGTCACCATGTTAGAGAATTAAAAGTGGCAAAACAGGATGCTGGCCATTTTGCTCCCTTGAATGTACAGAGAAGATATAGAGAAGGGGAACAAAGATGATTAGTGTCTGAATGGGCTTCCATATGAGGAGAGACTAAAGAGGTTCGGCCTATTAATTTTAGAAAAATGATCCTTGAAGGGGGACATGATAAGGATTTATAAAATACTAAATCACGAGCTGAAAGTAAATAAGGATTTACTATTTTATATTCTCTCACAATACAAGAACTAGGGGGTCACAAAATGAAACTAGTAAGTGGTAAGTTTAAAACTAACAAAAGGAAGTTCTTTTTCACACGGCATGTCATTAAAGCGTGGAATTATGTTCTCTATATATCTTATTTAGTTAGTGTAAAAGGTGCAGATCTACCCCGTGTTTTCCCACTGTGTCCAGTTTTATAGGTGTCCATTTATTAGCATACATGCTCACTGGGAGAGAGAGAGACTTAATTTTACTGTTGACAGATTACTATAAAACAATATATTACTAATTAAGCAAGGAAGCAGGACTGGAACAGCCATTCAAGGCCTGGAGAGCAAGTAAAAGGAGTTTCAAACTGAATACGAACTGTTCAATTACATTGAGACCTTACAGTTCAATATTTTGCTTATACCACACAGAATATACCTAAGTGAGTGGCTGAAGGTATTTTGTGTAAGTCAGGTGTTTCCTAACATTAGCTTAAAAGACCCAACCAGATTTCAGAAATGTTTGTCAATGGGATTTTGAAACCACTGCAGAAAGAAAAATTGAAACCACTTGCAGAAAAAAACTCACAAAATATTAATTCATGCATCGATGCACAAACAAAAATGTTATATGTATTCCTTTAATATACAGAAGACAAAATGCACCAAGAAATTTTGGAGAAGCTCAGAATACTATAACATCTCCTAAAACTGCTATTAATCACGTACAGACTACTACTGGGGAACTTTTATTGTTCTCGTCTCTGTAGTATCTGAGCATGCTTGACTAAATTCAGTGTTGGAGAACACACTTGTGCCTGTACCTACTGTAAGTGTGAGACTCGTTTGTGCTTTGTCACACTCAGTCTGGGATCTCTCTTAAAATATTTTAGAAATGAATCAGAGGTAAAATACTAACATTGTAAGTGTTCTCTGTGCTACTGTGAATATTGTCCAGACAATCTTAAATAACAGAAACTCTTTTTCTCTGAGGGGAGGTAACAATGCAACATCGTGTTAGTTCAACTCTGATTCAGAAAAGGAATGCCATATTCTGAATCTCTGATACCAGCTTTCCACAGCACCCAGTACAATTCTTGAAGACACTGCTATTCCAACAGCTCAAAGCAAAACTCCATTAGAGGAAACAGATCAGAAACAAGCAACTCTGAACAGGGAGAGAAGGTATTTAAATGAATAATTAATCCAAAAATATGAAGCTATAAACATGGAGGAATAATCTACGAGGGTGTAGGCTCCTCATGAAACAGCTCCAGTTCAACCTCTAGCTCATCATGACATTGCAAATCATCAGTTTTTGCTACTAGAGCTGGGGATTACTAGTTTAAAATGGGATTTTGCTCGTCTTCCAAATAGGGATTACTTGTTTTAGAAATATTATTTATCTAGGTTATGTCACAGCAGTGGGAAACCACTGCATAAACATTGTAAGTGTAAATTTCATTGCGGGACTGATGTTTTCTATGATAATACGTGATAAGGAGATGCAGCAATTCCTTTGGCAACTATTTAAAAGACAGGCAATAAGACACAGGGAAGGGAATGCCAGATCCCTTACGGAAAACAGGAGTAATAAGTAGTAAAAACAAGCTCCTCTCATGCTCCACAGATCTCAGATCCTTTTGTTAAAGTAGTAAGTACTATTCTACAAACAAGGAATCTTCAGAGATGACTCACTTCACTCGGCTCCCAGCCCATATTACTATTGATTTTGTTTTCCTCCTGCTGACAGACTCTCCAATGGCTTTCACAATGTATGCCTAGTATCTTCCATCTATTTATAGGTTCAGTCTCCTATGCTCCAGCACTCTTGCCCCAGTACCACTTATAGTTAATTTCCTTTAGAAATACTCCTCTATTTGCTTTTATTCTTTCCCTTGCTTTTCTGCAGCCATAACTTTTATGGCCAAATTCACAAAATGCTTGGTCCTACTATGTTTCCTATTTATTGGTTCATCAAGCAACTCTGGAAGAAATAGAATTAATTTTATCTTTCATAAATTTAGGATGAGAGGTGTATACAGTATAGTCAGACAAGCCATGCAACGGTATTAAGTTAGGGTTTACTCCCAGTTTGGCATTTGTCTCATGCCTATCTCTACCAGAAACTGGTTGGCCATTACTTTTGAGCAGTCTACTTCTCATTTGACTTCTCCACCTATATGATCTTCAGTAGAGTCAATGAATGAAATAATGGATGTTTTTCTGCTGTACATATTTTGTTGCATTGTGACCCTGTCCCTAGATTCATAAAACAGGGTGTGTCTACACATGCCCCTGACTGCACATGTGGTACTGTGCAGTCATTTAGTACTTGCTTTAGCAAGTTACAAAGTTATATTTAATGACTGCGTGGTACCCTCATTTAAGTTGCGAAAATGTAGCTCATTGCTATGGTGATGTAGTGTCAGCATCATGTGTTGTACTCGCCAACACTGTGTCACCGTGGCAACAAGCTACATCACCATAGCTCATTGCTACCGTGACCTAGTGTCTTGTGTAAACTTGCCCACTGACAACTTTCTATTACATCCTTTGTAATTAGTGTTTTGCATTGATAGGTAAAGAGCATTTATTAATAACTAGTAATATGTTATTTCAAATTTACTTTTATACAGAGGTACCTCAAATACAAAGATTTTTATTAATATTAACTAAGCCTCCTAATATCCACTTCCATATGGATAAAAAACCCAAAAACAGGTCATAGAGGTGCAGCCTCAGAGTCACTGGCCCAAATGAGCTACACCCTGTATAAGTCCTATAGGGAAAGAATGGAAAGACGGCATTAAACAATCTGGATGAGTCTCTACTGTAAGATACAGGATTTACCAGCCTCCATCACCAGCTTCAGGACTAGTCTATTTCCATAAGTTTTCAGTGACTCTTATAGCAGCCAGATGTAAGACCAAGTATTGTCTCCCTTTTCTGTGAGAGTAGCTGTGAATAGGATTCTTCTGAGTTCAGTTGCTTAACCCTCTTTTCAAATATTCTATCCTCAGTTTGTTGTTTCTTCCATCTTCTCCACTGAATCTGCAAAGGAAGATACTGGAGAAAGAAATGGACTGAAAGAACTGAGACTATTTGAGCTTAATATAAAAATATTAAAAGAAAATCCAGACAAACTAATCCCTTCTTTTATTTTAAGGGTTAAAGTTTTCATTCCTATAGGTAATAAAGACCTACCATAAAATATACAATATTTGAATGACAGGGAATAAGTTTTCCCTGCTTGCAAACTCACTGCTGTTTGTTAGACATGAGACTGAAGAAAACTAGTTAGAATTAAGGTTAGAATTTCTGTGGTTGGCAATTAGGTTAAGGCTTTGGGTGAAGCTTGCATTTAAGGCTGAGCTGTGGTTGATTAAACCTTATTACAATGGTCTTTTCTATAATGCCAAGCAAATAAATGCGTAAGAGAATGTATATACATAATCATGGTCTCCAAAGGATTAAGAGATTAAGGCCATATTTAGTTTTAGCATTAGTAGGTGCAACTCCTATTCAATATTTATATTTGGAATTAATCTGTTGTATTTTTCAGGTGCATGTTTATGATTAGTTTAAGGATTAGATCTGAAGTGAGATGAAGTTGGACCCTTCATTGTGTAACCTGGGTATATACAAACTTCAGTCTATTGGCCAAATACCTAATGGCCACGGAGACCAAATGATCTTCTCGCAAGAAACTGCCCCTGCCAATCAAGTTAAGACACAATGGGTGCATCTACATGTGTGCTTTAATTTCCATTAGCCTATTTTAACGTGCATTAAAGCATCACAAAAAGTGTTCTTTAGCTAATAAACATTAAAATAGGCTAGTGCACATTTTTCTAGTACCTCACAATCAAGGGAGTAGATTTAATGTGCATTACCTAAAGCACATTAATTGAATGTGTAGACACACCCAATGGAGCCCGTGAACACTGCAGACTTAATTGTGACCAGAATATGACACACATCTTGCACAGTTGCAGGTAGAATTACATAGTTCAATACTGCTACGCACACAGCCTCATGCCCTGGCCATACCTAGCAGGCTAAATCATCATGTATATAGATCAGTTCATGCTGGAACATATCTGGGCTGCTAAGTCTCATTACTCAATGCCAGGGTCAGAGAACCCTGGATGTTACTCACATGGGATATTATTCTCTGGGATGTCCCCTGCTACAGATGTCTCTACAACTTGAATCGACTAACATTGGTTACACAAATATAGTCCTGCTTAGCAGAAGACCTCCTGTTAAGACCTGCTGGATGTGTCTATGTGTGCAATTAATTCAAAGCAATAAACTTTGGCAGTTTGAGCCAGAGTAAGCTGCTTCCAGGTGCAGTGTGCATCCAGGACAGGCGCAATTTGAGCCAAGGCAGAGCAGTTTATGCCATGGCTGCTCCTGCCCTGTTCTGCCCTAGACTCCGGGTGGCAGTGTTGGTCAGCAGAGGGGTTGGCTTGTGCAGAAGGATGCTGAAACAACAGAGTTGTGTGGCTAGGTACGGATTTATTTTTTCTCGCATCTTTAAGCACCCTAAGGTGACATCTTGCCCTGCCTTCTGTATCACTTCAGACCAACACAGCTAAACTACCTCTCAGCATCATTCAATGATGTCCCTACCAGCAGGCACTCATGGATGCATTGTGCTTCTTTTCTTGGTGTAACCATAGGATACACTGCAAAACACAATGTTTCTCTGCTGCAATCACTTAACTCCCCTGTCTTTTGGACAGCAAACCTTAAACTAGTAAATCCAGATTCTCATCCCTGGTAAACAGCAATTCTGGTCTTCATTATTGGACTCAGTAATTGACAAAGAAACCTAGCTTTGACCTGTATCTCCGAGCTGATATGGAATTCAGAAACAGGAAAGGCAAGCTGGTTTCTGTGGCCCAGCAAAAGAATGAAGTATGTGGAAGGATCAAAAGTTTCTTCCACAGCTTTGGGAAGAGATGCCTCCATCTCCCCTGCCACAATACCCCTACATGTCACTGAAACAACAGACAGAAAAAATGACACGTTCCACATCTGTTCCTCCAATGTTTCAGTTCATTTTCAATGCTTTTCTTTTGTGTCCTTGAATCAGGCTTGTTCCTTAGTAAGCACAAAGTGCAGCCGATGCAACCAGCTTACTCATTACTGCCAGCACAATTACAAAGTACTTGTTGAATCTGGTAAGTGCATATGAAAGGGAAACCTTTGCTATCCCCACCCAGTCTGATATCATGTTATCCTGCTTTATAACTGTATACATTTATGGAAGAACTTTCTGTAAACAGTGACAATTCTGCTAACTTTAACCAGTAAGGGAATATTAGTAAACAAACAATCAAAAACCTACAGCAAATGAGAGACTTTGGAAACTATCATCTTTCTTTGACTTAAAAGCAACAAATAACTATATGCATATAAAGAATAAGTGGAAAATAAGCCTCAAGCTCTTGCAAATGAATAAGCACAGATAGGAAACACTGTTTGGGTTACAGTAAAGACGGGTTCTGCAATTAACTAAGAAGCAAGAATCCCACCTAGGGCCAACCTAATGAGGTTTTTTACTGGCACATTCTAATCTCTTTCATTTCCCAATGGGCAAAAGAGTCAATGTTGGGTTTTCCTGTCACAGATCAAAGTGAGAGCTACAAACACTAGGGCTAGGGACAGAAGTTACACATAAATTGATTTAAGTGAGCAGAAACTGGTTTAAACCTGTAACAGAACATAAGTTCAGTGCATGTAAACCAGTTTCAAAATGGCTAAAACTAGTTTGAGATAAACCCGGTTGAATGTAGTATCAGACTTAACTGATTGAGATCAAACTGGTTTATGAAACTTCTGTCCCAAACCCCTTCCTAGTTGAAGTTAAACCAGAGTCTCTCAGCATCCCAGCATGCTCTGTGGCACTGGGCTGGGCTGCGCTTTCTGCTCCAGTGGAGCAGGGATGGCTCTGTCCCTCTACTCCCTAACCGGAGCACTGGCAGGCAGGGGAGGGGGTGTGGACAGACACCAGCCCCCCTAAAATGAAGGGGGGAGGGAAGAGATTTATTCCTCCCCTCCCTCACCAGCATTTCTCCATTTGCTACTCCAGTGGCAGAGGCGTAGCCTCAAGTGAACTGGCCAGGGAGGGGATTTAATTCCTCCCTCCCTGTCCCACTAGTATGGACCTGAACAGGGGTCTACCTGCTGCTCCCCCCCTCACTGCTGCAGCAGCCGGGATGGGGACGAGGCCAAACACCAGCCAGCATGGACCCCTGAGGCAAGGAGAACAGGAAGGGGGTTTATTTCCTCCTCTACCCCCAGGAGACTACAGCCAGGGTCTGCCAACCCCAACTACCACCTCCACTGATCACTCTCTGAGTGGGGCAAGTGGTGAAAAAAGCCCCCTCCCAGCCCCCTCCACCAGATGCCAGAAGGAGGGGAGAAATAACCCCCCTCCATGCCCCCATCGCCTAAGAGGACCATGCTGGCCAGCCTCTGGCTGCACCCCTGCCCCTGCTGCTGAAGCGGCAAGTGGGGAGGGACCCAGATAGGGGCAGCAGCCCCTGTCATGGTTTCCCAGGAGTGCAAGCCTCTTCTCAGCAGGGGGAGCTGCTCTGCAGGTGGGGGCAGGAGTGGGGTGGACAGAGCTGCTGCAGATGGCACCGGGGCTTGGGTGGGGTGGCCATAGCCCCCCAAGTCCTTCCTAGCGCTACTGCCACTTGCCCTGCACAGTCTGTGGCAGCCCTGCCCACCTCACTCCTGCCCTGGCCTGCAGCACAGGCCCACCACTAGGAAGAGGCTTGTTATCCTGGGAAGCTATGACAGGAGCTGCTACCCCTGCCAGAATCCCTCCCCCCTTGCTGCTGCAGTGGCAGGGGTGGGGGCGCAGCCATGGACCAGCTGGCATTCCCTCAAGCAACAGGGGTACAGAGGGGGTTTATTTCCCCCCTCCCTTTGGCGCCTGGTGGAGGAGACAGGGAGGGGGCTTATTCTGCCAGTCACCTTGAGCAGGGTGTGATCGGCGGAGCTGGCAGACCCCAGCTACAGTCTCCCAGGGGCAGAGTGGTGAATAAACCACTTCCTGTCCCCTTTGCCTCAGGGAGTCATGCCAGACAGCATCTGGCCATGCTCCCACCCCTGCCACTGCAGCAGCAAGGGAGGAATGCCAGGCAGACTCCATCTCAGGTCCAATACCTGTGGGACACAGAAGGGGAATTAAATCCCTTCCCTGGCCAGTTCACTTAAAGCTACTGTTGAGGCTGGCCATTCCCACCTATGCCCCCCTCACCCAGGTTCCCTGCAGCCAAGGGCATGGATGACTGGTGCTTCTTGAGTCAGGGGGGCACATGCCCCCCACTCCCAACACCAGTCAGCGACCGGGGGGGCATGTACCCCCCGGCAGCCAATCCCACTGACTGGGGGAGGATCCCCCGCAGCTGAGCTCACTCACCAAAAAGTGACCACACAGCTTCCAGAAGACCCACAGCTACTTCCGGAAGTGGCACGGCCACTTTTGCTGGCGGCCCCCCTTCCTGGCCAGTGCTCACCAGGGGGTGGGGTGGCACTGGTGCTCCTGCCTGCCTCCCTGCCTGCTGGCTAAACAGGGAGCACAGCCTGACAGGGGGTGCACCGGCACTCTCTGAGGGTGCACATGCACACTTGTGCACCCGCTACGCATTGCCACTGGCCAAGGGTGCACTCCAGTGTTCCTCCGGCTTCTGGCCTGAGCTACTGCAGGCATGTGCCTGCATTTCCTGAGTCAAGAGGGAATTTCTATTCACTTTCATATTGGTTTAATCAAGGCAGGTTAAATTAACCTACAAAGATTGAATCAATTCAGGCTTCAGATTCTTGATTGTCTGCTCCTAGCCTAGATAACATAGCTAGGTTTCTTCACAAGTGTCAGACCAAGTAGACTCAAAATAAATAAAGCAACATCAAGAATCATAACAAAAAGGGGCAGCTTTAGAAATATTTTGTCATGCCAGCAAGATACATCTATATCAGGGGTGGGCAAAATGTGACCCGTGGGCCAGATGCAGCCCGCCAGGCCATGCAACCAAGCCTGTGGGGCTCCTAAAAAATTTAGAAAATTAATATTTATCTGGCCCTGGCTGCCTGTCATGTGGCCCTCAATGGCTTGCCAAAACTCAGTAAGCAGCCATCTGCCCAAAAAAGCTGCCTGCCCCTGATCTATATTGTATCCATGGGCCTAAGTTATCCAATATTACTGTATCAGTTGGTAGTTTTAATTTAACAGTAAGTGCCTCAGCTATTATGGCTGATGGATAATTACTATTTATGTGGGTTATCATACACCTGCATAATACAGTATTTCTCTATACTTGTGTTCATATCAGGAATACGGTACAAAAGTAAGGCAAAGAAGGATGGCATAGAAAATATAGGACTATGGTACTAGAATGGGGTCTCCTGGACTATTAAATTTAGTGCCCTGCATTCAAAGGGTCTTCCATTTCATAGTTTCATAGTTGTTAGTGGCTGGAAGGGATTTTACAGATCATTGGGTCCAGTCCCCCTACACATAGGCAGGAAAGACTGTTGGGGTCAAATGATCCCAGCTTTTATTCAAAGATGTCCCTAGATTACCATTTCAAAGCCTCTACAAAGTACAAAACCAGAAACACCAAGACCACTTTACAACACAGTAAAATTATAACAGGAGAGATGAGGGGCATAGACAATGCCTTCCATTTGCAATTACCAGGAATGAGTTGGTCAATATGGCTGCTTACAGACATTTAAGAAAAAAATGCTTTACCGGAAGAAGCAGCACATTACTTTGACCTGACTCTGCAGCATTTGTATAAACTGGGTGCTTCAGCAGGGCTTTTTGGCACTTTTATCTAAAGCTGATTCAATCAACTATGAGATAAAAGGACCAAAAAAGCCCCACTAAAGTGCCTGATCAAGTGCCTGATCTATATAGACATTGAGCTGGGTCCAACTAACGTGATGCCTCTTCTGGACGTGTGCTGGGTTTGGCACAGGAGCATGCACAGTTTAAAGTATGCCATTTTTGGGAGGTTTTTTTTCCCAATGCCTGTAAGCAGCATATTTATTCAGAGAATCCTAACGAGAGGACTACAGCCCACACCACAGGAGGAGGCAAAAACCCCCACTGTCCTTGCCAGTCTGACCTGGGAGAAAAATCCCTTCCAGATCCCAAACTTGGCAAAACACAGCATTACCGTGAGAGAAAGTGCAAGACCTTCAAAGTTGGGAACCTCATTTTTCTAGTACCTGCTGGACTGTCAGCACACACCAATTAAGACACCATAGTCTAAGCCATGACTCCCCCTCCACCCTGTCAAGAGAAAGAGTTTAGGAAGCTGTTCGTATTAAATGAGGCACAGACTACCAAAAAACCCACTGGTAACAGGAGACCTGAGGAAGAATATTTTACATTCATAAACTTTTAAAACTTTATCCCAACTACATAGCTGGTCCAGCAAAAGATATCACCCTAGGAAATCCTCACCTCTCACAGGATAACTAAAGAAGACATACAATCAGTGCTCACCATAGGCTTTCCATCACCTATGGAATCAATGGGTACTCAGCTCATACAGCAACCCCATGTGCATGCAGGTTCTGAGGTTGTAAACCGAGACTGCATATTCATCTTACTCTTCCAACAATTGGATACATTAAGAATGTTTATTTTATCAAAAGCCCATTGCATGGTTCATTGTAAATCATGCTAATTTTCATTTTGTTTGAATGAAGTCTAACTTGTTGGTAGCTTTCAACATCAACCCCCAGAAGTTGTTTTTCATAGTATTTACCTTCATCTTCTGAAATGCCTAGCTAATCCCTACTAGAGCTGGGTGAACCCGTTTGGTAAAAACCAGAACCTCCCTGTATTTTGTAAAAAAGGATTTATCATTTTGAGGCCTCTGAGCCTCTTGCACATCTTCCCGTCAATCATGACAGAGAGTCAACATTTGTAGTTGAGACAACCTCTAGTTTCCTCAGAGAGAAAGAACTGGTCTTATAAGAGCTAGGTCAGCACAATAGCAATCCAAAGACAGGCCAAATTTAAGATAGAAGAGTGTGTATTCTAAATATAATCAGAATTATATTTAAAGAAACTGATGTGAGTAGAAGGTAAAGACAGAATCGGCCCTGAAAATGCTAGAGGAAAACTAAAAGTGCTGGGTTAGATGACAGATATGGTTACTTTCACTTCTGAGGACCACCAGTGTGACTCCAGTCCAGAAGCTGGTGCATAACACCAGAGGCAGAACAAGAAGATTCTGTATCCTAGGTAGCAGTGGTAGCAAGGACAGCAGCAGTGCCTGAGCTGGCAGCAGCAATGGCTGTTCCTGCACTCCCAAGTCAGCTCTAGTCACCCATCCATAGCTGTGCTGGTAAATAACACCTTCCAAAGCACCGTAGGCAGTATTAGAAATTTCAAATAATTCCTACTCATAGACTGTAAGGGGCTTCTGGGAAGAACCTAAAAACCGACTGGCCTAGATATTAAACCCCTCCCACAAATGGTTCTTCTGTGTTACTCTTGAGGCACCAGGCCGAAGCAAGTTGCTCTGCTGTTTCTTACTTTTCAAAAGCAGAGGATTCCTGTCCCCAAGGATGCTAATGAAATAATTTGCAAGTCCATTAAATTAATTAGCAATTAAAAATACCAAAATTAAACAGTCATTTTTTAAAAAGAGAGGATAAAAGATAGACAAAAATGGAAGGAAGGAGAAGGGAAAAGTTAAGGAGACGGTAGGCTAAGAAAGGAGAAGAGGAAAGTGATTATCTTTAATTGTGCCTTTTTACAGGCTGTTTATTGATTGGTCCAACTGGGAACTTCAGCTCTAAAACTCCCCTGAATCTTGGGCACTTCTGGCTATTGTTGAAAAAATCTGGTAAGAACATCTTATCAACTTCCAAACTCTGCCCTGAATTCTAGGATCTCTTTAGCCTTGAACCCAAATTCTGAATCCCACCCTAAATATAATCTCAATTCGTGCATGCCTACTTTAATTCTAGTTCTAATGAATTTCTGTATAGATCAACAGATTTAATCTTACCAAAAAAAAAAAATCTTAAATCTTAAAAGTGAATGACTTTTTTTTTTAAAGGGCTTAAGAAGGGAATGCCTACAATTTCCTCAGTGCTGCCTCTGTCACTTTACTTCAGCTCGGCAGACTATTTTACTTCCACCTAGACTATAAGATTTAGTAGGCGCATCTACATATGACACTACGTCGCCACAGCAATGCACTACAGCAGCTTAGTGCCTGTGGGTGTCTACACATGACCAGCGACTACTTTGCTGTAGTGACGTACTCTGCCGGTATAGTGCACTGTTACAGCAAAGTAGCTGCTAAAAATAACTGCGCCATGTGTACAGAGCAGTTCAGGCTGTTACTCTTCCATGATTTAGCACTTCCTTTGGAAGTACTAAATCAGAGCAGTAACAATGTTGCTACAGTAACGTGTAGACGCACCCAGTGTGAAGCCTACCAAAATCAGCCAAAAGGTTCCAACTGATTGCAATGGGCTTTGGATCAGGCAGTTGCTGCATTTTTAGTGTTTTAGTCCATTTTTAGTGTTTTCTTTTCTCTCTAGTGCAGGGCTTTGCAGCTTTGAGGAACATGAGTTCTTTATTATGACAAAAACAGGAATAAACCTCAGCCCTAAATGATCTAAATGAAACTAGTTAGTGCCAAGGACCATGATGCAGAGGGATATGTATTCAATCTGCTTTTCACTGGGGCCAAGGACTAGGTTCATATTTTATGGTGAGTTCTTGTGTAATGAGCATCAAATGAAAGCAGCAAAAAGGTTTCATTTTAAGACTCATTCAAGATGAGCTATTTAATATACTAAAAGCTACTTTATACTGTATTGTAAGTCTAGAGTGTTTCACAATGTCAATTGCTGCCTGTGCCATTAATTAAATTAAATGAATTGGGTTTCAAAAACAACCTGGCAGCTATTCATAAACAGTCTCTGCGCGTGTGATGAGCCCTCCATTATTGCTGCATGGCAAATGAAGTTAGTGTGAAACTTCCATAGAATCACAAAAAATAAGAGCTGGACAGGACCTCTGGAGATCATCTAGTGCCAGCCCCCCACCTGAGGCAGGATCATCTCTGTGCAAACCATCCTATACAAATCCTTGTCTAAGCTATTAGTAAAACTACACAGTCAACCCTGACACATGACCACAGGGCATAACACCCTAACATGCCACAGATAAAATAGGGAGGGTACAGCAATGGCCAATGTCCTGCTGCTGCAAGGGTTGTTACAATCCCCTTGAGTGATCCAAGGAAGAGGGCCATACATACCCCCACTACAGAACAAGGCAAACTTCTCCCCCAGTCTCTTTCAAACTGACCATGGGGCAAAATTCCTTCCTGACCCCAAATTTGATGATTGGTCTGACCCTGAGCAGAGGGGCAAGACACTACAGCCAGGAACCTCTGGGTTTTAGTCCCAGCGGGAGCACTAGCTTACCACAGTCACATTTCCCAGCCTTGGCTGCAACCAATACCTACAGCTTTTGTCCTGGGGAAAAAAAACAAACTCACAAGTAGCAACAGGAGGGGAAAAAACTTTCCTTCCTGGCCCCATGTGGAACCAGCAAAGTACAGAAGCATGACAAATACCATAACTACTCCTAGATCATCCCTGACTAATGCTTGTCCAACTTCTTTTTGAAGACCTCCAAGGATGGAGATGCTACAACTTCCCACGGCAATCTATTCCATTGCCTTGTTTTAACAGTGAAGAAGTTTTTCCTGATATCCAATCTAAATCTACTTTGCTGCAATTTTCAAGCCACTAGTCCATGTTCTGCTCTGAGCAGCAAGGGAGAAAGGTGTTTTTCTCTTCTTTATAGCAACCTTTCAGATATCTGAAGACTGCTATTTGTGTCTGCTCTTCAGCACCCTTAGTTTCAAGCTGCAGGTGAATGTGTATCCCTTTGCAGTTCAGTGTTGATTTTAGGTTCTAATGAACATGAAAGTCAGTGCAAAACTCACCTGAAACTTCTGCTCTTTCCATGGCTTAAAATTAAAACCATAAAAAAGCCACAACTTTTTAGATAATCTTACAAAGATTCCACAGAGCAATTTTACAGCAAACCTAGTCCAAGTTTATACAAAACCATAACCATATTTTTAACCTACTTGGAATCCAACTGGGTTTTGCATGGTTACAGCTGATGCCAAGCTTTTCTCACCACTCTTCCTGAATGTTCTCTTCTTATTTTGCTATTTCTTGCCCCACCATGCGGTAATCAATCATTATCACCAGACAGATAAAATAGAGCATATGGCTCCTTCCTGGGAGGTTCAGAAGATTTCTAAGGGTTATTAATTATCATTATATGTTAATCAAATGTATTCTTTTACACCTGGCCTACATTTAACCAAACATAACTTTTAGCTTCTACATAAAAGAGATAATTGCTATGGGTATTTTGGTTTTTTCATGAACGGTTACCTTGCAGACAGACATAGAATTATTGTTTAAGTACAGAGAAAGAAGCTTCTGTAGCAAAAACATCTAGGACAGCTGCCTTAAACTGTGGGCAGGAACAACCAAGCTCCTGTTCAACAGCCTAGGTGGCTTCAGCAGCTCATCGAGCAAGGGGGTTTTCTCTGCACCTATGATGTGGCCAGGCAGCTGGGAGATATACCCTGGCCAATGCCACTTCTCCCAGTCCCCCATGATCTGTGGGTGTGAGGGCAAAGCTTTCAGCCTATGGGAGCTGCACTAGGATCAGGTATCTGAACACTGCTTCTCAGCTATCACTTCTCCCTGATTCCCTACCTCTTCCCCCGTCTCCAGTGCAGATAGCAGTTGCCATCTGCCCTGCCCTGCCCTGCCCTGACACAGTTCCCCACAAACTAGAAGCTGTACCCATGCTGCATCTAAGAGAAATGCAGGTGGGGAAGAGAAGTGGCAGTGGCATGGGTGCAGCTCCTTTTTGCCTGGCCCCAGTGCAGGTATGGGTGCAGGCACTTGCAAAGCTGTCTAGTTCCATGGGCTGGATCCAACCCATAGACCAAATTTTGCCAAACCCGATGTAGGGCACAGATTCTAGGTGCTGTTTTATGGTTGGACAAAGTGAGAACGGGGAGGGGTAGGGGGAACCTGGGTACCCAGTTTCACTGTGCACTGGGCAGTCAGAGTTCTGGCACTTGTGGTGCCTGAGAACATGTGTCACTGCTGTTACTATCAGACATTCCCTAAGAAATGGGATTACATAAAGTGAGACTGTGAAACTACCCCCTTTCACAAAAGCTGATAGCCAATACTGCAGAGTGCAGCTGCATGTATTTAAAAGAGTTTAGTTGCTGGCCCTCTGTGTGGTCCCACAGCGTCCTCAGGGAAACAGTTTAAACTCACCCATGCCGTTCTTTTAGGCTAGGGACAGAAGTTCCACATAAACAAGTTTAAATGATCAGAAACTGGCTTAAATCTGTAACAGAACAGAAGCTCGGTGCATATAAACCAGTTTCAAAATGGCTGAAACTGACTTAAGATAAACCTGTTTGAATGTAGTATGAGACTTAACTGATTTGGGTCAAACCAGTTTATGACATTTCTGTCCCAGACCCCTTCCTGGTTCAAGTTAAACCACAAGCCCCCAGCATGCTTTCCAGCCCTAGGCTGGGCTGGGCTGAGTTGTCTGCTCCAGAGAGCGGGACTAGCCCTGCCCCTCTGCTCCCTAGCCGGAGTAGTAAGGGCTAATTGACAAGGTGAGGGAGCAAGCCCGGCTCAGGATATAGCCCAGTTTACTGGGGGCAGAGGGGAAGAGACAGGGGGCTGCCCCCCTGGCAAACCCTGGCTGAGGTCTGGGGCCAGGAAGGGGCATGAAACAGCCTTTCCCCCACTCAAACTTACTGCTGACTGCAACTGTGGAGTACAAATCCCAGAGGCACCTGGAAGCAGGAAGAGGAAGTGATGAACAATCCTGAAGAGTCCTGCTGCTGTAATTCTGGACTGCAAATCCCAGAGACCTCCAGGGCATCAGGAAGAGGAATTGATCACACAAGTAGAGAGCCATGCTCTAATGCCTCCCCCCCCCCGGCTTCTGGCCTGAGCCACTGTAGGCATGTGGCTGCATTTCCTGAATCAAAGGGAAATGTCTGTTCACTTCTGTTTCAATTTAATCTGTGCAGTTTAGACTAACCTGCAAAGACTGAATTGATTCAGCTTTAGGCTTTTCTATACCTAGCCTTATTGCCATAAGTGGAGACTGTGTGAACAAGCCCTAGTAACTGCAAAATGTAAGGAGTCATGCCTTAATACAAGGGTATCCCTTCCAAAGTTACTCCATTTAATGCTGGAGTGGAAGCTGGAGTGGACATACTTCTGGTGCACCTTTCTATATTGCTCTGTTTGGAGCCAGACTGGTGACTACTTCTGCAGAAGCTTCTTTAGATTATCTTAGAGCACTGTGGACCACCTTTATCTCCCTTGCTACAAATGCCATTTAGGCATTAACCAGGATGGCACCTCTACTTAGATGTAAAAATATCTACCAAGAAGGGAGTCAGAGCTGTTAGGGCAAGAAGGAAAGAGGGACCAGTGCTTTTCATAGTTTCATAGTTTCTAGGGTCGGAAGGGACCTGAGTAGATCATCTAGTCCGACCCCCTGCCATGGCAGGAAAGAGTACTGGGGTCAAATGACCCCAGCAAGGTGTTCATCTAACCTCCTCTTAAAACCCCCAGGGTAGGAGCCTGCACCACTTCTCTTGGAAGTTGGTTCCAGATCCTAGCCGCCCTGACCGTGAAGTAGCGCCTCCTGATCTCCCTCTCTCTCTCTCTTTTATTTCAGTCCTCAATATTTGATAACATATTATATGCCATAGGAAATTGTATCATAGCTATGATGGTCCAGAAAACATGTGATAGGTGATTTTTTTTTGGTGATGTCTTTTATTGGACCAGCTGAACAGCTGGGAGAAATGTTTATGAGGAAATATTATAGTTGATGAGGTTTTGAGCCATTTCAGAAAACTGATCAGATGCAAGACATCATTGTAAAATAAACCATTTTTTAATCGGGAAGTAAAGGGAAGCCTTGCATTGAGAAACAGATTTTCCTTTGGAAGAGGCAGATAGGAGACCCCCAGGTGGGATACTTTTTCTTCTCCCATCAGGTGTTGCTCTACCTACTGGCAAGAAGTGTGGGAACACCAGTACGTCACTGGCCAAGCACCAGATATTTATACCAATCCCACTGCAGATTCTACAGCTCACCCGACCTGCAGTGCATCAGCATGTAAAGAAGGGAGAATAGAAGGAGAAGCAGATGCAACCTACTCTCAGATTTTACCAGAAGTGAGAGGGAGCCATATTCCCATTTTATTTCCACTCTTTACTAAACATGCCCTTCACTCCACCAATGTAGACCCTGAATTAATGTGTCAAAATAAAATCCTTGTTCCAGCATACACTGAACACTCTTTCTTAAATTAAAACTACTACCTGAAATGCCCACAATGATCAGCATATTAGAGAAAAAGAGCTAGGGAAGTTCTATACCTTAGCTTTAATGGCATTTGACCTACTCTTTAATCATGAACAAGGAACAGCCAGGAAATATGCCAAGGGGAGGAGACATGGAACAAAAGAAAAAAAAATGGGCTTTGCTAGCAGAGCTGGATGATTGATTTGATTAATTGCCACCCACCCAGGTAGGTGTTACTGTTGTTTATTTAGTACTCTGCCAGCAACAGCAGTTCAGGATTCCTCATGGTTGCTCCATAGTTTTAGTGTACTTGGAAGTCAGAAGTGATGATAATCTCATGTATCACCACCAACCAAATAAAACATCATGAGAGCAAGAAGATAAACAACCTCAAACAGTTTGACTGCAGGGAAGCCAAGAGGTCTCCCCACCCGGCAAGTGTTTATGAGGACAGAAAACTCAGCATCCCTGGTTGCAGAGCTCATCTTTCCTTAAGCCTTCTCTCCTTTCCCATAGGTACTGCACTAGAATCTGCCTAAGTGCTGACTAATGAGACCAACATGCAAGGACGACTATGCATGTGAAGATTAAAGAATGTACCCTTGACATGCTGTGATAGTGGCAAACTGGTGAGGGGAATGAGGAGGAAAGAGAAACAGAAGCAGAGAGAGATGTAGTTGACAGGGTGGGATTGTGTGGCAGATTGGTGATCTCCAGCTAAATACAGGGCATGTGGAAATTCTTTGGGGCAGGGATGTTGTTCTGCACTTGTACAGTGTCTGTTTTTTCATCCCCAAATGATCATGGGGCGCATAACAAACAATGAAGATTCCATACTGTCTGAAGTACCAGAGCCAAGCCTATAATTTGCCACAAATAATTTGACATTTCACAGTTTTGTCATCTTCATTTGCTGCTCAGAATTATCCACTGACTAATTTTGGCAAGCAACTCTCACGGGGATTAGGCATGAGCATGCAATATTTGCATGGTCTGCTGTTGTTCTTTCCTGACTATTTTGTCTGCATGCAGGGTGAGGTACTTATTCCTCGCTGATGACTGTGTCATCAGATAGCCAGTGTTTGGGGTTTGGGTGAATTTTTACTTCAAGGATTGGTTTGTTTCCATTAGTATATCTGATTGCAAAACTTAAAAATAAACAGTGGCATGTTTTCCTGGGGTAGTCACAGCACTATATGCCTCCAACATTTTGCAAGGTTCAGCTTTTAATATGCTCAAACCTGCAGTATTTCCTATCACAATTAATTCTTTTGCTATTCTCTGCTCTGTGAAGTCTTCAGCTCACAGTCCACATTAAGGCATGAAAAGAGGCCCAGGCAGAGATCTCAGAGGCCTTTTGGTTTCCTATGAACTATGGAGCTCACATACCCTACAAATCTGTATAGCCAACAGAATGGAGAGATAAGCCGGTGGGTTCCTATGGGACTGCAAATACTTCTTCATAGGGTTCAGTACAGGGTCCTGATCATGTCAGTCCTTGTTCAGCATTGCAAAACAGCTCATATTCTGCCTTGTTCTCTGTAGGAAGACAGCGTCACTTGTGGGACTGCCTGTCCTTCCTCTGAGCCTGTGTACTTCTGAGGGCCTGTGAGGCTCCTTGTACATAGTTAAATACATGTCAGTGCTTGACTATGACAAAAGAAAAACTATGGCAGGGAATTCTATTCTCAAAAAGCTACCAAAGCTTTGGAGGGGGAAGAGATGGGAAAAAAGTAGTAAGCTGAGTAATAAGTTCTCAAATAAACCTGGACTGTTAAAAATTATGTAGGGAACTTAGAACACTTTGTGTCATGTTTCTTCAACTCTTCATCTAAGCTGGGGAATTCACAGAGTGTGTCTTTCCCAGATGAAAATAGGTGTCTATTGTTTCCATTTTTGGTAAGAAGCCAACATGTTGTCAAATAGGCTCATCATGAAATTGTTATAGTAGGTTACATGGCAGGTACACCTAAGGGTTCACTCTCTGCCAGAAAGAAATGAGAATGCATCTACTAGGACTGCATTTCCAACTAGGAGAAGGGGGAAGTAAAAGCACAAACCACCTGAAGTTAGGTTTAAAAATATTACAGAGCCATTTTATCTTTGCAGAAACTGAAACTCTGGAAAACACATTTATGTGACAGGCCTACTGCTGAATAAAAATATTAACAAAATGTTCAAGTCCACAGTAGCTGAGATTCAAAGAATTTAGTTGACAACTTGCAAGTTTTGTTTTCCACCAAAGGTGATCTCAGCATACCACATGAAAATATATCTACATTATATATGCTGAATTAGCACAGGTGTGCTCAAATCCACAAAACTCAGATATGACAAGTACAACACATGGAGCTAGGATGGGAGGTCTACTGGCCTTCAGTCAAGCCGGGCTCCTACTAAACTAAGTTTCTTCCCACGCTGAATTATCTCTTCCAGAAATGCATTCCTTTTACCTGTACCATCTGTATAGGCAATCCACATACGTACTTTACTTGTGCGTCACAATAGTAAATACTATATATAATATTACATTACTAATGTGCATGTTTCTGAACATGTACAATACATTAACCATGCCATCCAAATGTATTACCAGTTAGTTTAGAGAATGTTTCTCCCCTTGGCAAAGTTTGTGTTCAGCTTGTTTAGATGCTACAAATCCAACCACTTTCAAGAGACACAGTTAGAAGACACAAAGAAAGAACTGTGAAAGGCTGCCCCTGCAAGAGAGCAGATGTATTAAAGTTTCAGAAAATTAATACCCCTGCAACCAGTTTGTTGGTGCCTTTGAAATTTGCTTTTCATCATCATTCAAGTGACAGCAGTCTGTTTCCTGTGACTGTACTGACGTTGTTCTATAAAGAAAAATAAATAGAATAAAATGCAGCTTTGTTTTGTTTTTAAAGAGACTGAGTAGGTTGATGGGTATTCAGAAAGGCACAGAAGTCTTTGCCTCTCTTTTCCAGAAGCATCCTCGTGTCAAGGCTTCCTTCCTGTGGTAGGCTCACCTTTGCTATTCTTCTGACAGCAGGATAGAGGAAGGGACTGTCTCCTCCAGTGTGGTGGGTTGCTGGCTCTCATGTACCAAAATAGTAACTTGTGCAGTTCACACAAAAGAAAGAAAACATCCTTGTGTCCTGTGCTGCTGCCAGCTTTCAAAAGGTAATTAAACATCCCCTTTTCAAAGAGCGGAGTTCTCCAGCAGGACCACGGTGAATTTGAGCTCTGATGTTGTCAAACAACAGGGGGTTGCTTAAGCTATGACTGACCTTTCCAAAGACCTACAAGCAATTTAATGGGAGGTCTCTTTTAGTGGAGACACAAATGTCCCATTATCTACTTCCTGTTGTCTTGATTGCTCAGACTAATGGAGGGCTCAGATTTTTGTGGTTTTGAGGACAGGAACCAACCATTCCATGCAAAATAAGGAGGGCCACGTTCATCTGCACATACTGAAAATGTTTCTAGTGTAAAGAAAGGGTTTGCTTTGCCAGACTGAGTGGTGTAACTTTACTTCTGGTTCTTTCCTCCTTGGCTCTATTCTCCTCATCCATATTTTCCTCTTCTTATAGAGACATGGTAGCCAGCTCTGAGGGGATCCAATCCCCTGCTCCCAAAATAACAGTGACAAATTCTCAACTGATGCTTAGGGCTGAATCTTCAACTTTGGGTTGCTGAAAGTGGGGACAGGTGGTTAGCAGCCCCCCAGAGTGCCAGCCAGGGCCTGCCAGCAAATAGCACCTAACTCCTTGCCTACCCTTACAGAGGAGACCTCAGATGTGAGGCAGTGCTAAGTTAGTCCTAGAGTCAGTGCTAAGCTAGTTCTAGAGGCTCCCTACACAGAGAAACATGTTGCTGTGCAATCCATTTGAAACATCACAGTCCTCTAGCACAAAGGGGCACAATGTAGGTTGAAACCTGCCCTGTTATTTGAATTTGGAATTTAGTTTTCAATGGGAGGACATTAAAGTCCCAAAGCACAGTTGCATAAGTACTGCAGTCTTTAAATCAAGCAGAGCTCTCACTCATTCAATGAGAGCTTTGCTCAGTTAAGAAGCATTGAGATTTTTTCCCATTTGCTAGAAAGCCCCTAGAATAGCAGTTCCAAAACTGTGGTACGTGTACCACCAGTGCTACGCAGACAACCTGCGAACGGTACACAGATAGGCGGCGGAATCCCAGGGAGGAAGGGGCGTGCACAGACACAGACACCCAACTGCCTCCTGCTGCAGGTGGCCAGGCATGCAGGCTGGCCACATGTGGAGCAGCGCCCAGCAGGTACATGTGTTGGGGAGAAGTGTTGGGGGGGAGAGAAGGGGCAGCAGGGGTAGATCAAGGCCTCCACAGTGAAGAAGGGAGTAGGGCAGAGGCAGGGGCTGGGGTTAATGGGGCCCTGGCGTGGTCATGGGATTGTCAGAGCCCTGGGTGGCTCATCTAGGGGCATGGGGGGGCTCCCACCACTGCGTGCACCTTGGGGAAGCCACAGGGGGCATATGCCCAACAGATTTGTGCGTGAAGTGGAGGTGGGCTGCCCACTGCGCACTGGGTTCTGCACTCCACTCCCATTGTCTTGGGAGCCATGCGTGACACCATGTGCGTCCTGCATGCTGGCTGCGCCATGTCCCCTGCCCACCTGGTGGCAGGAGGTACAGCATGGTGTCACGCACAGCTCCTGAGGCAATGGCACTGGAGCACAGAGCCCAGCATGCAGCTCCCCTCTGCCCCCCATGCACAAATCCAGGGGGCACATACCCCCATGCCTCCCTCAGGGCTGTGCACAATGGCAGGGAGCCATGCCCTCCCACCCCCCAGCACCCTGGATGAGCCTCCCATGGCTCTGTCCCATGACCTGCCCTGGCCCCAGGGTCCCATTCACCCCAGCCCCTGCCCCACTCCCTCCCTCACTGTGGGGACCTCAATCTGTCCCCCACCATCCCTTCCCTCTCACCCTGCCCCTCCCCTTCCACAGACTTACCTGCTGGGTGGTGTGTGTGTGTGCGTGCGCGCGCATGTCTACACACATGTCTGTGCATCTCACCCCTCCCACTAAAGGCACCCCAAAAGCATCTCTGGATGGATAAGTTTACACTGTCTTTTTTCCCATTTACTATGGTTTTATATGGCTACCATAACTAATAAAACAATGTTTTATGATTACTAAAGATTTTGATTTTTTTTTAAATACACAGTCTATTACCTATGTGTATGAAAAATGTTCTGGTGGTACTTAAGATTGAATTGGAAAATTTGCTTGTGGT
>NW_017728992.1:46283027-46298632 GCF_001723915.1 Gavialis gangeticus | reverse complement strand
ACACAGTCTATTACCTATGTGTATGAAAAATGTTCTGGTGGTACTTAAGATTGAACTGGAAAATTTGCTTGTGGTACTTAAGGTTGTATCATTTTAAATTGGTGGTACACAATCTGTCAGAGTTTGGGAACTGCTGCCCTAGAAGGTAGCCTGCAAAAGAAGCCGACCAATGACAATGCAGGTAGTATTTATTCCGTCTCTGCATCCACACTCATTAATGCAGGTCATGACATTGCATCCACTGCCCCACAATTCACTCAGTTACAAGACAAAGCTGTATTAAAACAAAGTTTAGCTTAGCAAAGTGGATTGAATGTCATATTCAGCCTGAGAGAACCCAACAGGAGGCCAGCTAGCAAAGTAGCTGGCTCCAAGCAAGGACCACCGCCCACCACTAGTCTCACTTTATCATTTCCTTAGTGAGATTGTTCACTTAATTATATTTATACCCCTCCAATTCGTCTATAAGAAATAAGGAAAGCTTGGCTGCTTACAAATACACTCGTTTGTATTCTAATTGGAACACATTGGAGCAGACTTGATTAATTGAGTCTTTTCCACATTCTAATTAGAACGCTCCAGTGTTGCCTCATCGTCACGTGCATTAAGCCCTTCCTACATTTCAGGGGCACTTTAAATAAACCTCATTAAATGAGCTTTAATTAGAGCACTCCCACCACTATTTTGAAATGTGGGGGTCTTAATACACATGACAGTGAGCTGTTTTAATTAGAGTGGTTGTCCAGGAACTGTTCTAAATAAAATGCCCCCCCCCACCACCTCCAAACACATGTATAGACCACCCTCAGTTTCAACTTTTTTCCCTCTGGCAGATTTTGATATTTTTTCATGGGCAAAATGTTGACTTAAATTATTATTTCACAAAAAATATTTATCAATGTAGTTAGCCTCTTCCGTGCTCAGTATGCTGCACAGATAGTAAAAAATTCATCCTTTTACTTCCCTTCTGAAGTAGGTGGGCAAGTCTAATTTTCAAATGAGGAAGCACAGAAAGCAGGCAAAGGGACTTGCCAAAGGCTATTCAGGAAGGTAGAGCCCAGAATAATATGCAGGGCCTCCAGGCTCTTATACCCATGCTCATTTCTTGAGAAGTCTGAGAGGACTCAATCCACATTAATAGAACCTGAAAATTAAAGCAATGGGTCAGGAGACAGGATCTCTGAGAAGTACCTCTGATAATGCATATATCCTTACAAAAAACAAAAAAATCTACTCAGTGCTTTCTTCTCCATTTCTTAGAATAGTTGTTGTAAACTTAGGTGGCAGAATAAGGATGATGTAATGTGAAAATTACTAGAGTACATATGTATGCTTGGATATCAACTCATAAAGACCTGCCTGATAAAGCACACAGGTGCACACCCAGCTATTTTGTATAATGAAATTTACTTTTACACTGATTTTCCAGCAACCTGCAGACTGTGGGCCATATTCTACTCTCAGGAATACTGATATCAATCAGAAGTAACTCTGCCAATTCCAGTGAAGTAACTTGGGCTCAACATGAGCTTAAGAGAGAACACAGCATCACATCCTACCCAAGGAAAACCCTATCTGAGTTTCTGTCACACTGCTATGTAAAGATAGGTGTAGAATTTGCATTTACCTCTGACATGCAAAATGTCCATGGACTCTGGAACTCACAATCACAGTTTTTGGAAATCTGCTGGAAGCTGGGGAGGTCTGTATAGTCTTACACCTCCTGGACATCTGTTCCCTCCCTGTTATACCTCTGAACAGTTTCCCCCAACTGGTTATTGACCCCAAGACCTTATAACTAAAATATGTTTCATGGCATAGAGACTAAACAAAAGATTGGGTCTCAAGCTGTTATCAGAGTAAGCAATGCATATAGGGTGCTTTCAGGTGTCCAGACTACTCCCTCCCCACAAATAGAATTAAATTAAAAACAAGTCAGAATACTATAATGGGAACCATTAAAATTTTTTTCCATCATCCTCAGCTGATCTTGTGTCTGTCTTGCCTCCATAGCTATCTCTGGTTTGAGAAAAGGACAGAGGTAAAACTTGAACAAGGACTATAATAATGGATTATTTATATCCCTAACTTTCCCAATAACATTTTCCTTACTCACAGCTACCATAATGCTTATTGCAACACTGATCACTCACTTATGGTCACTAAGATCAAACTGAAACCAAAGAAAACATCTGGTTCTAAGTTTCAGTGTTTGCCATGAAGTATCACCAAAAACATCTGATCATCAGAAAACCTTACAGTTTACACAGTTTCTGGAGGAGGCAGCTTCAGAGCCGCCTTTGTGTGACGCTGCAGAAGAAAAGTGGGAAAGGCTCAAAAAAAAAAAAAAAAGATGTTTGTCACTGATGATTCCATATTTGGCAAACATATCAGAAGAAACCAGAATTCGTTTGAGGCACACTCACATGAATTGATTCCATTTATCAAGGCCAATCAAACCACTATGTTAAGTCACAAGAAGAATGCCTTAGATGAAACTTTGAGGGAACTGAGGAAAGCAAGGAGTGTTGTCCAACTGTGACTATGCAAGGAAATTCAATCTACATTTGACATTGGAAACATCAGAAGCACATATGATAGAATTGAGAAAGCAATACATCCAACTGCAAAGAAGGCAGCATCAGAAGAAGTCATAACAGATCAAAAGCAACAGATGGAAAAATGGGTAAGAACACTACCTTGAACTCTATTCAAGAGAGAATGGTATCACTGATGGCCCTTAACTTTACTGAGAGTCTGTCTGACCTTGAAGAGCTTGATGGTATTCTAACTGTTGAGGAACTAAGTAAGGCTATAGATATTCTGGCCGTTGGCAAGGCCCCAGGAAAGGACAACATTCTGCAGAAGTGATCAAAGGCAGGAAACCCATGTTTCTTCCCCCCCATATGAGCTTCTTTCTTACTGCTAGACAGAAGGGGCAGTGCCTCAAGATATGCAAGATGCCAATACAGTCACTCTATTCAAGTATAAAGGCTGCTGCAGTGACTGTAACAACTATCATGGCATTTCCCTATTAAGTGGTGTTGGTACTCAGAGGACTGCAGATCCTTGCTGACCATTTTTACCCTGAGTCACAGTGTGGCTTCAAAGCGGGTAGGCCCATCATAGATATGATCTTCTGACTCCAACAAATCCAAGAAAAATGTAGGGAACAAAGGAAACTCCTTCATATCAACTTCATTGACCTGATCAAGGCTGTCGATCTTGTCACCAGAAAAGGGCCCTTAAAATTACTGGAAAAGATTGGCTGTCCACCAAAACTCCTCAGTATAATCCTATCTTTCCATGACAGAATGCAGGGGACAGTCAGCTATGGTGGATTAGCGCCTGAGGCTTTTGAGATTCAAAATGGAGTTGTAACCCGGTCAGTACACCAAGACGTAACCCCTCTCCAATTGAAGGAATCAGAGCAGGGGCACAAGTGCTGTGGGAGGTGTAGGGACCCTCCTTCCCCTATAGAGCAGAGCCAGACCTCCAATGGGGACTTAACCATATACCTCTTAATGAGAAAACAGTAGTAGGAGCATAACATGTATAAACCAGGGGGTATAGAGGACACTACAACGCCCCAAGGGGGCAGGATTCAATAAAGGTTAGGCACTTACAATCATACATATATTCATCCAGTTGACAAAAGACTGGTTTAACAAAATATAAAACACAAACAGCAGAACAAACAATACTGACTGGCAAAATATTAAATGCACAAAATGTCAAATAACAAGAAATATAGGGCCTAGGTACCTGGAGTGGGGAAAGAAGGAAAACACAATGATCCCCTTCCACTGCAACAAGAATTTCTCCATGTCACTTCACTCACCACAAATCATCCCAGCTGAGACTTGAACTCAGATCTCCCACATGGTAGGAAGAAACTACCATACAGCCACCAGTGCTAGTCCTACTCCAAGCTGCTAGGGGTCTTAACTTCCAGAAGCCCCTACCTCACATTGCACTTCCTGGCCTCTTGTTGGAGCTGGGGAACCTCTCCTCTGCTGGCTGCAGCCTGTGGTAGAGGGATCCTGGAGCCCAGCGGGGAGCCTCTCCTGCTGGCCACACACCGCACTGCTGAGGGTCCAATTGCTGCCTACAGGTCCCACTCCTTCAGGTTCTTCTGGGGCAACTGCTCCCACGCCGCTGGCCCAGCTCTTTGAAACTCCTTCCCTGTGGTCCCCCGCTGGTCTCCCCTGAGTCAGCTGTGCTGCCCCTTTTATCCCCCTCCAGGTGACCCAACGGGCCAATCAGGGGACATGGAGGGTGAGTCTCTCGGGCCTGACTGGTGAGGAAAGGGAATCCCAAGCCCTCCAATCATCTTTTGCACTTTCAAAACTCCTGGGCCAAATCATTACCAGCTAGCCCATCACAGAGTCAAGAAGGACTGTAACCCTGTTTGGGATTTTCTTTTCTTCCAATGCATGCTTTTGGGGCCACCACCAAAGCAATTGATCAACATACACACTCAGGTGGAAAGTTATCCAACTTCACGCTTTACAGAGGAGACTAAAGTGCGGAAAGTGCAGAAAGTTTTGATTTGTGAGCTGCTGTTTGCTGATGACACTGCACTGATAGCCCACATAGAGAGCAACCTTCAAAACCTCATCAGTCACTTCTTGTAGGCCTGCCAAGAATTTGATATTACAATCAGCATCAAGAAGGCCAATGTTATGGGCCAGAACACAGATTCACCACCAGCAATCACAATAGATGAAAACATGTTGGCTGTTATATGTAAAAGTATACACCATGGCTCCATTGTTACCAACAACCTGTCACTTGAAGCTGAACTGAATACCAATATTAGCAAAGCATCAGATTGTATGAGCAGGCTGAACACACAAGTGTGGAACAACAACAAATTGATCAAATTGATTCCAAGATCAAAGTATATCATGCTTGCATCACCAACACCCCGTTGTGATCTTCAACTACATACTCTACTTAAGAAAAGCACCTCAACAGCTCCCACTTACATTGCCTTCACCACATTCTAGGCAGGACAAAGTTGCCTGTGCTAAGGTCTTGGGATGTGCCAGCACTCTGAGCACCCATTCTCTTCTCAGTCAGCATTGACTTGGTCATGTGCAGAGAATGGATGATGGCTGTATACTAAAGGTACTTTGTATGGGGAACTTTTTACAGGAAGAAGACCATGTGGGCATCATTATCTCCATTTCAAAGATGTTTGCAAGAGACATATGAAGGCAATGAGCCAAGAGACTGTGAGAAGAATTCTGAGGATCAAAACACTTCACAATGATCTATTAAGCATGACATGAAGGCTTTTGAGGAAAGAAGAGTCCAACATGCAAAGCAAAGAAGAAACCTCAGAAAGAACCCTGCACCACATTCGGGGCTGGTATATGAACTTCACATGTGATAAGTGTGGATGGGACTGTCATTTAAGAACTGGGTTCTACAGCCACACTCACAGATAGTCAATCTGCTGAGACCTCGCTTGGTGCAAATAGTGTCTCTCAAAACAGGCAGACACCTATAAAATGTCTTTAGATTTATTTAAAAATTTCACCTTGCTTCTTACTACAGGGATTTGGGCTTGGAGGAGTGGCAAAGGAAATCTACCATTAAGAACTATTAAGACAGATCCTCAGCTAGAATTATACTAGCTAAGTATTTGAGACTGCAAATCTCCTTTCCTGTAATCTACTGAGAAGGTGCTCTAGGGTTGTTTTGGTCAAACCAATTAACTTAATGTGATTCATACAGCAGTACCAACCAGATGATTTCTGTTCATGCTTTGGCTTACATTCATAATATTCCTTTAATGCCTCTGAAATTTCTGCTCATCAGCTGATCTCATTTTGTTCTTCTGAGATTTTGGTTTTAATTTATCATTCTGCAAAGTAATCTATTAAACAAAGCTAGCAGTTGGCCATCAATATACCTTTCCTTGAGGGAAAGAAAAAAAGAACCAGTGAACTATGGAAAATGTCATGTTTATAACCCTCTCACTTGGGTATGATGTTGTATTCTGTGTCTCCACTTACCTTTGATGGAAAATATTAGCATTTTTTAAAGATGTATATTCAATGCAATATCTTACAATATATCTGCCTACAATGCAAAATGGAAGGCCTAATATGTTTGTGATACTGAACTCCATGACTTTATTCTCCCAAATTTATTTTTGATAGCTGTGAATAAGAAAGAAGAAAACTGAATGCACAAAGAGCTGCATTCTCCCCATTATAGTTGCAGCATTATCAGTCACAGGACAACAACAGATATGACGAGTCTCAAAAATTGTGAAATTCACTCTCAGCCTACAATGTACACCTAAAAACATGAATGGATTCCTGGTAGCGACTACGATGGGAGACTGATCCCCCTTCCCCTCTTAGCTGATGACAACATATATGCTCTCCTATTTACAGGCAGGAAAATAGCATAGACACAGAAATCAGGAAATGACAGACTTTTTTAAAGCAAATCTGAGCAATAAGGTAACTCAAGGACTGAAAGACATCTCACCTTAGAAGACTTCCCCTTTTCTACTCCTGTTGTACTCTGTTCTCCATTAGCATAGCAGCAGCTGTCTTACTGCTCAGCTCAAAAGCCTGAAGCCACCCAAGCAGACAGACCTTGCCTTAGCCTAGAATGATAGGATTCTACACTGCAAAAGTGGAAAAGCACTGGAGAATAAAGAAGAGAGAAATTAAATCTGCGCAAACAAGCAAATGTAGTCACAGGCACTGACTCTTTAGATGCTCTGGGGCTCAAGCACCCACCAAAATAATTAGCAGGTGTTCAGCACCTATAAGCCACATTGGGCAAGCCAGGTTGAAGTAACCTGCTGCCTCTTTTGGGCATGTGTGCAGCACAGGAATACACCCGCCAGCAAAAACCAAAGTTAGTGTCTATGAATGTAATGATAAGTCTTAAATGAAAATGGTTTGGGACATGTTATATGTTGGACCTTGGTGGCTGTAAATCAGAATACATTCTGATTTAAATCAGAAGGAGCTGGATTAGGTTGGAGCTGGCCCCATCACTCTAGTGTTTACTGGATAAACAACCAGATTTGACTCTGAAGTTACTAGCAATCAACAGCTAAACTTACCAATTGAGTTCATTCTTCCTGAATGGGTTTCTTTTATTTTATTCCTTCTTAAATCAGGTGAAAAGCTGTTTCTTTTTCTCCTTCCCTTAAAATGCAGTCAAAAGAGTAGCTCAGACTACCGGATCTACAATGACAAGCTTAACATAACTACTGAGAGCTAAGATAAAAAGGCAAAATTCCCTATCTGTCTAAAGGGGTGAAACACCATTAAAGTTAACACCAGCAAAGAATTTGGCCCCAAACAGAGCGAAAAACCAGCCCAGTGGCTGCAGTGTTTCTCTATCTATTCTATAGCTTATGATGAAACTAAGGATAGGGTGTATTTGTCTGCTGCTGGCAGTGTGTTGCTGCAACATGAATTAAAATAATGACTTTTTTGTTCTTTTAGATCAAGCAAAAAGTTCAGCTGTGCTGATTTTTCCTTGACAAATACACTCTTTTTGCAATTTCTCTCCTGCATTCTTGTCTGCATCCCAAGTTTTTAGTCATTTGTAATCTCTTTGCCTTCCTGAAGATGTGATATTATTATTATTATTATTATTATTACTACTACTACTACTACTACAAGCAGGGCTGACTGTACAGCCAAGGAACACGGAACCTTGCTCTCAGCTTTACATTATGTTGGTGCCTCTGGAGTCTCATTTCAGGCTTGGTATATTTACCCACTAATATATGAACAAATCTTTGTGTTCCTAAATGATGCTTCATATTTTCAGGCATTCCCTGCCAAAAAGGTCAAGGCTTAATCTTCATTTATTCTGTTTGAGTTTCTCTGATATGAGATAGTGATACCCTCCTGAGTTTTGTTAAAACTCTTATGCCTGATAGATTGAAGTTGGCAAAACATGGCAGTTGTCTAGGTTGTTCTGTTGGAAAAGCGTATTGGTTACATGTGAATGAACTCAATCCTGATACTGTTGCCTTCAAACCATGGTGCCTGTTCCATATATAACTCTTATTGTTCCAAGGGATGTAGTGTTTCAACTGAAGTAGTGATTCTCCTATACCATTATACAACAGATATTTATTTACTTTAGTTGTAAGCACCTGGAGCTCACATTGACATCAGCTGGAGTTGCAAGTGCTCAAAAAAAAATACCAGCTCCTTCATTGTTGAAACTCTTTTCTCATGAGGCCTTTTCAGGTGTTTCATTAATACGCTATCAAAATTTGGGATGCTATCAACTGTTCTGGGACCCTTCTGTCCACCTCTTCTGAACAGTCAGGTAGACAGGAATTCTTCATCTGGATGACTATATTGAGCTATAATCACTGAACAGGGTCCCTCTACCAGTTCATGGTGTTAGTAACAAATTAAGAGTTGAGGAAAGATATTCTGGCAGCCAAGTATCATTTGGGTTGGTATTAAGCTAAAACCTCCCCTCACCAAAGAGCATGAATAGTCTTGTTGTTTGATTAATGTATTACTTTATTCATCCACCCCTACTTGGCTCTTAATGACTAGGGATAGAAGTTGCACATAAACCAGTTTAAGTGATCAGAAACTGGTCTAAACCTGTAACAGAACAGAAGCTCAGTACACATAAACCAGTTTCAAAATGGCTGAAACTGGTTTAAGATAAACCTGGTTGAATGTAGTATCAGACTTAACTGATTTGGGTCAAACTGATTTATGAAACTTCTGTCCCAGACCCCTTCCTGGTTCAAGTTAAATCACAGCCCCCCAGCATGCTTTCCAGCCCTGGACTGTGCTGTCTGCTCCAGCAGAGAAGGGTTGGGGGGGCAAGGAGGGAGGGACTGTCCTTCCTCCCCTGGCAAACCCTGGCTGAGGTCTGGGGCCATGAAGGGGCATTAAATCCACCTCCCACCGAGCTGCCCTGCCTTGCTAAACTCATGGAAAGTTACTGCTGGTTGTGATTGTCAACTACAAATCCCAGAGCCACCAGTAAGCAGGAAGCATGGGTGACTGGTGCCTCTTGAGTCAGTGACCGGGGGGGGTGGGGATCCCCTGGCGTCTGATTTCACTCACCAAAAAGCAGCCACACGGCTTCCAGAAGTCCCACAGCTACTTCCGCTTTTTCTGGCAGCCCCACTCCCTGGCCAGTGCTTGCAGGGAGGGCACTGGTATTCCCACCTGCCCCCCTGCCTGCCAGCTAAATAGGGAGAGTGGCCTGACAGGGGGTGCACCGGCACTCTCAGGGGCTGCACATGCACCCCCATACACCCCCTACATGTTGCCACTGGCAGGAAGAGTAAGTGATCAGCAACCCGGCAGAGTCCTGCTTCTGTGATTCTGGACTGCAAATCCCAGGGACCTCAGGGGCAGCAGAAAAAGGAAGTGCCAGAGAACCATGCTCTGGTCTGACCCACTGCAGGCATGTGACTGCATTTTCTGAATCAAAGGTAAATGTGTGTCTAGTTGTTTCTCTGTTTAATCTTTGCAGCTTAGACTAACCTGCAAACACTGAATCGATTCAGCCTTGGGCTTTTTGACTGTCTTTACTTATCCCAAGAAGAAGAGTACTCAGACTCACACAATAGTGACCAGAAGAGAGCTCCTTCCTCTCAGCAGTCAGAAGGGAATGATTACTTTTCCTTCTTAAGAAACAAAGAAAGAACTTCCCTTATCACCATCTCTCATTGTGTGCATGAATGTAAGTCTGAAAATCTTCCAACCCACATTGCTGATCTGGTGAGAATAGTAATGTTTCAGTACAAGGGGCCTGCCCCAGCTTTTGCCAGGTACAATAACACCCGTTCCATATATCCCATAGATTTGTACTATCAAAACTAGGCTGCAACCTGGGCTGACGAGATTGGGAGCACGTAGCTATTCACCTACTCACCTCACTCTAAACCTTGCTGATAGGTACTAATCATATCCACAGGAGCTTATCAGTTGGCATGTTTGAGTAATAACCTACAGACTCAGATCCAAACTTTTCTTTCAGGCAGAGATGGTTAGCAACATGATTGCACAGGTATAAATGACAACACAAATTGGTCCTTTATATTTTTTGAGGTGGGAGAGAGGAAAGCTACCAAGGAAGTTTACAGGTTCATTTTGTGTTCCCCTCCAAACAGCAAGCAGCAATCCAATGCTTCACGTCTAGCACCTCCCTATCTATCAGTCTCTGCTGTCCAAATACCATTATATAAACTACAGATGTTACACAGACTTCGGCGATCCACCCTCCACTCCTGTAAAGGTTTCTAAACAACCTTTTGATGCATGAAGCAAAGCACACATACCACAGAAGGGCTTGTACACATGTTCAGTCTCTCTGATGAAATGCGTTGGCTTGCTCGAGCAACTGGAGGTGTAATAAATATTAGAAAATGTTTGTCAAGCCGCTTACAGTTAAGCAGCAAGGGTTCTGCACTCTGATGGAGAGGAACATACTGGCTCCTGCCCGGGTAATTATCCTAATGGGGCTCTTGAGGGCACACTGAATACTGACATGCTGCTAATTGCACTTAAACACAAAAGCAGCCAGCAGGGTCTTACAATACAACTTTGAGAACCAGCAGAAATATGAGGAAGATCCTGTTCCACAACTGTAGGCCTTAAATAGGATGAGAAGCTGTAAAAACTAGGCTTCAGAATAAACAGGCTGAACCCATACACTCACTCAGCTGAGCCCACATTTCACAGGCTTGCAGTATTTGTCCTACTCATTTATTTTCCTTTCCAAAAACTTGTCCCTTTGACTCTTCCTCCCTAGGTCAGAAAAGCAAAGAACAAGCTGTAAATGGGAAGCAACTTTACTTTGCCCCCTGTGTGCAGAACAAGCTGTTTTGCATTTCTCTAAGGGTCTTTTTTTGTAATTATTTTTGTTCATTAGGGAGGCGGAAGGGGTGTTATCTGCAGGCTATCTTTGAAAATCACTGGCAGGTCTTGTACTGAAAGTTCCAAACTGCAGAGCAAAACCCTAAGATCTAACCTTTCTGATCCCTGGCATACCTGCCTTTTGTAGGAGAGGGTCTGTTTATTTAAAGTGATGTTTCACAGATAATTAAGTCTTTGAGGCACAGCACTGCTGCCAGTTTAAACAGTCAGCTTTCAGTAGTCTAAGCTACAATAGCTGAAAGGATAGCTCTAATGCAAAACCTGTTGCTCTCTATTGTGTGTTTCCTACTTACTTCCACAGGTATGTTTTCAAAACACACCTGGTACAAGGTGGAAAAAAATAAGTCTTCCCTTTGTGAAACTTTTATGTCAACTTCCTGAAAAGTCCTGGAGTTTACAGATGGCTGAGGGCCCAGGAAAGCACCCGCTTAGAGGCTTTGTTACACCTAGTGGAATAAGGAAGGGCTGCCTTTTTCCCTTCGGTTATCAGACACACCTGACTGAACCACACAGACAAGCCAACAAAAGGAGGCATCATCACCCCAAAAGAAGGTGTTGCATGATTCTGTATTCCTGCCCAGGTTGCTTAAAGGCTACCACAGTGGATCATCTATCACAGTTAAATGAATAAGACAATTGCCATGCCCTTCTCCCCCACCTGCCCTGACCTAAATAAACAGATTTTCTCAATGCAGAGGAGAAGTTGATCAAATGCCATTTATCTAGTTAATCCTTTAGAAAGCAGCAAAAGGGCATAATCTGAAGCCTCCAGTTTTTCCATTCAAGCTATGTCTCTACCATCTTATCAGTACTTTGAAGAGTGCCACTCTCCAGTGAGCTGGAGATGGAGAGCTTGAGAGAAGTGTCAGGGTCACCTCATAGCAATGTCATTTCCAGGTCTGGCACAAGGGCTAGGGACAGACATAAACCAGTTTAAGTGATCAGAAACCAGTTTAAACCTGTAACAGAGCAGACAGTCAGTGCACATAAACCAGTTTAAAAATGGCTGAAACCAATTTCAGATAAACTGGTTGAATGTAGTATCAGACTTAACTGATCTGGGTCAAACTGGTTTATGCAATGTCTGACCCAGACCTCTTGCTGATTTAAGTTAAATCAGACTCCCCCAGCATCACCGCATGCTCTCTGGGCTGGGCAGGGTTCTCTGCTCCACTGCAGGGCTGACCTCTCCCCTGCTCCCTCGCTGGAGCTCTGGCAGAGAAACCAGGCATCTGCCTGGCTTCCCTCTGCCCCCCACCCCAACCACTCCCTGCTAAGCAGGGATTCCCCCCTCCCCTCTGCCTCACACAGACACCTGTCAGTATTAGCTAGCAGACCACATGCTGTCTATAGCACATGGTGTGCGATACCAGACAGTGTCAGGAAGGCAGACAGGACAGTGTCTGCTTAGCACTTTTTGGAGCTAACCACCAAGTAGCTGGTAATGTCCCTTGATTCCTTCCTTGGAAAAAGTTGTTTAAGAAGAGCTTGAACTAATGGAGAGAAGCTTTCGTTTTCTTAATGGGGTGATAAACACTGTGTTATCAACTGCCTGCTGGGCTGCTTGGGGGGGGGGGCAGGATGGACCCCTCCTTAATCAGAGTGTCCTGCCAGGGCTCCCCCTCAACACAGTACTGTGGAAGCGAAAGGAGGACTGCTTTAGCACCCCCCTCGGCTTCTAGCCTGAGCCACTGCAGGCATGTGACTGAACTAAACCTGTTTAGCCTAGCCAGGTTAGACTCACCTGCAAAGATTGAATCAACTCAGGCTCAGGGTTTTTTTAATGTCTGTCCCTAGTCATGAAGCGAAGGAACAGCCTGGTGACCCATGCTCCTCAGTAGCCATTCCTTCAGGCACAATCCCCATGCACTTTGGGAATGGGCTCAGCAGCTATAATAATATCAGTATCTGTGTGGTAGTGCCATTATCCCTGTTTAGCCAATGGGAAAACTGAGGCATAAAGACATGTCAAGGCTGCTGCACAGCAACAGGGACTCAAAATAGTTTTCCCAACATGCCAGATGGTAATGATTCATGCTATTGTAATAAGCTCGTCTCTACTGTTTGCTTTTTAGAATAATCTGATTTTTTCAAACTGCTAAATACAAATCCACTCTGAAGATCCTTAGCAAGTAGCACTATAGAACATTTGTTAGACTTCCCCTTGCTCCTGGAAAACTTTTTGAAGCAGTGCCTCAAAGGGAGTTTCCTTTTTCAATTATTTAATTCACTGCTCAGGTGAAACAGAATTCTGTTACAGAATAGAAACACTGAGTTTGCTCATAACAATGTCATAATTTTGGAAAGCCAAGTTATAAAAGGACCAAAAATTGTTTGTCTTTAGGGCTTTTTGCTTATCCCAACTAAATTAACCATCCCTTCTAACAATCCACCCTGCCCAACCCATCTTTCTCAAGACAATCTTCTACAGTCATGCCTGCCAAGTAGATCGTAATCGTGATTCTGGGTTCATACCCAGTACACAGTAGCGGCATATTGTATTAACTCATTCTGCTTCTGATGAAAATAAAATGCTATCTTGAAGCCCTGCCCTTTGTCAACATTGCACTCCCATCTCCAAATCAGTGTAATGGATTTATTATTAGTATCCTCAAATAACATTTAACTGTTCTATAGGCATTATCACTCTACTGCATCACACCAGTATTAGAACACCAAAAAAGAGCTATGGTAACTGTCAGAGTAGAAAAGGAGGCATTTGATTGTAAACATTATATAGAATTTGGGCAGTAATCAAGCCTTGGATATTTCCTGGCAGAGTTTAATTTTTTTTTAAGTTCTGAGCTACTGAAATAGAGGGTTAGAAAGAAAGCAGGATGCCTTGAATACACAGGAACTGTTTATAACTAAGGCCACATGTTACTTGTATCTAAATCTCTTCTACTGGAAAACACTGATGTAAACTATAAAGTAAATAAATTGGATTATTTGAAAAGTGAAATGTAATTTACTTCTATCACTTACTTTAACCAGTGAGTTCCTATAGCCACATTATTTCAGAACGATCAGAAAAAAAGTATGGATTACTGGGAGTGATAAAAGAGTTTCACCTAGGAAATATATTCAGTTCCAATTCCAAGATAAAATTTAAACAACATTGTTTCCTCCAACATGGAAAAGGGGTGCTACGAAATCACTCCTTCATGCCTACAAATAGGGATATCTCCATAGAGGTTACTCAGTAGCTTTTGGTTGGCTTCTGTTGTCACTATTTTCTCTCTGTTTTAGTGTACCAAGTAAGAATGACCAGTAGACATTCATAGGAATTTGGCTAATGAGTATATGGGAGCAGTATTAAGCTCCTGGGTTAACCTGTAAGCCATTGTTACTATACAGAAAGTATTTATGTTTGATTGTGTTTTACGTAAGCACCCATTATGTTATGACTGTGCAAGGTTCTGTTGCAATTTTGATGAACAGAATGTGTGTCCTATTTAACCAGCTAGCCCTTTTACAAGTAAGGGCATGCACATACTACATATGTATATATTATACATACAACACACCTAAGGGCAGCACTTCAGATGGAGGAAACATTGGCCCTGAACTTGCAAATAGATGCACATTACGGCTGCGTAAAGCTTCAGGTGGTGATTTGATTTGGAGGAGATTCGGCCCGATTTGGTGGCTGAATCTCCAAATCCGAATCAGCAGACCAATTTAAAGGCCCAAATCTATTCAAAGCTCTCCGAAACTTTGGAAAAGATTGGGAGAGCTTTGATGATTTGGGCAGTCCCCAGTGGCTGCAGCAGGAAGCTGCAGCCAACTCTGAGTCAATAAGTACTAGGGGTAAGAAAGGGGGGAGGGGACCATGGGGGGACCCCTGCCAGCCCCCCAACCACCCCCACTCTCTCCAACCCCCACACGCTCCCCCAGCACCCCCATGCCTGCCCCCACCCCAGCTCGGTACTTTAAAGAAAAGCCCCGGTGCTTATGAGGTCCTGCTGGATGGGGGGTGCAATCCCCGCTGTCCCCCACTGCCCCACACTGCATGGCTGGCTCTGCATGAGCCCCTTCAACCCCCCCCAACTCCCTTAGCTCCCCCCATGGGTGACCTGCCTGAGCCAGCTCTGGCCCTTTAAGAAAAGGGAGGTAATCCCAACACAGATCAAAGGGAACAGGAGGGTGCAAAAGCCCCCATGGCTCATCAAAAGCATCTGGGAATGTCTCCTAGGTAAAAGGGAGGTGTACACCCAATGGAAGGGAGGGGCCACTGCCAGGGAGGACTATACTGTGGTTCCTCGGGGATGCAGGGGGGCAGTCAAGAAGGCCAAGGAAGAGATGGAACTGGGACTAGCTACCCGGATTAAGGACAAAAAGAAGTCCTTTTTTAAATATGTAGGGGGAAAAAAAGAAGGTACCAGGTAATGTGGGGCCCCTGCAAGACACACTGGGAAATTTGGTCGTCACACCAGATGACAAAGCTAACCTATTTAACGACTTCTTTGCCTCCATTTTCCTGAGCAGGGACCAGATCAGCCCCTCCACTGGGCCCCCCTCAGGCCCCATGGGAGGTGCACCCAGGCCAAGGGTCAGTGAGGAACTATTTAGGGAACTTCTGGAGGGACTGGACGTATTTAAATCAGCTGGTCCAGACGATCTCCACCCCAGAGTGCTGAGGGAATTAGCTGAGGTCATTGCGGGACCCCTGGCACGGCTTTATGAGCACTT
>NW_017728992.1:46276241-46282838 GCF_001723915.1 Gavialis gangeticus | reverse complement strand
ATTCTGGCACATGTCCATGAGGGACCAGCAGGGGAGATTATGCTTAGGGGCAACCAACACGAGTTTGTTAGAGGCAGGTCTGGGGGACTGTGGTGTCAACACCTACGCAGTCAAATGGGTTGCCAACTGGCTGGAGGGCTGCAACCACAGAGTGGTGGTGGACGGGTCGTTTTCGACCTGGAGCGATGTGGGCAGTGGGGTTCCACAGGGCTTGGTCCTCGGGCTCACACTGTTCAACATCTTCATCAGTGACTTGGACGAGCGGGTAAAAAGCACCCTGTTCAAATTTGCTGATACCACTAAGATGTGGGGGGATGTGGGCACACTAGAAGGGAGGAATAGGCTACAATCAGACCTAGACAGGTTACAGGGGTGGGCGGATGAGAATAGGATGGGATTCAAAACTGACAAGTGTAAGGTGATGCACCTGGGGAGGAACAACCGGCACCATACCTACAGGTTGGGGAACTCACTTCTCGTCAGTACAGAGGTGGAAAAGGATCTTGGAGTCATCATTGACTCCAAGATGAACATGGGCTGGCAGTGTGGGGAGGCGGTCAGGAAGGCCAACCGTACCTTGTCATGCATCCACAGATGCATCTCGAGCAGGTCCAAAGAGGTGATCCTCCCCCTCTATGCGGCACTGGTCAGGCCGCAGTTGGAGTACTGCGTCCAGTTCTGGGCGCCACACTTCAAGAGGGATGTGGACAGCATGGAGAGGGTCCAGAGGAGGGCCACTCGCATGATCAGGGGACAGCAGGGCAGGCCCTATGAGGAGAGGCTACGGGACCTGAACCTGTTCAGCCTCCACAAGAGAAGGCTGAGGGGGGATCTAGTGGCCTGTTACAAACTAGTCAGAGGGGACCAGCAGGCACTGGGGGAGTCCCTGTTCCCCTGAGCACTACCAGGAGTGACTAGGAATAACAGTCACAAGCTGGCAGAGGGTAGATTCAGATTAGACATCAGGAGGCGCTACTCCACAGTCAGGGCAGCTAGGATCTGGAGCCAACTTCCAGGCGAAGTGGTGCTGGCTCCTACCCTGGGGGTCTTTAAGACAAGGCTAAACATACACCATGCTGGGGTCGTTTGACCCCAGTACTCTTTCCTGCCATGGCAGGGGGTCGGACTTGATGACCTGCTCAGGTCCCTTCTGACCCTACAAACTATGAAAAAAAAACAAAACAAGAAAAGCCCTGTGACCCACCACTCCTGCAGTGACCTTGGGGTTTCAGGGGGCTTGTGCAGAGCCCCCAACATGGCATGGGGCAGTGGGGGGCCGCGGGGATTGCCCCCTGCCAGCAGAAACGGTGAGTGCATGGGTTTTCTATGTTTTTTTTTCTTAAAGGGCTGGAGCTGGCCTGGGCGGGGCACCTGTGGGGGGGCTGCAGGAGCAAGGGCGGAGCATGGGGCAGTGGGGATCGCCCCCTGTCCAGCAGCACCCGCTGAGTCAGGGCTTTTTTTTTCAACAAGAGCCGGGAGTTGGGGCAGGCAGGGGATGGGCCTCTCTGATTCGCAGATTCAGCTGAATTGAATCAGGACATTGATTCGAATCACCATATCAAATCACTGTCCCCCGTATCGACTGAATCTGAATCAGAAGTGAATACTAGCCGCTTTGCACAGGCCTAATGCACATTGGCCCCATGTCTGGATTATATTACAGGATTGGAGCCACTCTTTCTTTCTTCCCTTAGCTCTTGTAGGGCATGATTCTAGTATTCTTATTCACTGAAATCAGTGGAATTCATTAAGGAATACAGCTGTGCTCACCATGAGTTTTGGAATCTAGCCCAAAGTTATATCACACCTGGGTAATAAGTTTCTTTATTAATAACCAGGCTACTGAGGTACTTTCCCCTTCTTCTTTAAAACCATTTAACTTATTTAGCTTTTGGTCCCAGCTCAGTGACTCCACTGTGTTTCAGATGTTTAAAATAATTTTGCATATTTCAACCTGAATTTGTGGTACAACTTCTTCTCAAACTTGCCCACCCTGGAGTACTTAATAGGAAGAAAAGAAAAAGTGAAGCTTGTGGCTTGAAAGCAGGCAGAAAACATAGCACTCGTTACACAGAAGGGAAAGAAATCCCACCTGTGTACTATGGAGAACTGGAAGGAAATTAGCTGCCAGCCTTCATATTGGCACATCTCCAGTGGTGACTATCTGGGTCCCACTCCTTTAGTTATTCCCTTTAAAAAAATAAAATTATCAGAAATGTTTATTCAGCCGTGAATGAAATGTACCAATCAGATGGGTCTTATCTGATAGCAAAGTAATGACTGACTACCAAGTCATGTGGCAGCACTTGTATACCTTAAAAGGCTGTAGTAATGTGTCTTTACCTACAAAATGCTGATTAAATAATCAAGAGGAAGAAAAAAATCAGATAAGATAAGGGAAGTCACGCAACTTAGCAATAATAGAAACACAGAGCTAGTCTTGAAGAGGAAAAAGAAAAGTTTATGAAGCCAGATCATATTGGTATTCATCTACTAATATATTTTTGTGTAAATACAGCATGTATTTACAGCTGTATATAGTCAAGTACTCCTGAATACTAAGAATGGACCTTCATCTTCCTATCACAGTCAATGGCACCAAGATATACATAAAGCTGAACTGAGGAACCAGGCAAGCTTCTTCCTGTAAATCTGACCCTTTTGCCCCATCTCCTACTGACTGTTTGGTATCCCTAATAGCATTGCCGTATCTTAAACTAGATTGCAGGCTTCTAGGGACCAGTAACTCACCTTGCCATATGAACAGAATGAGCTGAACAGCATTTGACTACTGTTAAACTCACACATTGTTAGAACTGTTTGCAAATTTTCCAGTAAAATTTTCTTTCAGTATATAAGTGGCTTGCCCATTAAACAAGAATTTTAGTAAGAAAAAAATCCATTTTCATGAAAAAATCTGGATTTTTAATGAAAAAAACAAACAGTTTTTTAAAGATTTCTGGTAATTCAAGTAGCTTGTTTTTCTGACCTGTAAACCATAAATTGAAAGAATTTTCTTTACAACAGCAATTTGTGTTGTCCCTGATATTTTTATGGTGAAAAATATTTTTCCCAAGCAGCTCTGTAAATAAGACCATGTATGAACCTCAGTAAAGTTTTAACCTGGAGCCACTTTTGGCCCCATGCTCTCTTATTCAAAACTAACCACTGTTGTCAGCTTCTTGTAGTTTGTACTGTGAGCATTTGTTTCATTACTACTTCCTTAGGAGGGTAGAGGTCATAGTAAGTGTAATAGGTAGCTCAGGGCACCCAAACTTTTGGAAGACTGTCTTATCTGCCACAACCCCATGAACTTCAGCAGGTGAGAGGGAGAGGAAGAGAAAGAGGGATGGCTATAAGGCCTGTGTGAAGCAGCTAGTATTTGCTTTGGATTCATCTGATTCGGGGGACAGTGCTTTGATTCGATTTCAAAAAAGCCCCGACTCCCCGGGTTCTGCTGGGCAGAGGGCAATCCCTGCTGCCCCTCCCCACTGCCCCACACTGCATGGGGGGCTCTACACGAGCCCCCTGACCCCACCTCCCCCACTGTCCCAGCGCCCCCCCATGGCTGCCCCATCTGCCCCAGCTCCGGCCCTTTAAGGACAAAAACATTGAGAAAAACCCCCAGACTCACCAGTTCCTGATGTCAGGGGGTGATCTCCACTGCTCCCCGCTGCCCCACACCACATGGGGGGCTCTGCATGAGCCCCCCAAACCCCAAGGCCGCTGGAGGAGCTGGTGAGTCCCAGGGTTTTTCTCATTTTTCTTTTTTCTTAAAGGGCCAGTTCTGGGGCGGATGAAGCAGCCGTGCAGGAGGCTGGGAGAGTGAGGGGGGAGAGAGAGGGGGTGGGGGGCTCGTGGGGCACATGCAGCATGGGGCAGTGAGGGGGCAGCGGGGATTGCCCCCCCTGTCCAGCAGCACCCGGTGAGTTGGGGCTTTTTTTTAAAGCACCATGAGCTGGGGCAGGCAGGGCAGCCATGTGGGGGTTGAGGGAGCAGGCAGGGGTTGGGGTGGCTGGGGGAGCAGGCAGGGGATGATCTCACGCTTCCTGTGTGCATCTACACATGCCTGGGACTGTACATTTGGTACTGTGCAGTCCAAGCAGCACATTGCTATTTTTAGATGCTATGTTGCCATAGCAATGAGATACAGCAACGTAGCTCATCGCTATGGTGACATAGCATTGGCGTCACATCACCATAGTGACGAGCTACATCACCACAGATCATCACTGCAGCAGCCTAGCATCTCATGTAGATGAGCCCTCTGAGAACAGAAGATTTACATTTACAATATGTTTTCTGATACAGCATGTGCAAGCCAGATTAAACAAAGTGCTCCAGAAAATAATTTATTTTCCTCCTCCTCTTTTCAAAAAACCAACACAGGAAAGACGCCTTGATACTGCTACGTAATAACATTGCACAATTATATATTTCCATTGTAAATACATGTCATGTTATACAAATACATGCAAAATACTGTAGTTATATAATAGCTCAGTGAGGAAAGTAAAGAATGACCTGGTAAACCCAATATGAATCAACTTGCCCTATGAAGCAACTAACTTTTAAACAATTTAAAGCATCCTACAGACGCTCAGTTAGTCAGTCAGAAATGACTCATGCAGAATGCTGACATCTGAATCAGTAAATTCTCTGAAATGAACATTTTAACACAAACACTGAAAGCACTTTTAGATGCATCTGTAACAATCAAAATACTCAAGATCTGAGAAAATAATTTCCAGAGGTTAACATACCTCTCTGGTATCATAGAAAGGATTGAAGGTATGCCATTTTTCCATACACAACCAGTTCCCTGTACTGTTCCAAATGTCAAGAGAACAGATTCAGCTGTAGAATTTCCTCAGCTGACCATCCATCAGGCATTCATCTCCGGATGAGGAAGCCTTGCATGTCACGTACAACAGCATCTTTGCACTGACAAAATGGTGGCAGTGCACTTTGAAATAAAACACACCCAATGAGCTTTAGTTCAAAGCATCCCAGCACCATTTTTTCAGTGCGGGGATGCATGACGATACTGATACATGAGATGCACCAGCACTTTTACTTAGCAAGGCTTGCTAATTAAAAGTGCCCGGTGTTGCACCCCAACACATGTAAAAATGCCCTTGTTTCTCTTCTTCTACCTGACCATATGTCCTGAATGGTTTAAATCAGTACGTTCTTTTATATTCAACAGATTTACATTTGCAGTACATTTTCTGATATAGCATGTACTAAACTACTGTAACCTATTCTGAACTGATAAAGGAAAACAGGGAAACAGAAAAATAAACCATGTGTGATCCAGAAGTAATGCTGGTCTCTCAGGACCCCTCTATATGTTACAGGTATTATGCAAGTAACTGGTTAATTGCATGATTACCTTGAAACCAGCTACACATGCAAAGTTGCTATCATGCCATTAAAAGCTCCAACAATCTATAAAGTTAGACCTTGAAAATGCATACTAGCTTTATATCTGGTTGCTATTGAACTTCAATTTGCATGTGTAGCACAGTCTCCCCCGCAGCTGGCAGCCCTGTCAGCTGAGGGGCCTCCCAACAGTGAGAGCTTGCTTCCTGCTGACACAGGGGGAGCCTGGGATTAGGCTTTCCTAGCACTGGCAATAAGGCATGATGGGATCTAATGCATAATCCCACAATCGCGCCTCCTACTATGCATGAATGGTATGGCAGGAGGTGCAATTGTGTGGATCATGAATTAGATCCCATTATGCCTTTATCTGTATGTGCAGAGGGGGCCTCAGCAATGCAGTTTATCATTGCACATGACATTACAGCATGAATCTCACTTGGCAACGCTAACATAAATGACATGTTGCCTATTAAGAAGGTCACAAATTATTTTGTCATTACCGCAGAAAGACAATTAGATGCCCCTGCGATTGTTATTAAAATGATTAATAGCTTGTAGTGGATACCATATACCCTAAGAAAAAGCAGTTTTATCTGCCAGTCAGATTTCATAACTCTTATGACTTCTTTGCATGGCTAGGAAATATTGTTGTCAGAGGATCTAATTCACTCTGGTTTCCTGCAACACTTACAGCATAAACTAAGAGAAGTTTGGGGGGTTTTTTGCTCCTAAAACTTAAGGCTTGTTTCTGTACAAGTGCAGAGAAGGGGAAGGCTGCATTCATTTTGAACAAGACCAGAATTGGGCCCTTTCTGATTGGAAACAGCAGGGACCTGCTTTTTTTCTGTTTTGAACTGAAGCATGCAAATTATCTTAAGTTTATGAACTTGCTGCTCCTCTCCTTGCTTAGCAACGTTTTTGACATGCTTATCATAGCAATGTGCCTATGCCTCAGATTTAGGTTTTGGAGTTGGGCTCACTTTGCCTTGGAACAGACATAGTAGAGTGCCAAATTGTTTGGTAATAGATCTCTATTTAGATCCCAAGCTTATTTCCTTATCCCCAAAGTTTGTGTTTTTTATAAGGATAATAATGATTAAGTTTATCTTTGAGGCTATTGTCTATTCATGTGTTTAAAAAACTCTCCTGGTGCAAACAGGCATAGTATTAAGATGGCTGAGCTGCAAGTAAAAAGAGAGAGGGAGAGAT
>NW_017728992.1:46257410-46271241 GCF_001723915.1 Gavialis gangeticus | reverse complement strand
TGAACTGAAGCATGCAAATTATCTTAAGTTTATGAACTTGCTGCTCCTCTCCTTGCTTAGCAACGTTTTTGACATGCTTATCATAGCAATGTGCCTATGCCTCAGATTTAGGTTTTGGAGTTGGGCTCACTTTGCCTTGGAACAGACATAGTAGAGTGCCAAATTGTTTGGTAATAGATCTCTATTTAGATCCCAAGCTTATTTCCTTATCCCCAAAGTTTGTGTTTTTTATAAGGATAATAATGATTAAGTTTATCTTTGAGGCTATTGTCTATTCATGTGTTTAAAAAACTCTCCTGGTGCAAACAGGCATAGTATTAAGATGGCTGAGCTGCAAGTAAAAAGAGAGCGGGAGAGATTGCTCTAAGACAAATTACAAGAGAAATATCACTATAATGTACATGCATCATTAGAGCAACATGTTGTTGATGCCTGGATAGAAGGTTTTTATGCAGGTATGTAATCAGATTGTCCTTGAAATATATGACTAGAAGAGACCTCCTGTGCTATCATGTATAGTTCTCTGTGTTTGCAGGCCACCAGTTACCCAAAAAAGTCCGTAAGAACATCTGTTCAGGTCCCTCTCGAACATCACAGCCACAAAGCAATGAACAGTTCTACCAAATGACACCAGGCATGAAGAGGCGGGACCACCAACACAGATCCAGATGGATGACACGACAAAACAGGGTTAGGACATGGTGGAATCAGTATGTGGTGTAATTCAGACAAAACAGTGTCTAGTATCATGCTTAATGACTCATGAGCATGTGTACAATCTCCAACATTCTGAGAGCAGGGAGTAGACATTAAGCCCTGCACTTCTTCATGAGGCCATGAGTATTATTTGTGAAGGCAAAACTCCTCTATAATACATCTTCTTGTGCAGTGTCATCTTCATAAAATAAACAGCTATGCTCTGACCTGTGGGATTACAAGATACTCTATGACAGCTTTAGACTTTTTGCAATATTATCACAAGCACAGAGGATCACGGTCTAAATCAGGGACAGGCAATTATTTTGGGTGGAGGGCCACTTAACAAGGTTTGGTGAGCTTTTGAGGGCCACTTGGGTAGCCCCACCCTCTGACAGTTGCCCCACCCCCTGTTTGCCATCTTGGGACCGGACCTCCCACCCCAATCCCTGTCAGTTGCCACTGGAAATCCCTCTCCCTGCCCCTCAGAAATACTTCTTTTGGGAAGGGGGATTGCCATCTTAGAACCAGAAGAAAAAACAATTCGTACACTAGAAGTCAAACACCTACTATAACATATTTTAATTTTATTACAAAAAATATTTTTGTCATGATTTGTGTTTGCATACTGTATATAGGGTGTTTGCATAATAACTCAAAAGTAAATTCTTAATCTTGTATATTGTGTACGGGGGTGGTTGGACATGTGTGGACAGCTATGTTGGTAGGTTGTGTATATGTGAGGGCAACATGTGGGAGCATGGCATTTGTGGAGTGTGAAGGAGGGTGGCGGGGGTGTGGGGACCCCCCTCATAATCCACCCATGGTGCAGCAGCAGGTAAGGGTGCTCGTGCCCAGCGCAGGCAGTGCCACCCAGCACATGGCTCCAACCCGTGCTTCACATTGTGGCAAGGAGCGAGCCCCTGCTGGGCTGTCTCTTGTCTTGTAACTCATGTAAGTGTCTATATACCTAATGGTGCTGATATTATGCAGAACCTTAAAAGAACCTCACAGCACTGCTGACTGGCATGGCATCCCAGCAGAGAATCACTGGTTTAATTTGCACTTACGAATTTTCAGTGTTGAAGATTCCACAACTCATATAGGTAAATTCTTCCAGTGCCTAATCACCATCATACCGAAAAAGTTCTTACGACTATCCTACCTAAATTTCCCTTGTTGCAATTTAAACCATTAGGTCTTATATTGTTCCCTGAGGACATAATGAATAGTTAATCACCGCCTTCTATATACAAATGCTTTATGCATTGGACTCTTATCAAATTCTACCCCTTTGGTCTTTTCTTCTCCTGATTAAATAAACTCAGTTTTCCTAACTTTCCCTGTTTGTCATGTTGTCTAGACCTCTAATCATTTGTTGCTCTGTTCTGGAGTTTTCCCAATTTGTCTACATCTTTCTGGAAGTGTGCTGCTCAGAACTGGTTGTAGTATGCCACATGAGACCTTACCAGTGCTGAAAACGGTGAAACTTTCATTACTTATATCATTAGATTAGATCTGAGTGAAGGAAAGTTGTTGAATATTTTAATAAGGCAGAGCAGAGATCAGAATTCATTAATATTGCCTAAATAGTCACTACTTTCATGAACATTATTACTTGTAAACATTCATTAAAGTGTTGGAAGGCAAGTACACTCAAAAGCTAGGGACAGACATTACACATAAACCAGTTTAAATGATCAGAAACTGGTTTAAACCTGTAACAGAACAGAAGCTCAGTGCACATAAACCAGTTTGAAAATGGCTGAAACCAGTTTGAGATAAACCTGATTGAATGTAGTATCAGACTTAAATGATTTGGGTCAAACCAGTTTATGCAATGTCTGTCCCAGACCCCTTGCTGATTTAAGTTAAACCAGATACCCCCAGCATCCCAGCATGCTCTCTGGGCTGGGCAGGGCTCTCTGCTCCACAGCAGAGCGGGCTTCTCCCCTCTGCTCCCTGGCCAGAGCTCCAGCAGAGACTTGCAGACACAGCAGGGTCTGCTGGCTTCCCCGTGCCCCTCTCCTCCCACCCCCTCACCACTCACTGCTTAAGCAGGGATCCCTTCCTCCTTTCTGCCACAGCAGCAACCATAACCAGCATGTTGTATGTAAGTCTCCAGTAGAGACTACAGACACAGCAGGGTCTGCCTGACTTCCCCCTGCCCTACCCCCCCGCAATCCCTTCACTGCTCAAGCAGGAAATCCCCCCTCCCTCCTTTCCATTTCCCACAAGAGCCCCATGGACTCTAGGCATGTGGTATGCTAGCTAAAGCAGAGAGGTGTCTGTGTATGTGCATCTCTCCAATTTTACTGGGGCAGGCAGACAGAACAGTGACTGCTTAGGGCTGTTTGGAGCTAATCAACAGGTGAGCCAGTAAGCGGTTTAAGAAGTTTGAAGTAATGGAGAGAGGCTATTGTTTTGCTAAATGGGAGATAAAAACTGTTATCACTATCAGCCCTCTGCTGGCTTGATTGCTTGTCAGTTTGCTGAAGACAGTATGATGAAGCAGGGAGGAAGATAGAAAAGCTCTGTACCATCAACAGATGCATGCACTGCACACCCTCTCACCCCTTGCCTCAGAGTGCTAACCTGGGGCTGGCAATACTCCTGCCCCTTGAGCATCCAGTGGGGAGAAGCCTGGGAGTATGCAGGTAGACCTCCCTAATGAGAGAATCCCATCTGGCTTGGCCACGCCTCCCTCAGATCAGCACCCTGCAGAAGGGAAGGGAGGGCTGCTCTAGCGCCCCCCAAGTTCTAGCCTGAGCCACTGCAGGTGTGTGCCTGAATTTCCTCAGTCAAGAGTGAATGTCTGCCCAGTTTCAAACCTAGCCAGTTTAGCATAGCCAGGTTAGACGAACCTGCAAAGATTGAATCAATTCAGGTTCAGGCTTTTTGAATATCTGTCCTTAGCCAAAGAGAATTTCTTGAAACCTTCTAATGAATGTGAACTCTGTGAAGAAGCAAATGACATTGGCTGTATGCTTGCTTACATGGCCTAATATAATGTAGCCCTGACTTAGGCGTCCAGATACTACTGCTATAAAATATCAAATTAACTAATTCTTAATATTGGTAGGGTTAAAAAAAGCCTACTGTAACAATGTCACAATGCCCACAATTACAGTGGGCATATTTACATACAGCAATGTAAAGTTGTCTTTGTGCCACTACATTTGGAAGCTTTCTCTGCCTCTGTGCCTATCCAGCAACCAATTTTAATGTAAACAGGTTATCTCTGGTATCAGTACTGATAGCTAGAGCCTCAACTGATATAAATCAATCTAGCTCCAGTGGAAGCACTGATCTAACATGAGTTAGCACTAAAGGATGCTCTGCTCTACAGTGTACATGGTATACAATGAAGAAGTAGTCAAAAAAGGCAGTTGGGCTTTCCAGAGCAATAGGAACAGAAAGCTTTGAAAGCATAAACTGTCCCGAGGTGCTGGCAGCATTTCTGAATCAAAATATTTCAGTTTTATAGCACTTGTTTTGTTTGTTTTCTTTCCAAATAAATATTTTCATAAAGGAAACACTTCTGGGGAAAACACTTTTTAACAGAAAATTGGATTATGGAAAAAGTGTTTAGTCAAAAACTCGATTTTCTGTTTAAAAAACAGTTTCAGCAGAAAATATTAACCCAGCCACAACAATGCCATGTGCCCGAATGCATCACTTAGCCTAAACCACCAAGGAGTGAGAATATTTGGAGACAACTAACTTACAGTTCCAGGGGGAAAGGAATCACTTCTCCCACATCTTTCTTAAGTTTTGGCTTTCATCATTGCATAATAGAAAATCAGCCATTGGCTTCAAAGGGAGCACACTATCGTTATATTTTAATGTTCTATTAATTAACAACATAAATTAACATTATAGTTGATGTAACTTTTTTTAAGTAAAAAAATAATAAAGTCAGACTCAAATTTCTCTCGCTGCATAGCATCATAATATTTCCATAGTTAGACCGTTATGTGGGTCTCTTTTTCTACAGGAAAGCAACAAGACAAGAACCACATTTATACAAGTAACAAGCATTTCTGTTCATTTACATATTTTTTGTATAGTTGCTCCAGAAGTGGTTTCACACAATCATAATGTGAAATTCTGACCACTTTCTCAACTGCATACATTTCTGGTATTTAAAAAGAAAATTATTATAGGGCTGTGAGAAACGGGCCCTATTCCATTTGGATTTGGCCCAAATCAGGGACAGTGATTTGATCCGTTGATTCAGATCATTGTCCCTGATTCGATTCAGCTGAATCTGAAGATTTGATGCTGATTCAGTGAATCTGTGATTCAGACACAGCACAGCTTTAAAAGTGTTTTTCTATATACCTTGAGGTAGCAGGCGTTGCTCCTGATTGCTGCAGTGCTGGGGTGCATGGAGCATCCCACAGCAGCACAAGGGGCTCTCCAGCGTGCTCGGCAGCAAACCCAGAAGTGGACCAGAAGTACTTTCGGTCCACTTCCAGGTCTGCAAGAGAGTGTGCTGGGGGGCCCCCTGTGCCCCCCCGGCTCAGCAGTCAGCCACAGAGGGACCCCGAGTGTCCCCCTCCCAGACCCAGGAAGCACCAATCACTGAGCCGAGGGGCACGGACGGGATGGGGAGGGGCCCCGGTGGACCAGGAAGTCGACTGGAAGTGCTTCTGGTCCACTTCTGGGTCTGCTGCCGGGAGCGCTGGGGAGCACCCCCATGCTTCTGTGGGATGCAGCATCTGCCCCAGCACTGCAGCGTTCAGAGCCCTGCTACCTAGAGATATGTAGAAAAAACATTTAAAGCTGTATCTACGTCCAAATTGCTGAATCTGTCGGAATTGATTCGGAGAGATTAAAGGGTCCTCTGATTCGATTTGGATTCAGAGATTCAGCCACCAAATTGGGCCAAATCTCCGCTGAATCAAATACGGGACCAAAGCTTCACACAGCCCTATACATCAGCTTGGGTGAGTTCTAGATACCTATAAGTTTTTAGCTTTTAGAGCCAAATTTTTACTGGTATAAATTTAGTTCCATCAATGGAACTGTATCATGTAGACTTCCAGAGAACTGGATTAAAGATGTTGGTTATAGATACATGTGAAACTAGAGTCAATCAGAAGAAATTAGCATATTCATTTTTATTCTTCAGGGGTAATGAAAAAAATAGGCAGACCGATTCTGCTTAGGTTTTCAAAAGACCACTGATCTCTGAACTGACAGCAAGCACAAAAAAGTTTCTCAATATCAGTAATTTTCCAGAAAGTTACAAAATGTAAAAAAGAACCAGTTAAAATGGAAGCTTCAATGCAACTGTAACTATATATTTTACAAGTATGATGATAATATTTTTTTACTATTTCCTCGACTTAGAAAAGATCTGTTATGTGAAAAAGAGGATTTTTTAAAAATTATTTTGTTTTTATGGTGTAATGAATTTCACCTAAGAAAGCAGGAGTCATTTCAGTGGTTTTCACGGTCCCAAGCCTCAACTTGAAGTACTAAGAACCAAGACCTTAAGAAAGCAGTATTTCATTTTTTTATTTTTTTCCATTTTGAAAAAATATATATTATCAATATTTTTCCTGGGACTAAAACAGAGTTTGTTCACTGTTCTTTATGTGCCCCCACACTCAACAACAGTCAAGGATAAATTCATGGAAACCCAATTACTTTACCTTGAAAGATTCACCATACAATACTTAATGCATTAATCTGGTGAACAGAAATGTACATTAAGAAGAATGCTTGTTCTTTTAATGTGACCATTTGTGAATGTTAATTTGAACTTAAACAGAACAAGTGTGGAAGGATGTTCAAAAGAGTTCACAACATTTGCATGATGGTAAAGAACTGTATGCGGCTTCTGTGTACATAGTAGGCGCATGTTGAGGTGTCTTGCTCCTTACTCTCATAACAATAGGTCATATAAGCATTATATACTGTATGCCAAATATAGAGTTAATGGAACAAACAGAGCTAAAAGGGCAAGAGAGCTGGAGAATTTCAGTTGTGTCATTAATTGTGCATTAAGATGATATTTAATGTTTCTCTATTTAAAAAAAAAAGGTTTTCTACAGTCAAGGTGAGTCAGAATATAAGCAAGCTGAGACAGGACTCAGTAGTTAAACCAGAAAAAAAAAACAACGGAAAGAAGAAAACAGCCCATTTTCTCTTTATTGGATTTTAGCCCTTAAAGGTTCTGTGAATAATAATGATCATCCTCAAGAAAATGTATTTTACATTGTCTTAAAAAAAAGCCACCCCAAAGATATCCTGTAAATGAGATTACCATTTCAAAACTATTATTTAAAATTAATTTTAAAAGCTAAAGATTTGGAATATTTCTAAATACAATCATTCATTTGTTACCATGCAGCTTCCAGGCATGTTATTACCAGGTGTAACATATGATTTGTTACAGTTTATTAGAAAGCTGATGAGCATTTCAAAGTGACAAAAGCATTTTCATCCACACTTAACTGGCAATAATCACAATCAAACAAGAGGTGACATTTAGAAACAAAGTCTGAAACATGTAATCCTTTACCAATTCTCTAATCCACATCAGTTTGGCTGTTGTCCTAACTTTCAGAGAAGTTTTACAGTAAACTGTTTACTTTTCTCAAACATCTCAGGGCTAAATTGTGCCCACAAGAACTATGCATGGATAAAGAGGATCTTCTGGTTCATTGCCTGATCACTGGAAAAATACACTATTCTTGCTCTCCCTTCCCTTCCCACCCACCTCCACAATGAACACACATGAAATTACCCCATATGAAGAATAATAAAGCTAGATGTGGTGGTGGTATATGAGACTAAGGCTGTAACATGACATGATCCCCATTATTAACTTTGCAAGGGATCTCTGGAAGAGTTACTAGTACTGCTTAGCCTGCTCCCAATGATGTTTATGCATTTCATCCAATGAGTACTGGTACCTAATACAAAATGAATAAATAGTATTGGGAATGGGTCAGAACACAGGGCTTTGGTCCATCCCAGAGGGCACAGTCAGACTCCCTCTTAGTTCATAACCTGGTTGTTAGCCCACCCTGCAAAGAAGGGGAAGATGTAGGCTCTAATTTCCTCTCACTGAGGAAGGCCTAGAGCCAAGGTCTCCCATATGTTAGGCAAGGGCCCTGACCAGTAGGCTATTACTGGGCATAACATGGAGGAGTCCCCTTCATTCCAGTGGTATGCATAATATCAGTTCCAAGAAATCATTCAGTGCCAGTTTTCTCTATTTAATAAACTGGGGACTTAAGTGGAATTCATGAGCTTCCTAAACGGAACTGGATCACAAGAGTGCTTACGTCTAGGTGGACCGTCTGCTTACTCCTCAACACGTATAGTAACACAATCCTAATTACATAAGAATCTGTTCCAGCCAAAATGGATGCACATAAGGAATTTAGCCATCTTAGTGGTCTGGTGGCTACTGATTGGTGTCAAATATGCTGCACTTAGTGACTTTGACATAAGATCCGCTTTGATGTCAGAGACACAGAATAAGACCTGGTGCATAATAGGGGTGTGTGAAATGGGCCATGTTCAATTTGGATTCAGCCCATATCAGGGACAGTGATTCAATTAGTTGATTCAGATCACTGTCCCCAATTTGATTTGGCCAAATCTGAATCTGAAGATTCGATGCTGATTCGGAGAATCAGTGATTCGGCCATAGACACAGCTTTAAATGTTTTTTCTACATACCTTGAGGTACCAGGAATGGATCGTGAACCCTGCGATGCTGGGGTGGATGGTGTGTCCCACAGGAGCATGGGGCCCCCCACCGCGTGCTCAGTAGAGAGCCAGGAAGCGGACCAGAAGCACTTTCAGTCCACTTTTGAGTCTGCCAGGGAGCGTGCCAAATTGGGCCGAATCTCCGCCAAATCGAATCAGGGACTGAAGCTACGCACAGCCCTAGTGCATATTCAGAACTACTTGCCTGAGAAAAGAGGCTTTCCCTAGGGAAGAATTATGAGCATAAACCCTAAATCTCCATCTGTAAAAATATTAATCAACTCTGCTGTAAAATAGCTGCAGTTATTCTAATGATGATCCCATGCAGTTATATACCACAAAGGCAACAATTCACAAAGTGGGCAGGTCATGCCTTACCTACTGTGAATTCTTTTGGCTGGTTGGGTCACATGCAAGTCTTTAGTTTGGCAATTCGCATCACTTTTTTCCAGGTAGCTGGGCAGGCTCAGGAGAACCCACCCCCTTTTTCTGCTAACTGCCAGCACATTCTTAGACAAGTTGTCATCCTGAAGAGCAGCTAAAACAAACAGTGTCTGACCAAGAAGAATAAAACTATAAACTGACTATGGGTCAATTAGCAATAAACATTTTCTGCTCAATGGATATCAAAGGTTCTGGTGGTGAGCCATTGGGGTTTTTTCCTCCTGCCAACTGCATGCCAGGCCTGGGAGTCATAGCAAGTCAGATGATCTGGATTCTGCAATTGGTTTTCTGTCTGCTCTGGATCAGTCAATCAGATTTTTTGTTTAGAGTTTCATGTCCTTGGGTTCAACCATCTCAACCTTCTGTGTTGGAGATTCTCTGAGATCTTCTTCAGAAGATGGCTGACTCGCACCTAAATCCTGGTTCACACACTAAGCATCTAATGTATAGCTGATGGCAGAGTCTTGATATAAACAACCAGGATCAGGAAGCCATCTTGCTTTTCATGTAATGATACCTAGTTCTCCTGTATTTTCAAGGGTCCATGTATACAGCTGGTGTGCCCACAGTGCTGAATTCTACTTCACCCTGCTGGGCCATGTAGATTTTCCATTGATTTTGGTAGGCATCATTTAACACCTTCAGAGATCCCTCTGTTATTTAAGAGGCACATGGGGAATTCCTCCAATGGGGAATTTTAACTTCTGCTACAACATGTTTGGATTCTCATAATTCTAATTCCCTTTGACTGCATATGGCATACAGGTCTCAGACATCTGTGTGAATGCTATAAAGATCCCCTTCCTCCACAAACAGACTAGTGGTTCCAGCACTTTGCCAGGACATGGAAGACTTAGGCTATAGGGGTTTTGAATTTAAACTTATTTTTTCCTGTTAGAGATCCCTAGTCCCCAAGTAATGGAGTAGATACAGCTGTTAGCATCCTCTGCCCCTTTCCTCTTGTCCCATTGGATAGCCAAGAGAAGAAAGATGCGGCCAGAAGGAAAGCAAGAAAGAAGCTGCCTGACTCCGTAGCCTAGGTAAGAGGGCCTTGCCCTGCCCTGCCCTGGCCTGCCCTTGGAAAGTGGGAACCTTGGGTTCTGGCCTCTGTTCCCAAGGCTGTTTCTGCATCTTATACAACAACACTTTAACACTAAACACATCACAGACACTAATGTATATCTGAAGTTATGCCGTTGTATGTCCTGGAACTATTTTGCACTGCATTTTAGTGACAAGATCTGGCCCAGTGGAATCACACCAGTCCCTCTACCTGGAGAGAAAAAGAAAGTCTGGTGGACTGATAGTAGCAAGCCTCAGGGTCTTGGACTTTTCTTTCAGAAAATAAGAAAGCCCACACACTCACAGCACTTGGTATTCTCCAGGCCATCTTGTCATGTGGGACACCAGCTGACTCTACTGTGACATTTCTCATTATGCATCTCATCTGCCCTGCATAAGCTGGATGTGTGGTGAGAAGTGTCACAAATATTGTATACTGTAGTTTGGGCATTGGCTGGGGTCTAAAGCTCTTGTGGGGGGGTGTGATCCTGTTACTACAGTCTTCTGAGAATGTATTAACTACTGCCCTGTCAATGAAATGACAAGGCATTGGCAGTGCCCTTTAAACCCATGGCATTAAACCCATGGCATTTTAAAGGTGGCTTGCTGTGTTCTGAACTTTGTTCCTTATCGCTGCATACAAGAGCTTAAAGTGGCCATTTGGAGGATTCCTTCAGCAAATGAATACCTGTGAATGCGAGCAGGTGGATTCAATGGCACATGAGGCTCCTTCCAATTCTCTGTTTCTACTCCAGTCCCACAGGAAAGAAGTTTCAAGCAGAGGAAGCAGGATGGGAAGAAGCCTGCTCTCTGTCCCTAACTGCTATTTATCAAGTATTGTGAAGTGCACAGAAAACATTAGAAGCAAGCGTTCATTTCCCCCTAACTACAGCAGCATACAGCTCCCTGAGCCACAGTCAGACTCCCTCTTGCTTGTTCTCCTTCCATCCCTGTGGCTTAGCCTCAACAGGAAGGGGTTCTTAGCCCTGCCTGCCCTGAGGGTTAAGTATCTCTCTTCCGGTGTGAGCATCAGGATCCAAATCCCACTAGGGGGAAGCAAACCTTGACCCTGGGTCTTCTATGTTCCTCCTGTCTGAATTAGCACTCTAACCACTAGGCTGCTGAGCAAAAGGATACACACCCCATGACTTTTGGTCAGCTACAGTTTCTATGATTTACAGAGCACTTCTGGGCATCCAGAGCAGACCTGAATTGACATGGAGCAAAGATGGACTGGGATACATTTGACACAGCACTGATTCCCTTTGAGCATGCACAGCAGGGACAGACTGAATCAGATAGGGGGAAACAGCACCTGCAAATTAGGCTGTTATGCAAGGTAAAGTACAATGTTAATGGGAAGCAGGGATATTTAAGAACTGCACAAGTGATGCTCCTAAATTTTAGTCAGTGAAACAGACTTCTGCCCTCAGTATCTCTGACTGTTGTTTTACATCATAGATCTGCATGGTATTATTTTCATGAAATTGGTGGGACCTCACAGGACCCCAAATCATATTCATTTGTTGTTGCTGCTGCTGCTGCTTTGCTTTCTCTGCTGTTTCCCATCTGTTTTAAGACCCAGTGACTCTGGCATTTGGTTTTCTGTTGAACAAAATGTCAGCAGATGACAACTCATGCTCCATTAATGCTGTTCTGTAATTTAACAGTGATCCATAAGGATCAGAGCCACACTGTGGACCTTTTTAATGCAAACTTACTTACATCTATATAATTTTTTTACCAGCTTTAGGTCAGTCATAAACTTCTCCTTTTTTGTACACTGTTTTAAAACCGCATTTTCCACCTATTTCTTTTTCACATAAGTGGCAGTTCCATTGCTAACCTTCTCTGTCTGAGTGAACTGAAAACTATTGAAAACATCAGGTACTTCAGAAGCACTTCTTCAGAGGGCTACTTTTGGACTGTCTTCATGCTTGTGGGCTCCCACTTCTTGCAGATACAAAGTAAAAAGCCGTTTAAACCCTCCCCGGCTGACCTGCATGTTTCCACAGACTTTCAATGCTGGTGGGACTTCTAACTGATCCTTTTTTCCACTTTGGGCATTTTCCTAATTCATTTTACTACCTTGTCTTTGCTACATAGCCTGTGTTCAAAAAATCTCTCAGAACCAGAGTCTGAAAAGAAAGGTCTGCTTTATCTCGTATCTGAGTTTTAATGCATCAGCATTATGTCATCATATGCCTCTGAGCAACACGACAACCAGTTCCAACTAGCTCTTGCAAGTAATTCTCAAAGGAAGAATTCCCCACACCATGGAGTCCAGGGATTGAAAAGAAACTGCCACAGAACTTCCCTGAGGAAGTCTGTGCTCAAAAGAAATCCTGCATAGTCATGGGTGCATCCAGGATTTTGTAAAGTAGGGTGCAGGAACATTGCATGGGTGGCTGCACATCTGCTCCCAGCTTCCACCCACCACCGGTGGGGCAGACCCTGCAGCAGAAGCAGGAGTGCAGGACTAAGTCCCCAGTCAGGTAAGAATGTACCCTCCTGGGTCAGTCCCTCTTCCCTTCCCACCTGTGTGCAGCAACTCGTCCCCTCTCCTCCATTCCCCACTCCCTCACCCACCACTACCAATGTCCTCATTCCCTTTGGCTGCTCCAGAGGCAGAGGGGGTGGTTTCACAGCCACTCCTTCCCAGTGTTGCCAGGTGCATGATGATTATATTTGTTCAATAATTTCAACCCCTGTACAATGTACAATCAATAACAGTAAAAGTGTTCAACGTGTATGAAAATATTTGAGGCAGCTAATTGATGCAATATATGCAAAACCCATGTCATTCTCGGAGAGATTTAACTGACTTTTGGGTTTGTTTGGGGGTTTTTTGTTTTTGTTTTTTAAGGAAAATTTTTCATGTCCCAAGTCAAATCAGCCAAATCAATTCCAAATCCATGAGTCATTCAAGAACCATATGTGGCCCTGCTACCAGCAAGCACCCTCCACCCCTGCCTGGGGCTTCAGATGTTTCCAAATCCTCTGTCAGACAACCTATGTCCAGGCCCAAACCCAGAGGCTTGGGGTACAGATACCTATGAGTTTCACTTGCCCTCAGCCCTATGACTGCAGAAGCAAGCTAGGGAGGAGTCTCCCATTTCTATAACGTTGGTGTATAGCCAAGATGTTCCCAATAGAAGTGAAAGTGGGAGGCTAACTACGCAATACCTTGGTCAGGGTAGTACCCCTGCCATGTTAGCGGTTTTCCCCAGCCACTAGGAAAACCACCTTGGTGCTCATGGTAGTTTCCCTGCCAGGTAAGTTTCTTATGATCACTTGCTTCAAAATAAAGAAATACTTCAACTTTGGTGACCCAGTTCTTACTCACTCACTCACTCGCAATATAAAGTAAATAAAAAGACTTATTTGCATATGTATTTGCATATTTTTTCAGTATACCATAGTTTTTCAGCAAATACGATAATTTCGAGCTTCCAGTACGATAATTTCATATTTAAGACTAGGCAATGCTGACCCTTCCCCACTCCAGCTGGACTGCATAGGAAGCCAGAATCAGCGGAGGATAGCCACAGCAGTGTTAGCAGGTGCATTCCCTTCCCCCACACCTGCTCCTGGGCTGGCAGGGAACACCTGGGGTGGGGGAAACCTGGCAGGAAAGAAGCAGCTGTGGAGCAACATCCCCTCACCCCCAGGTCAACAGGGACAGCAGCAGCAAGGGAGTAAGTGGAGGGGGTGGGGAGGAATGAGATAAAACAGGATGTGCCACACAGGGGAAAGTGGGGGAGAGTAGATAAAAAGCCCCGGACTATTGCTGCCACACATCAACTGAAAGAGGGGTGCATCCGTGCTCCTGAACCCCCTCTGGATCCACCCCTTTCCACAGTTTAGACCACGGTGAAATGTTCCAGACCTTCGT
>NW_017728992.1:46251449-46252410 GCF_001723915.1 Gavialis gangeticus | reverse complement strand
GCTCCTGAACCCCCTCTGGATCCACCCCTTTCCACAGTTTACACCACGGTGAAATGTTCCAGACCTTTGTTAGAAATAAAATAAATAATTGAAAAAGAAAAGAGACAAAATGGTCACCAAGCCTCAAACTGAATCCACTTTGGTTAACTTTTCTTTCTTATTATTTCTCTCATTTGTATGTGGAAGCACTTCCAGGTTCCCTATGGTTTTGGAGCCCTGAAAAAAGCCTCTTCCTTTCCATTCCGAATGGAACCAGGAAGCAACAGAAATCTTGTGAGAAAGTTTGTCCTGGAAATAACTGAGCTGAGTTTTGCAAGTTCAGGTGGTTCCAAAAGTTCATACACACTCTGATATGGTTAAGGAAGTAGGATTCAGCGAGATGCTTCTTATGTAATGAATGCACCAACTGCATTTAATTATGTATCTTACTCAACGTATCATTTCCTTGGTCCCCCTCTCTCTTTCTTAGTTCCTAATCTATGCCCGATGGGTCCATGAACTGAGATTATGCTACTCAAGCTTCAGATGACACATCTACCTGGAGTCTAACAAACTGGACTTAATAAAATCTTTGACTTATTTTATTTTCTTTTGTTAGCACAATAAATACATTGGTTGCAATTTTCCTCTGCGCTGCTACATAGACTACATAACTTCTGAAGTGATCAGACTGTACTTCTTCAACTCCAGCTCTACCAATTAATATGACATACATCTCAGTCTTTTTACATTATTAAAATCAGAGAGATCAGACCCCTAAAAACATGTCTAAGAGCAAAATCCAGCACATCTGCAATATGTCCTTTAAGTACCAATATGAGATAGATATAAAATGTACTTGACGTGTAAGATCATACAAAATAATATACACCACTTTTGTGAACTATGAGGAGTGGAAAAATAAATTCTTCATGATTTAACCTAGAGATAAGCCAATACCCCTCCAGCCTCAGCGGTTCAA
>NW_017728992.1:46241806-46246449 GCF_001723915.1 Gavialis gangeticus | reverse complement strand
TGCCGCTTAACCTCACTAGGAGATAAATGCATTTCTCCTGTAAGAAAAAAACCCCCACAAAAAACAAAAGATCAAATATATACAAACAAAATAAAGTCCTATCACATTATATTTAAGTTTCTAAGTCAAACTCATTAAACATCAGAGTTAAATTATTGGTTTAGCAAAGCAGAACTCTAGGATCTTGCTTTTGGTTTTCATTTTGCAAAACTAAAACCTCTTTGATGAGTTTTTTTGCAAAACTGAAAACAACGTCAACCTCATTTGGGTTTGTCCACTGCAGGAAAGTAAGAAGATAAACCTTTTCATTTTTATCTACAAGTCTTTAAGTTTACTTAATGTCTCCCCCCGCTTCACTTGTACACATTCCCTGGATCCCATTATTTGCCTTCAATTGTCTCCCTTTCATCCACATTGTAATAAAATCCTGTCACATTTCCTTTACCCATTGCCACACTCAGGCTTTCTGTCTCAGGAAAAAGGGACAATGAGGCATCTGCTCAGGACAACTAGAGGTCATCTATGCTACCTAGTTGTGAAGTTTAGCCTTATTCTTAAGTGATGGTCCTAAGGACAATGTAGGCATGATCAAAGGAATAGACTTCATGGACCTGAGTGAGAAAGTTTGTAAGTATGGAGATAAAGCTTTGAGTGGCTGTTTTAGCAGTCAAATAACTACTGTAGATTAAATGGGGCACTAGCCCCAAGCACTGATTTGGGGTGTGTACAGCCATTCCCCACACCTGCTCTATGTTCATATAGCTAATTTTAAACTGCCTAAATGCAGACTGGGAACAGTGCATACAGCCGTTTGCTGCTTCTGGGAGCCACACAGGGAAACCAATGCAAGTAACTTGGTGTGGAAGGAGGAATGAATGGGATTGTGGGGGCTGATAGGTCCACAGGGAGGTGCTCAGGGGTCTTAAAAATAGCCTGGTCAGGATGAAGGGGATGAAAATAGCACAACCCTAAAGCTATGGCAAGCAGCTGGATTCTTCCAGCCCTGGGGATGTACTGTGAACCTGTGCAGGCATTTGCAACATGAGATTAACCCTTTCCTTAGTCAAGTCAACCCAATCTCATTCTACATTATTGCACCTTTTCAAGTGAACTAACTTACATCAGGCATGCCATGTTTTGGACGATTTAAGCCTGCAGAATGCCTGCATGATTCAGTATTGTATATGCTGTACATACACTTAGAGGAGACCCCTGTATGTACCCTTAGAGCAGTAGTAACCAACTGGTAAATCATGATCGACTGGTCAATTGTGGAGCCTCTGACAATTGATCTCAGTGTCAGTCCCTCATCTCAGTTTTTTTCAAGCTGAAGTTAGGCATGAATAAAGCTGTGTGCACGATCATATCAGACCAGACCCTTTCAAAACAATAATGTTGCTAACTAGTCATGAGTTGACCCTCTCAAGGGGCCGGGGGCCCACACACACCCAGAGGCCAGCAGCAGCCTGCTGCACACAGCCAAGAACATAGCACCACATGTGGAGCAGCACCCAGCAGGTAAGTGTGTTGAGGGGAAGGAGGAGGGCCAGATTAAGACCCCCATGGTGAGGGATGTGGGGGCAAAGGCAGGAGCCGGGGGGGATGAGGCCCCGATGGGGGGGATTGTCAGAGCCTGGGTGGCTCATTCAGCATGGGGTGGGGGTGCTGCCATTGCACACACCCCGGGGAAGGCACGTGGGGCACGTACTCCCTGGATCTGTGCATGGAGCAGAGGTGGAATGCCTCTGAGTGCTGCACCACGCTGCCACTGGCCTGGGAGCCTTGCACAATGACACATGCCTGCCATGTGCCAGTTGTACTGCATCCTCTGCCTGCCTGGTGGTGGCAGGCACATGGCATCCTGTACAGCTCCAGAGGCAGCTGTAGCGCAGTGCAGAGCACAGTGGCAGCCTGCTGCTCCCCAGGGGTTTTCTCCCCTTGGGCCAGCTCACCCAGTCCCCATGGCAAGGATGGCACAAAGGTGGCCTGGGCCATTCCATGGATTCAGGGGGGCTCTCCCTGCTGGGCATACCCCAGGGCAAGCATGTGGGGCACGTGCCCCCTGGATCTGTGTGTGGGGTGGAGGTGGGCTGCGTGCTGGGCTCTGCACCATGTGGCACTGCCTCCAGACCTTGCAGGATGCCTTGTGTCTGCTGCTGCCAGGCAGGCAGAGGCACTCAGCCAGCACATGGTGGGCACATTTTCTTTGAGGTAGATCCTGGGTTGCATTTTAATTCAAAAAGTGATCTTGTGCTTTTAGAGGGTAAATACAGCACTCTACACCCCACAGTTCAGTATCACATTTTCCTCCTCCCTTCCAGCTCTCTAGCATTTGACAGCTTCTCTGCCCAGCACACCAAGATTGCTAGTTACACCTCTGTGTCTTAGCACCCATAATTTTGTTACGGAAGTCAGATCTCTGGAAGTGGGTGAATTTGACCCAGCAGGGTATATGGATGTTGTCTTTGTTCCAGTGGGAAACTTTCCCACAACAGTCTGACTGCTCCACAAGGTGTTTGAGGCTTCTAAAGTGAGAAACAGTGAGTTACATTTTTATTTGTTTTTGTCCTTCCCCCAACCTGTAAATCTTTGCTTCATGCTCTGCTTCCACTTTTGAAGAGAATCACAATTGGATGTGCTGAAAGAGCAAGAAGAAAGTTATTCTTGGCTAATGACTGACTCTTGTGGAACTAGGAAGTATGCACTCAGATTTAATAAGATTTCAAGCACTCTCCAAGATGGCTTAAATAAGCATCTAAAAAGAAAAGTATCTCCATATATCTTGAGCTTCACTTCTCATTATTTTCGAGCACCAAGTGGTTAAGTATTTTCTTGAGACACAGGCAAAGACAATCTATACTTTTGGGCTAGTCTATTTTGTTACACATCTTCTAACTGCTGCTTTTCCTTATGTGGAACAACCCAGTTGTCATCTCTCTGCTTCATAAATCTAATTATAACATAACACCACAGCAAACTACCAGGTAAGCAACCTCAGATGCATGGATGTATTACTGTTGCTGTTGTTATTCTCCAGGTTGATGTTTGATTGTCTCTCTACTCCATATAAAGACAATCCCAAATCTATATAATGCCTGTGGTAAAAATCAGGCCAAAGCTTTTTTGCCCTTGTTCAGGCCAGGTTCTCATTACTTCCAGCCATACTGCTTTCCACTAAAAGAATACTGCCAAAAACGAGTATGTGCTTGTTGCACATATTTTAAATAATTTTGAATGATTTAGAACAATTTTAAATAAATGGTGCATGTTAAGCTGGCAAACTCAAATATGTGACTTTGGCATTTACCTTCAGCAAGCATTCACATAAGGATTAGTGATATACTCATGGTACAGATATGACTTACATGGCCATTTGCAGCTAAGCAGAACAGGATGTATACAGGCTACAGATGAGAAGCCTGAGTGTGGAACAAGTGAAATAAAAAAAAGGCTTTATTTTTTCCAAGTAAAAAATAGCTTAGAAAAAACACTGAACCATTTGATGGCCATTTGAGATCCATTATCAATCCTTTCTGCTTCACATTTCCTGTTTGTACTGCCTGGGTAAGATACTTACAAATACCAAGATCCTGAATCTAGCAATTTTAGTTGATGGGTAAATTGTGATAAATTCTGCTGTCAGTAGTTATTTGTGGTGATTGTTCTACAAGGCTGACATGCATTGCATTGTTCAGGCTAGTTTTGTTCTTTTATTTTGCTTGGGCTGCTTTTTGGAACCTATGTGCTGCCTATTTCCTTAGGATTAAAGCATGTCTTCTGGGCAATGAGACACAGAGACCACCTGCAGATTTTGTTTATACACCCAGCATTGCAAGCTGATTGATCTCACAATAGGACTGCATAATGTAAACACTTCATTATTCTGCTAAAGGATATGTGCAATACCATGTAAGATCCACTCCAAGAGGGAGTTTGAGATGGTTAAAATCTGCTAAATCATACCAAAAGACCAAGGAAAACCCCATTTAAGTGCCATTTAGAAAAGTCCAAGTTAAACTAATTTTAAACACTGTGAAACTGGAAACTATCCTTTTGGCTAAGGACAGACATTACACATAAACCAGTTTAAGTGATCAGAAACCTGTTTAAACCTGTAACAGAACAGATGTTCAGTGCACATAAACCACTATGAAAATGGCTGAAACTGGTTTGAGATCAACCTCGTTGAATGTAGTATCAGACTTAACTGATTTGGCTCAAACTGGTTTATCCAATGTCTGTAGACCCCTTGCTGGTTTAAGATAAACCAGACTCCCCCAGTATCCCAGCAGGCTCTCTGGCTGGACAGGGCTCTGTGCTGTACAGCAGGGCTGACCCCTTCCTTCTGCTCGCTGACTGGAGCTCCAGCAGAGACTGCAGGTACAGCTGGGTCTGCCTGGCTTCCCCCTACCCTAGCCCTCCCTCGCTGCTTGCTGGACAAGCAGGGATTCCCCCACTCCATTCCTCCTATCTCCCACAGCACGGATCCATGTCCCACAGACCCTAGGCATGTGGTATATTAGCTAATGCACAAAGGCGTCTCTATGCGAGTGTCTCCAATTTCACCGGCACAGGCAGGCAGAACAGTGCCCCTTTGGGCTTTTTGGAGCTAATCAACAAGTCATAGTTTCATAGTTTCATAG
>NW_017728992.1:46231661-46241796 GCF_001723915.1 Gavialis gangeticus | reverse complement strand
TTCATAGATTCATAGATTAAGGGTCGGAAGGGACCTAGTAGATCTTCTAGCCCGACCCCCCGTCAGGGCGGGAGAACAACAAAAAACCCCAAAAACAAGAACGGGACTCAAATGAGTCCAGCCAGGTAGGCATCCAGCCTCTTCTTAAAGACCCTAAGTCAGGTGTTAAGCTGTTTAAGAAGAATTTGAATTAATGGAGAGAGGCTATTGTTTTGCTGATGAGGTGATAAACACTGTTATCAGCCCCCTGCTGGCTTGATCACCTGTCAGTTTACTGCAGACAGTATAAAGAAGCAGGGAGGGAGATTGAAATGCTCCATATCAACAACAGATGCATGCGCTGCATACCCCACTTTGCCTCAGAGTGCTAGCAGGGGGCTGGCAACAACTCTGCCCCTTGAGCAGCCAGCAGGGAAGAGCCTGGGATGATGCAGGCAGGGTTGAGGCTTACACCCCTCCTTAATCAGAGCATCCCGCCAGGACCTGGCCATGCCCCCCTCAACTCAGTACTGTGGAAGGGAAGGGAGGGCTACTCTAGTACTCCCCAACTTCTAGCCTGAGCCACTGTAGGCATTTGCCTGAATTTCCTCAGCCCAGAGAGAATGTCTGTGCAGTTACAAAGTGATTTAGCCTAGTCAGGTTAGACTAACCTGAAAAGACTGAATCACTTCAGGCTCAGACTTTTTGAATGTGTGTCCTTAGACTTTATGTTATTCCTGGCTACAGTCATCCATACTGACCGGTGCTCATACACTGTGCTCTAACAGTGCTTTTAATTTTTAAAGTGGTGAAAGTTAACAAAGAGCCAAGTCATCCCCAGGGTTCCTTTGACAAAAAAGGGCTAGAGAAATTTCCTCCCATTTATTCATTCTAAATTTGTATGGGACCAGCAGGGGAAAAAACCCTGAACTTTGTACCTCCTCGCTCAGTTTCTAAGCCCCAAACTAAATGCCAGAGGAGACCAATTTTAGGCTGCTAGAGAAACCTGCTCTTCCTGGTGTTTCTTCTCACTGTGATGCCTTCAAAAGATACCTTGTAGAACAGGGCAAATGAGCAGCCCTACACACTTGCTGTTGCTGCCTAGGACCTGAAAGGCTAAGACTTCTATGATTTTACTATGTCCACACAAACTTTTGCCTCCACTGCTCTCCACCCCAAAAAAGCCTCTGTAAAAGGTTAGGCCCTTAAGCCAATCTACCTAAACCCTCTGCTATTTTGCTTCCCTCTAATTCTGGAAACAAAGGGAAGAAACGGTTCCAACTAATTTCACAACAGTCAGTATCACTATTTCCTTTCTTAGAAATGAAGAAACTAAGGCACAGAGGGTAAGTATCTTCCCTGAGGCCACAGAGGATGTCAGTATCAGAGCCATAATTAGAACCTTTTTATTCTGAATCTTGTGCCAGGACTAATGGCCTATGCCTCACACCTCCTATCATAGTGCTTTAGATCACCTTTCACCTTCTGTTTAGAAACCAGTATATAAGCTGTTAGCACAACAGGGTGAGTCAAGGGCAGAATCACAGCCTTACTTCTGCATGCCCTGGAATTTGGGATTTAGATTAAGCTCTTGACAGTATTTCAACATCGTTTTTTGCGGTTTATTTTCCTTTGGGATTTGTCAGTCGATTTGTTTATTTAGTAGCATTAATTAAAAACTAAAAGATTACACACCCAGCTAAGGTGAGAGGTAACCTGAGGAACTGAATTAGAGTGTCTTAAAAGAGAAAAATGCTGTTCTGCAAATGCATAAATGCATGCAAAGAAAAAGAGGGTAAATGATGAAAAATGTATGAAAAATGATTAAGGCAGAGCTCATAAACATACTGAGGTCAATGACACTTTAAAATTAAAAGGCATGCTTACATGCTGAATCAGCACTGAATTCTTTCACAAATCACAATGGCTTTGTTGTAACAATACACAGATTTTCAAAAGAAGTATATTTTTTACACAGTGGGTTATGTATTTTGAGTCAAATTATGGAGGCTTAACATGATAATCCTTGAAGGGACATTTAGAAGTATTGCATTGGTTTGTAAAATGAATATCACAGCATAGCTAACAAGCATGAGTGCATGAATCTAGGATCCAAAATCCATATGTAGACACCCAAAGAAAACTGGCCTGTTTTTCTAAAATAAATGCAACAATTTCCACTGACTGTAGCAGAACTTGTAAAGGGTCACTAGTTTTGAAATAATTTGACCATTTATATTTCACTGCCTTAAATGCAGATGTATAAGCCTAACTTTGGGGCACCCAAGGATAAAAAGTTTGCTCTGTGAGAAAGGAAAAAAAAGAAAAAAAGATTTGCATAGAAATTAGTTTCTAATATTGGAAAATAGTTGAGCGTACTCTGAAAAGTGGTTAATGCCCAGAAAAGCAGTACACTGTGCCAATGAGCATTGTTATAGTGATGGCTTTTGTCAGGATTTCTACCTATAATCTTTGCTAGGTTACGCCTTACCTATAAAAAATTGTTCCAAGTTACAACTTGTTCACACCTTAGATTTAGAGTCTTCCTTACGTAATTAAATCTACAACATGAGAAAGATTACTACAAGTGTTCAACACTAAACAGTGCATAAGGAGAGTCAAATATCTACTGAACAGGATTGGGCCCATAATTTTAAACTATTCGAAAGATGAAAATGAAATGGCATTTGATTGTTGAGGACCCCACTTTACAGGACTAGAATTCAGAAATATATTGGACCTAAAGCCAACTGTGTGATAATCATAATTATTATTGCTTACATGTACTGTAGTAATGCCTAGAAAATCCAGTTTCAGATCAAGATTCCCTTGACCTTTGTGCTCTAAGAGCAGAGAACAAAAATGATGGGACTTCCTGTTCAGTTCACTAGAAGCTTTGCTGGTACTGTTCTAAGGCGGGAAATTCGTAGATTGTAAGGCTGGAAGGGACCTAGGAAGATCGTTAGGTCCAGCCCCCTGCACCAAGCAGGAAAGACAACTGGGGTCAGGTAACCGCAGCAAGGTGCCGGTCCAGTCTTCTCTTGAAGATTTCCAGGGTAGGTGATTGCACCACCTCTGGAGGGAGATTATTCCACAGTCTGGACACCCTAGTTGTGAAGAAGTTTTTCCTAATGTTGAGCCTGAAACAGTCTTCTAGGAGTTTGTAACCATTACTCCAAGTTTTCTGCAAGGCTGCCCTGGTGAACAATTGTTCACCGAGCCCTAGATCTATGTCTCTGATGTAGTGGTAAGCTGCTACCAAGTCCCCTCTCAACCTTCTCTTTTTCAGGCTGAAGAGTCCCAAGTCCCTCAGCTTTTCCTCATATAGCTTGCCCTGCAAGTCTCTGATCATACAGGTGGCCCTTCTCTGGACTTTCTCAAGCTTTACCACATCCTTGTTAAAGTGTGGCGCCCAGAACTGGACGCAGTACTCTAGCTGCAGTCTCACCAATGCCAAGTAGAGTGGGAGAATCACTTCTTTGGTTTTGCTGCAGATGCATTGATTGGTGCATGCCAGGGTATTGCTGGCTCTGCTACAGCGTCACACTGCCAGCTAATGTTCATACTGTGGTCAATTATTACCCCCAGGTCCCTTTCATCTGTAGCGTAGGTCAGGTTGGTGTTGCCAAGCCTGTAGGTATGTAGGGGATTGTTCATTCCCGGGTGGAGCACTTTACATTTCTTGATATTGAACTTCATCTGGTTCCAGTTTACCCAACTTGCAAGTCTGTCTAGGTCCTCCTGTATCTGCAGCCTATCTTCAAGCATGACCATAACTTAGTGTCGTCTGCTAACTTGGCCAGCGAGCTCTTCACGCCCATGCCCAAATCCTTGATGAAGGTGTCGAATAGCACTGGACCAAGCACCGACCCCTGTGGTACACCACTGGCCACTTCCCACTAAGATGACACAGAGCCATTCATTGGAACTCTCTGGGTCCTGCCCCACAACCAGTTTCCTACCCATCTGACTGTCTCACAGTTAAGCCTACAGTCTTCCAATTTTCTTGCGAGAACATTGTGGGATACCAGATTGAAACCTTTTCAGAAGTCGAGCTTTTGAGCTTTTTTAGTGTCAACCTCCTCTCTCTTATCCAGGTGGTGAGTTACCTGATAGTAAAAGGAGATGAGATTGGTAAGACAAGACCTGCCCATGACGAAGCCATGCTGGCTGTCGTTCAGAATCCTACCTTCTGCAAACCTATCGCACATACACTCCTTAATGAATTTTTCCAGGATTTTCCCTGGGATAGAAGTTAGGCTATTTTTCCTAACTTGAGATAAACCATTCATTTTTATAATAACTTCATATTAATAGTTATAGTTAGTTAATTGATCCAACTGGCATTTTATGTATCTGTAGCTAGATCCTCATCTAACAATGGTCATGTCAACATTTTCATTAATGCACAGTAGTTACTGTGCATTAAGTTTAGTACTTGTATAATCAAGTACTAAATCCACAGTAATCAGCCTTACTTCTGTGCAGTAGTGCCAGTGCACACCTTTTTAGTGATACTACTGCACAGTAGCCTAATACTGTACAGTAGCACATTAGCACTGTTTGTGCTGTGACACGCTACTACACAGTATTAGGCTACTGTGCAGTTAGCTGCACCCAATGTGTATTAAATGCATAATACCAGTATCCCTATAGTAAATATAATTATAGATCTTTTAATGTGCCATTTTCATGAGTATCTTCACGTTTTACTACTGCATGCTTTACATTACATTATGAGGTCATATATTTGGTACGTGAAGAAACCTGGTGTAATAGTGGTATAAGACTGTCAGGAAAACAAGGTTCTAACTTTCGGAGTTGTAACACACATCCAAAGCAATATTCTCTACCGCTTTGAACCTTCTCTGAACATGAACAAGTCAGTTAACATCTATGTGACTCAGTTTACTCACCTATGAAGAGGGCTGTGAGAAACAGCACCATTTCGTTTCAAGGTCTGTTTTGCCATTTCAAAGGGACAATGTTTTGTTTTGCTGTTTCAAAGCACTGTTCCATTTCATTTTGTTAGAACTGTTTCACTGTTTTGACTCTGTTTCAATGCATTTCAACGTTTTACCCATAGGCTATAATGGGGAATCACAAAAATACCTATAACTTTGTCATTTCTTTTCTGATTTGAATGAAAACAGCAGGGATGGTAGCACCTGCTGAGGCTATGAAGTCTGTCAGGTTTCAAAGAGATAGGTGCAGGGGTTTCTGGAAAACTGCACCTCAAGGTGCTGACAAGCAAAACTCATAACATGTGGGACTTTTTATGCTGTTTTTCCATCCCTCCCCCAGAACACTGTGATTGGAAGAAACCTCAGGGAAGGATCACAGTCACTGGCCAGCTACACCCAGTCAATATCAAAGCAGTCCTTCCTCCCTTTCCCCCTCCCTTTCCTTAGTTTCTGTTTCACTGCAAGCACACTGGGCTTCGAAACTCGAAACGTTTTGAGTGCCCTCATTTTGTTTCAAAGGTGTTTCAAAGCCTTTCGTTTTACTTCGATTTCTCTGTTTCAAGCTCAAAATGTGCCAAAACAGCTTCAAAACGAAACACCCATCAAAATTTTGCACAGACCTAATACTCACCTTTCCTCCCTCATGTGGATGTTAAGAGGCTGGATCAAATGATGTTTTTTCAAGTACAAAGAGATCCTCTGATAAAGCACTATAGATATTCAAAGCACTGTACCCTTTTGTCCCATAGACCTCTACAGAGATTAAAACAAAGAGATTTATAGCTAAATACATTGCTATTGGTATGTTTAGACCAGTTATTTGTGAGTGGCTTTTTTTATTTTGCTTGATAGCTTTTTTAAAATTTTCTTTCTCTTTGTAATTATTATTATTATAGGTCCAATCTTCAGGACAGAAATGGGTTAAATTTGGTTTCATCCTATGTTTCCCAACACTCCCAACCCCTTCCTGGCTGCAGCAGAGAAGAAAAGGATTTTTTTCCCATCACCACCCCCTTACTTCCTTCACTCGCACACTACAAATAATGTTGCTTTCATGGGATAAACTTCATTGACAGAGTTATAACCAGACCTATTATCTATTGCCATTAGAAAAAGCAATACTTCTGGAAAGCCTAAGCTGCCATCTTGGTATTGTCTTATTGGAAGATCATCCATTTCACAATTTACATTTACAGAAAAGATTAGAGGGTCCTTGGAACATAGCCACTTTTTAGAGATTAGCCTAAACTGAGAGAGCAAAATGTGGATCCAGATATGAATCTTTCCAAATTTCAGAACAAGGGGCTTGTTTTAGCCCAGGGAACCAACAAGGAAAAGTCACGATGTTTTGATCAGAATAAGAAAGTTTAGACATGTTCAGAACCTAGCTTTTGCTTTGAATCCATGTCTAATCATGGTTGGTTATAAAATAATTACTCAGCCTTGCTTGCCTTGTTTATTAATGTTATAATTTGAGTGTTACCTGTATGCTAGTCTGTTTTTTTCAAATAATCTATTTGTCTTTTCCTGTGACCTGATAAAAACAGCTTGAGTCTTGCTTTTTGACAAAATAGACTGAAAAGGGGGAGGAGAAAAGGCTTTCATATTAAGATCCTAACATCTCATTGTTGAAAAACCCACAGAGAAACGCTGCATGGGTTATCGTGTGCAAAGCCAGAGTTTCTAAAGGTTAATTTGAAGGTATTTACTATCTGCATGCATCATACAGAGCTTTTCTTTGTTGATGCTGTTGCAGCATAGGGTTAGAAAATAACTCAAACAGGTTATATAGTCACTGTGATATTATCTAGGTGAATTCTACCTCGGGGAATTCCTTCACAGTCAAAAATGTTTTAATCTGTCTGCACGAATATGGCCCTAAGGAGGATTTTACAAGCAAGCAAGCAAGCTAAACAGCCAAAAAGCAAGCAAAAACAGAAAGAAAAGAGATGACACTTTTTATAGCCTTATTTTTAAACAGCTTTGTATCTGCCTGTTTTGAAAAGGTCAGTTGATGTCTCACTGAGTTCCACGTATATGAAGAATCAGAGCCTGGTTACTCTGAAACTGTAGTATAACTATGAATGTGGCCAGGGCACCAGCCCCTGGCCCCAACTTAGAAGAGACACCAATGGAGCCACCACCACTGCTGGCCCAGGCACCACCACTGCTACCCGGGGCACCAAACCTTTTTGTCACTCTTCTGCTTTGGAAAAAGACTGTTTTGTAATAACCCAAACACCCACACTTTGCAGTCTAAGCCCCCTCATGCCATACTGTCAAATGGCATCCTACTGCTAGCATAATATGGCCCTGTCAAAATAATTAAAACATCAGCAGTGTCTTCCTCCCTCTGTCAGTGAAGCAAAAGAAAGGAGTGAAGCTTGGGGAGCCCTTGTGCAATTCTAATTCTGGGCTGTACTATGAGCAACTTGTGACCACTGCAGCCCAGTTCTCTTTAGAGCAGACTGCAGGTTGCTGTAACACCAAATAAGGGAAACAGCAAAACACAAAACAGAACCAGAGAGATCAAAAGGTTTATAGCATGCTAAAACAACCCTTTCTGATTTGTACTCTTCACCATCTGTGCACCTCACCCCATCTCTCTATAATGAGCAAGATCAAAAGATTAGAATCCCCACACCGCTCACATGCTTTGTTTGCGACTGAGAGTTGAATTATCCAGTAAAATGTTTGGATACCTACTCTTATAGATACAGCTAGGAACCTAGCTACCAATCCAGATGAAGAGGGCTTTTGTCCTTGGGTTTGGTTCATGCTCCTCTATTATAGAAAGTGTAGTTAATATATTATTAGGTCATGGAAGCTGGTGAATAGAAACAGGCAAACATTGGAGAAAATTATTTCTTAGATTCTAACACACATTTTGATATCACCATCTTCACATTTTAGGGCCTTGTTACATATTAATTTTAGGCAGCTCCTGGAGCTCTTAACCCCTGTGGACTGTCCACACATTAACATATGAAACTAGTGTTAAGCACTCTTTAGGCAGCTTAAAGTTACGCCACTCCAGCCTAAGTCTACCTCTAAGTTACCCATTAGTTGTGTTACACTAATCTGTAGCCACTTTAGGCTACACATTAGTATCAACACCCCACCCCCTGGATCAGGCCCACTGCTCCCCACCCAGCCTGCCCCACTGGCCCAGATTGGGCCTACGGCCCCCTCCCCATCCCCCTGAATGAGCTGCCACTTCCCTGCCCCTTCCCTCAGCCCACTGCCCCCGCCCAAATCAAACACCATCCCCCACCCCTCCAGCACCCAAGATCCCCACTCACCCCTCCTTCACGTCCCCACTTACTTTTGTGTCTCAGTGCTGTGCTAGGGAGCAGGCAAGGAAGGATAAGCCCCCTGCTAAGCCCCCATTGCCACTTCCACTGTTCTCTGGGCTTGGTTCAGCCTGGAGAAGAGCAGTAGACCAACAGCAACAGCAGCGGTGGTGGTGGGAGCCAGGCAGGCAGGACTGTTCCAGAAACTAAAAGTTGGGGACTGTGAGGCAGGGAAGCAAGGGGGAATTCTTGCCTGATGTGGCAAGGTGGGGTCCCAGACTAGCTGCAGAGCAAGTTTCCCACCTGCCTCTGGACATGCCGCCCACCTGTCTCACGGGCCATGCCTTGTTATAATTAACTAGGTTGTTAATTAAGGCAGGAGTCTGCCCATTGTACTCCCCAGTATTGAAAGGATATCCATGGCTCTGTTCCACCCCTACACTGCAGCCCAAGCCTCACAGATGGCATCTCCGGCAGTTGGCTCAACTGTCCCCTTCACCCATTAGCTGTGGCCCCACTCATGGGACCTTTGGCTTCCATATAAGCCCTGATCTTGTCTCAGGCCAGTCAGGATCCCAAGCTTCTTTGCTTATCACGGGCGTCCCTCGCGGTGGGCCCCTAGTCCTTTTGACCCTTCCAGTCCTGGCCCTAGCATTGATCAGTCGAGTCCCTCAGTTGGGTTTATGCCTCCTACCTGCATTTAGGGATCAGGGTCCCCCATTCCCAGCTCAGGTGCTTCTAGAAGCATGTCTGGCCTACCCTGCTCCAATGGTAAATGACCCACCTGAAGGTGAGGGCTGGGGTTAAGGTGCCCCTACTCGCCTTTCACCAGGATGGTAACTGGCTTGGCATTTCCTGGAGGCTCCTGCACCACTGGGAGGTCACCCACTCCTGGCAGAGTACAGTTTTAGGTCATGCCCAGGACGAGGAGCCTCTGAACCATCTCCTATAGCTCCTGCCCTTACCTCCAGGATGTTGTATTCAACCTAGCAGCCATGTAATGTTACTGCCTAGCCTGCTAGCAGAGAACTGCCCGGTTTATATAGGCAGTCATGGATCTAAAATGGCTGCTGCAATTAAGCACCTGCTGGCTGCTTGTCTTGGCCCTTAAAGTGACAGGCAACTAGAGTGCCTTGCCATACCTGACCAATCTCATCTCCTTCTATGACCAGGTGACGTATCACCTGGACAAGGAAGAAGAGATTGATGTCATATACCTGGACTTTAAAAAAGCTTTTTATCTCATGTCCCTAGACCTCCTCATGGAAAAATTGGCCAACTGTGGCCTTGTCTACACCACAGCCCGATGGCTGGGAAACTGGCTCTGAGGTCAGACCCAGAGAGTAGTGGTTGATGGCAGCGAGTCATTATGGTGCTCCATAACCAGTGGCATCCCCCAAGGCTCTGTCCTTGGACCAGTCCTCAATCAATGATGTGGGCATTGGTGTCAGAAGCACACTGGCGAAGTTCACCGATGACACTAAACTTTGGGGCATAGCGTCCCCACCTGAGGACAGGCTAGTGATCCAGACTGACTTGGATAAGCTTAGTAAGTGGGCAGACACAAACCTGATGACGTTCAATACTGATAAATGCAAGGTACTCCACCTCAGGAAAAAAACCTGCAGCATACTTATAGGCTTGGCAGTGCTACGCTTGCTAGCACCACCCCTGAAAGAGACTTGGAGGTCATGACTGACCGCAAGATAAACATAAGCCATCAATGCGATGTTGCAGCTGGTAAAGCAAACAAAACCCTGACTTGCATCTATAGAAGCTTCTCAAGTAAATCTCAGGATGTTGTCCTCCCACTGTACTCAGTCTTGGTGAGGCCACAGCTAAAGTACTGCATCTAATTCTGGGCTCCACAATTCAAGAAGGATGTCAAGAAGCTTGGGA
>NW_017728992.1:46216107-46216341 GCF_001723915.1 Gavialis gangeticus | reverse complement strand
CCTTGTTACATATTAATTTTAGGCAGCTCCTGGAGCTCTTAACCCCTGTGGACTGTCCACACATTAACATATGAAACTAGTGTTAAGCACTCTTTAGGCAGCTTAAAGTTACGCCACTCCAGCCTAAGTCTACCTCTAAGTTACCCATTAGTTGTGTTACACTAATCTGTAGCCACTTTAGGCTACACATTAGTATCAACACCCCACCCCCTGGATCAGGCCCACTGCTCCCCA
>NW_017728992.1:46203352-46211107 GCF_001723915.1 Gavialis gangeticus | reverse complement strand
AAAACAAGGACCAATGGTCATAAACTCCTACAAGACCATTATAGGCTGGACATAAGAAAAAGCTTTACTGTCTGAGCCCCAAGATCTGGAATGGACTCCCTCTAGAGGTGGTGCAGGGACATACTCTGGACTTATTCAAAAAACGCTTGGATGCTTATCTTGCCAGAGTCCTTTGACCCTAGCTGACTTCCTGCCCCTGGGGCAGGGGGCTGGACTTGATGATCTTCAAGGTCCCTTCCAGCCCTAACATCTATGAACTCTGTGAAATCTATGAGATTAGGTCTGCCATCCCCTTCACCACAGCACTCCAGATCCCCATATATCCCCCTTCCCAGCCCTGGCTTACTTGATGCTCTTCCACATCCTTGCCGTAGGGAAGGGGACCCTGCCTGCCTGGCCACCACTGCTGATGCTCTGTGGGCTGGATGGGCAGGCACAAGGGAGCCAAGGGGTGAGGGCAAGCCAAAAGGGTGGGGGAGGAGGAGGTGGGGGGGCCCCAGGGCTGGTGCAGGGGGAAGAGAAGAACTGCAAGGGGCAGGGAGTAAGGGGGTGCCCAGAATGGGAAGGGAGGGGAATTCTTACCATTCAGTCCTCAAGGCTCCTGGTGGTTTGAATGTGTGACTGCTCCCAACTTGAGCCACTACTAACACTGATCAACATGTGAGCAGCAAAAAGTGCACCATGTAACAAGGCATTCACTTCCCTTCTGACACTCCTTCTAACATATGGATGTTTGCAAATGATCTTGTATTCATGTAAACATGCTTACTGACACGTGTGCCTGTGCATCTTAGTATGATTAAGCATGTCTATTCATTTTTACACTTCTCCTGAGAGAATCACATACCATGCTTTCTTGGTCTGAAAGTGGGACAAGTAAAAATGGAGTGAAGACAGAAACCAACTAATTCTCCAAAGAGAAGAGGAAGAAGGCCCCTCCTTGCCAGACAATTAGGGAACACAAACAAAATCATGTGACCAATCACACAGATCTGGCAAGCATTGAACAATTTTCAATGACAAGAAAATCTCTTAAGAACACGAGGGTCTGATTCCAAATAGCATTCTTCCAAATGATTGACTACAGCAGAATTATACCAGAATTAAAGTTAGTTAATATACTACTGAATCAGTCACAAGACAGAAAGAGGGAGAGAGGGAGACTGCACTAGGGCACAAGCTTAGGACTTGGGAAACCTAAGCTAAGTTGCAAAATATACCACAGGCGTTTATAGGGGCCTCATATAAGCTGTTGAGGGCATATCTATACCACCACCAAAAGCAGTACAGTACTGAAAACATGACAGCTACACTAATTCTGGCCAGAGAATTGCACACACAGAAACATGTAGGAGCTATATGTTTCTGTCCCATGATGCCTGGCACCATATTGAGTCAGCATAGACACAGCCTTAGTCTCTCTGTACCTCAGTTTCTATCCTGTAAAATGGGAACAATGCTAGGATTTTCTCAAATTGGAGAAATAATCCTAATGTTCTGAGGCTCAAAGTAAGCCCCAGTATTAATAGAGCTCTGAAAAACTGATCAGTAACTTCTGAAGTTGGGCATTAGTGTTTACGTATCTGGGAGCAAGAGATTTTGGGTTTCCATGATGACTGAACTTGTGATTTGCATTTGGTCCTGGCAAACAAGCTTTTCACAGAATCCTTCCCCAACAGTTATTAAGATGTTTTGCTCATCCTACGTATTTGAATGTGTTTTGCATTCTGCAACTGGAGGTTCATTTAAAAACATTTTCTGACACAATGATCAGTGAGAACACAGACATCCCGATAAAGAACGAATGGTCTACTAGGCTTGTAACATGAATTCTTACCTCATGGAAACAGATCCTACTTGGATGTTTTGGCATTTTGTCATGTCATAATATGATCTAAAAACATGACTCCATGCTAACACAAGGATACTGAAAACAGCTGCCCCTCTACCCACTACATTTAGTACTTACCTTGTGTTTCAAACATCAAAGTATGCCATTACAAACAGAGAACACTTTTGAATTTTCTCATCTTATTGTCAAGATCAATCTGGGCTAAGTAGCAGCTACTATGATGATTTTAAAAACAAAAAATTAACAGCATTCTTGACTTATTGCCATATTATGACATGTCAATATTAATAGTATTAGCAAGGTCATATTAGGCTCTGACTTGACATAATTGTATATAAGTGTTGTGCTGTGAAATAATGTAAAACAAGTGATAACCCTGAAAAACAAGCAATAATAACCAAACAATAATGTTAAAACAAGCAATATAAATACAGAAAGCATCAAATACAATTTTAAAATAAAATTTAGAACTTCAAAAAATATCAATTTTCTCAGAAAAAAAGTTTTGATAATTAAATATTTTAATTTTGTAACTTTTACCCCTAATGGGAAATTTGGGGAAAAAACTAATTCCATTTTCCAACTTTCTAATAGAATCCTATGTCAGTATGAGCTTTCTAACCAGCTCTAAAGGCACTAATGCCTAGGAGCTCCAGAGATGGACAATGCCTCATGGTTTCCACCCCTAGGCAAAATGTATTTCCTTGCCCAAAAGAGCATCCAAACTAAATATAAGACAAAAGTCTACAAAAAGTTAATCCTATCAGTTCCATGGCAGCAAAGGAACAGAGGATTGTAAGGGAGTTCAGTCCCCTACATTCACAGGCACACATTTGTTCTAATGGGTCCAAAAGATCATTCATTCTGACCCCTCTGTGCCAATTCCGTCACGAACCACCCTATGAATCAATCCCACAGCCCTACAGTGTGCCAGCAGGTAAAGAGCAGGAGACACAAGGGAAACCACCAATTACAATCTGTATTAAATTCTGCAGGTTGGCTTAAAAACCCTGAAGACAATTTCTATTGCATTTGGGAAGGTTGCCTAGAATAATGCATAGAAATAGCTGAGAAAGGAAGAAAGAAACATTCCAAATCAAAATGAAATAAACAGCTTGAAAGTTTCCTAAACAACAGTTTTCCCAAATGAAATATTTTATATCTTGAACATTTTTCTCCTCATGGAAAATCTGTAAAAAAAAAAAAATAAAGCAATACAATTTGACTCGATTGACTTCATACTTATTAAAATTCCTCAGGAATGGGGTACTCAAAATATGCTATGTGTGTAACTAATCATTTTAGTAAATCAACAAGGACTGGCTGCCATTACTAAACCACGGCTTGGCAACGTATGATCTAGCACATGCAACCATGGATTTGATGGCATTTTTTGATGGAGAGGCTCTGTTTGCACTGTGCCGCACTGCAGCTGGATGCTGTGGGCTTTGGCAGAGAGGGAGCTCTCCCTACACTGTGCTGAAGGCAGGTGGCATGGGCTCCAGTGAAGGATGGCAGGGAAGGTCTCCCTGCACCATTCCACAGTTGGGTGGCAGACAGAAGCAGCAAAGGTAGCCATATCCCAGTGCCCATCTCAGGCCCACTCCAGCCCCCTGCCGGAACACATTGCCAACCCCTGAGCTAAATATTAGAACGGGAAAGAGTTAAAAAAAGAAGAACAAACAAGAAAAAAATGGGATACTTGTAAAATAAGAGAATTTGAAAAAAGAGATGTGGAAGATACCCATACAGCCATCTTTCCTATTCGACCCAAGCAACCAGAGGGGAAGACAAAGATCCAATTTCAGTTCCAAAGCAATATGATACAGCAAAAATCACTGACCTGTTCCTTGGTAACACTCATGCCTGGATTAGTTAGGGATCAGAAATTACATCTCCTTTGCATAGATGCACAGCACTGCACTTTAGGCAAACCAGAATTCTAAATCCATGCAGATAACAAAATGGACCAAAGTATTTTTAAGGAACATAGTACATTGCACCCTCCCTGGTACACTCTTTACAGCTCTCTATTTCTAGCTTCTTTACATATTATCGTGAATTAGAACTAATTCCATTAGCCAGTTGGGAATATTTATTCATTGAATTTAACCTTCCAGCTCCTCCACTTCTCAATTCTTGTCAATATGAACAGATCCATATAGCTTTTTTCAAACTTTCTGCCTTGAAAAAAATTCTTTACAAAAAAAATAATTTTGACAGAATAAACCTGACATGACTTAAAACCCAAGCTAGTCATTGCCATTTGTTATACCAAAAAGATACAGTAGTCAGAACATGCTATGTGTGTGGCTGGTCAAAGGAGTAAATCATGGGATATGACTATCATTACTTGACTGGCTAAGCACTAGGATAGAGAAGAGAAATTTAAAAAAAGATACTTGTGAAAAAAGAAAGCCTGAAAGAAGACATATGGAACATACCCATGGACCTGTTTTTCCTGCTCCACACAAGCAACCAGCTGAAGCAGCACAGGGAACAGCACCAACTAAACGGAAAAGACTGAAATCTAGACTGTCCTCAGCGGTGGCAGGTAACAGAACAAGGAGCAGTGGCCTCAGGCTGCAGCAAGGGAAGTTTAAGTTACATATTAGAAAAAACTCTCACACTAAGAGGGTAGCAAAACACTGGAGCAGGCTACCCAGAGGTTGCAGAATCTCCATCTTTGGAGGTTTTTAAGACTTGGTTAGACAAAGTCTTGGCTAGAATGATCTAGGTGAGGATGGTCCTGCTTTGAGCAGGGGCTTGGACTAGATGACCTCCTGAGGTCACTTCTAACCTTAATTTTCTATGAGTCTGTTTCTGTGAAATCTAAGGCATGAGATTATTGGCACAGATCATAGTGTTCAGTTGTGTCACTCTCTACCTGTCTCTCCCTATTCCAGCGATTCTCAACCAGGGTGCCACAGCACTATGGGGTGCCTTGAGATCCTTTCAAGGGTTCCACAATGTTATCACTGTTAGGTTTATAAACTTGATTCACAAGATAAATCCAGAAGTTTCAAATTGAAATCCACACTTGTGGTCTTTCTGAGTTCTTTGCAAAAGAAAAACTGCTCTGTTATTTTTTTTCTTATCAAAAATAAGGTGAAAGCTAAGAGCTGGCATTTTCCAAGGGGTGCCTCGAGTCTACCCAGGGGTGCCTCAAGCCACCTGGATAGCACATGAAGAATTGCTGTAGTACAGAAGAAAACCCCCCATGAATTGCACACCACTGGTTATGACATATCACCCATACGGAAAATCCTCAAACAATTGCAGCCCATACTAGAAAGAGACCCTATTCTTAAAGAGATCTTCCCAGAGCCACCCATCCTAGCCTTCAAACAAGCACTGAACCTCGCTAACCTCATCACCAGAAGCAAACTTCCTCAGGCCCAGAACACACTGAATGGATCCAGACCATGCCATGACAAGAAATACAAAACCTGCCAACACATCTCCTTCACCCCCACAATTACTGCACTTCACAACAGAGCCATCAGCATCCCTGCATCTTACTGTTGCACCTCCAGAAATGTTATATATCTCATCCAATGCACCAAATGGCCTGATGGAAAATATGTAGGAGAGACCAAACAACAACTGCACACCAGAATGAATGCACACCCAAAATCCATAAAAGATAAGAATACCCAATTACCTGTGGGGGCACATTTCTCACAAGAAAACCACTCTTTCTCCAATCTCTAAGTTCTAATCCTCAAAGGAAACTTACAAAACACTTGTCAGGGATGAGCCTATGAACTTCACTTCATCGACCTCCTGGATACTAAAAATCATGGACTAAATATAGACATTGGATTTACGACACATTATAACCTGCCTGACATGCGACTCCCCAGGTCCTCTCCACCATTCATCCCCTTTCTCTCCCCCCCCACCCAGCTTGTCTCTCACCCACTGACTCCTCAATTTACATCTTCACTAACCGTCTATTTTGTATGCATATCAGCCCAGCCTCTGGCTTCTTTACTTTTCATTCCATCCAGGAAGAGCACACACCAACTACTGAAACTTCGTCAGCTTGATAAAAGGTTTTTAAACCCAAAAGCTTGATTTTAAAAAAATGTTTTTTCCAACTATTAAGTTGGTCTAATAAAATATATCATATTCACCCAAAGAACATTGTCTGCCTCAAGTCTAAAAAGTTTGAGAACTACTATCCTACTCCATACCCATATTCCATTTCAAAGGTATACAGACAGTCAATAAAGAAGAAGATGGATAAGGAAAAGCAGTGTATCTAAACACATGTATCTAACCCTATATGGAAGCTACAGAAGATGGCAAGGTAAGTAAGTCAGGCAAAAATATATCTATTCACTCATGAAGGTGGACATTCAGATGCAGATGCATGTATTTGAATAGGGTTTTCCATGTTTGCATGTATAAAAGCTCCTCCCAAAACCACTGGATAGAAAATTGCTGAAATAAGTGGGCATGTAAAACCAAACAAAAGGACTGGGCTAACGGCTGTATGAAAAAACTATTCAGAATCTCACTGAGTATTCGCTGATCATTTTTTTAAATATTAGTCCATCTCTTCCCTTTACAAAAACAGCCCAATTTTAAGTGACTGCCAATAAGGGCAGTTAAAAGGAAAGACAAGGAGCTTGCTTTTAGCCAGGTTAAACAATAACATGCTACCATTTGTGGTTGCTTCCCAGAGGGCCAATGAAATTAACTTGTGGTTAGTTAAATAATAGTTCTAATAAAACAACATCAGATCAAGTAACTGGCGTGCATGTGCAGCAACTCTTTGAAAACATTCAACTCCTGCAAAGGAAAAATTAGGTCAGGAAAACTTATTTTAAATATCTGAAGTAATTGAAGCCAGTAAAAATTGGAACCTTTCAAAATGAAAAGAGTTTTAAATCCTAGTCCCAACATTCTCTTGCAAGAATAACACCACACCGTACTGTTTTCTCTTTTTCCAGATGTTTTCCTTCTTTTCTCTTGTGAAGGCAAAGGGATTAGCTTCTCTCAGGGACCAGAGTTATAATTTAAGCTTTCTTTCATTTCTCCTTTTCAAACTAAGATAAGAAAGATCTGAGCTGCTTGATTTTACATCCCTTGATGGAATATCCAGTGAAATAAGTGAAAAATTAAGGATATTGACTCTCTCCACTAAATTAATGACCAGTCTTTGGGTTGTCTACAGGGCTGCAACTGTTTTTGGCTACAGGAGCTGTAATGCAGAGTGCCACCATATACATAGGCTTATGTTCCTGAGATATTTAGTGGAACCTATTATGGGGTGAAATTTAGGTATATGCATATATATACAATCTGGAATAAAGGGCTTAGGGTATCAAAATTTGCAGGATATGAGTGAGTGAAATCTAACTGCAATTATATACAACCATTGTGCACTGTCTGATACAATTATTACAACTCCTTTAATGATCTATATAGCAATCTATATTCTCTGAGGTTCATTGGGTACTGATCATTTTTCTCAGCTTTTCCTCTCTTCTGTCCACATCCATTATTCTCTCTGCTATGATCTGTGTGGAACTGGGGACCACAGATAAGTGATATATCAAACCTATGCTGTTCACCTGCTCCCTACACAAGGCACCTACCACGGTTAATTTTTGTTAAGGGCTTCTACTTCTCTATCCCAGGTATATTACATCCTTGATCAGGGCTACCAGGAGACAAGGGTCACATAACTGGTCGCATATTTTTACACACACACACACACACACACTATATATATGCGACCAGTTATGTGACCCTTGTCTACTGACATACACAAACACACACCACCAGTCCATTAGCAACTCACTCCTGATCAACTTAGAGTCACAAAAGCATGGCTGTAGTGTAGTCCCTCAGCACAGTTTCAGGAGGTCTGCTCCTTTAAGGGCGCGCGC
>NW_017728992.1:46192398-46203081 GCF_001723915.1 Gavialis gangeticus | reverse complement strand
CTCTCTCTCTCTCTCTCTCTCTCTCTCTCTCTCTCTCTCTCTTCTAGTTCTCCCTCATTGACAGTCATTTACAATTTGCACCAGTGCTCAAAAGCTAGGATTGGGCGCACCACTGTAGCTCCCTCCTGCTGTGGTACAACTTTCAGGGTAGGAGGCATTTTCCCTTGTAACGGCAAACTCAGCACACCAGCAGCCATGAGCTGCTACATCAGTGCACCTGATTAGCACTCTAGAAGGAGACTAGCACAGTGATTATATCTATACTATCCAACTGCCCATCAAGAATGAGGTGGGGGAGCAGGGGGGGATGGAGCACCCCCCAGGCCACTCCCCCTTCCCTCCTGCTACTTGGAGTCTGAGCAGTGCTCATACTGTGTACCACCATAACATTTTTTATGTCAGCACAGAGACAATGCCTGTTTTCAGCCTCAGAGAGTTCAGCATCCATTCAGGGTGGTGCTTGCTGGCAGAATTTGGCCTCTAATCTCTGTTATTTTGTTCTGTGGGCCTAATGGTCTGGTGCATGGTTTGTGCCTATCAAACTCCGTGAAGGAGGCAGAAACTATGAGGATGTTTATGTAATCTGCAGCACAAATGGATGCTGTCAGGGAAGCAGAATTTGCTCAAATAAAGAATGTCTGATTTCTTAAGACAAGAATTAGTTCTCTTACCTGTTAACACACATGCAAACGCATACGCTCTCTTGCTTTCTTATGGTAGATGACTAGCTATAAAAATGAATCTCCCTAACCTGTGCTTGCTTCAGTCAGTTCACATTAGATTCAGGTAGCGGTGAACCCTGCCTTTCAGGTGGGTGGAAAGTACTCGATGAGCTTTTGGGATGAAAGGCAGGTAAAAACTCGCTGAATCTTGTACCTGAGATTCGAGTATTTACCTGTTGGAGCCCTGCATATTAAGGCCCACGCACTTACCCTGCAACACAACATGGAATTTTAATGAATTCATAGACACTGAAGGCCTCCACCCAGCTCCAGTCAAACACACTGAAATCCCTGGCATTCCTCTCAGTTGAAGACATGCTGCATGCAATGGCTTCAAACAGAACATTAAAGCAATCCACCTTCATAATCAACATGGAATAAGGAAGAGGTGATCCCTGCTGTCAGCTTGGCCAAAGCACTAGAGAGTTTAAACACTAAATCCAAAATGAACCCCTATCATTATTCAAGCCCAACAAACTGAACCTCCCAACCAAGGAAGCAAAGAATCTTCACGCAGCCAGGGAGGCAATGAACTAAACAAGTGCTCCCGATGCCAGACCACATGCAGGATTAAAATTCAAATCTGACAACTGAAGTCAAAACCAGACCTCAGTTCGAGAAACAAATCTGGCTTCATCTGCAATATTTTGGGGGAGGGGAAAAAGATAAAACTCCTCAAGACCTTTTCTCAGCTTATATCCAAGCCTGGGAATCTACCTGCAGAAGGACCAAAGAGAAAGTGCAAAAGGACTTAAGGCCAAATTAAATCCTAGCCAGAACTAAACATATTCCAAGCTTACCACAGAAAAAAAAGAGAGAGAGAGAGAGTGTTTGATTCTGCTCTATATCAAGAACTGCCATCAATCTGATAAAGAAATGTAATCGCTATAAGTGCCCAAGGCTCCAAACTTGTTTGAAATGTTGGCACAAAAGCCTCCACACCTATTGGAACATCATTTCAGGGGCTCTGTTCTGATGGTTAGAATCTTTATTTTAATTTCTCGCCTAAATTTATCCATGGCTAATCTGTATCCATGTAGTCTTTTTTGGACATTCTCTTTTAGCTTTAATGGTTCTTTTCAGGAGCGGATCTCAGATTTCCCAAAGGAAGGTGCAGGAACAGCAACCCATGCTGCAAGGGTGGCTGCACCCTCTGCTCCCAGCCTCCTTTACCCCCACCAGTGCAGTCAGACCACATTGCCAGAGCTTCTGGGGACTTTTTAAAGTCCTAAACCAGGTGAAAATACCCCCTTCTTTCCCCATCCTATTCAGAAGCAGGTCCCCTTCACTCCCCTTCCCCCATGTTGACAGCCAACATTGCTCCCCCATGTTGACAGCATCAACATGGGGGTTTGAGAGTACTTCCCTCTACCCTGCCTGGTCATAGCTCAGGGAAAAGGAGCCCATTAGACTATTTCATAGCCACATCACACTGGGGGCTCACAGTAATCCTGTGATCAATTAGTTTGCCTGGTACCTTTCTCCTTAGTTGTTTCCAGTTGAAGAGCTCCCATCTTACCTCAGAAACTCTTGTTATTAGTCCCTAAGTGCATGGCTTTGCATTCTGTACTGTTTTCATCCTTTTCTATTATGCCAATCCTTAGGATCACACACTTTTTTCCTAAATGTTATTTCTGTCCTCTTCTTTATTGACAATATCTCCCAACTTTATGCCATTAGCAAGCTCTGTTAGTGCAGTCCTATTTTTTGTTAGGTCATGAATACAATATATAAGAGTTTGATCCCCAAATTAATCATTGAGAAATTCCACTAGAAAACCATCTCCAACCTCAACACAGCCACTTGTTATCTCCCCTTTAGCCTTTGTTTTACCTACCTGACATTTCTTGTGCAATTCTCTGTTTTAACTTAATTCCCCAGGTGGCACTGTATCAAAGGCTTCATTGATGCAGTGAGACAGGTAGAATTTGAAGCCCGTATAAATTAGATGCACTCCATTTCATTTGCCTAGAAATTCAGTTGTCTTTTGCATTTTATCCCATTTTCTATTTATGTCCATGCCTTTAATTATTCTTTCCTTCAAAATTTAGTTCAAAAGCTTTTCACATTACTGAGGTCAGACCAAGAGGCCTATACTTGCTTGGATCACTTCTGTCTTTTTCTTGTGGTGGTTCAGCCATATGGTAAGACTCTTCATGTGATAATTTTATTTAAAACTCTTACTACTATGATTTTACACTCTTATTTTTTCAGAAATCTGGGGTGGAGACTATTTTTCTCCATTGAGCCCTTTTTCTTCCAGTTTCACCTTGGATGTGGTCATTTACATTTCTGTTTCCTCATTTCCATTAGCCATCCTGCCTTTGCCCCTTGGCTCAAAATCATCACCTTTTCTAAAAACTGAGGAGAAGAATCCATTTGGCTTTGGGGTCATAAACATTTTTAAATTTCTACCCCATTTGCACTACATAGCAGCCTCACATCATCTGTCTATTATTTCTTTTTATGTACCTGAAGAACCATTTTTTAGTGGTTTAGTGTCCTTTGCAAGGTCTACCTCAACGACTTTTGGCAACTGTCATTTTGTCCATAGACTTCCTGATCTCCTGAATGTAACATTTTTGCTAGCTAGTCCTTTCCCCCTATTCCTTGTAGGCTCTTTGTTTATTTCTAATATCCTGTTTGAGGTGGTTATCTATCCAGATAGGCCTAGGGTCTTTCCCTACCACGTTTCATGTCCCTGACGTCCCATCACTACTCCCCCCCCACCCCCCTGCCACCTTATTCGGGATACCACTTCTAAATAGTTTTCACTCCTCTGACCAAGAGAAATTCTTCTACATTCAAGTCCCTGAGTCCAGTTGGCTTCACTTACTAGTTCCCTTTGGTTTATCAAAATTTTACTTTTTGAAGTCAGAATCCAAATGCAGGCCTACTTTTATCCTTTCCATGGACAAACTGAATCAGATCATAATCGTTCAGCTCAACATTATTTCTTTAAGCTACATTTCCATAATGTTCTCACTATTATCAAGAACAAGTCAAATATAGCATCATCTCTTCATGGTTCAGTGACTACCTGGTGAAGAAATCTGTCAGCTATCACACCCAGAAATATCTGGGCCCCATTATTACCAGTAAATTTTGTTTTGCTAGTCTAAGATGTTAGATTCTTCCACAATGACAACTCCAGCTGATACATGTCTCTTCTATAACATATTCATGCCTGACCCTCTGGCAGACTTTCAATACTACCCCTCTTTTGCCGTCCTCATCCAAAGTGATTTTGACCCAAATGGACTCTGCTTTATCCATGTGATCACTCCTTATTTCTTTACAATCTCTAACAAGGGTGTCAAACATCTAGCCCATGGGCTGGATTCAGCCCCCCAGAGCTGTTCCCTCTAGCCTCTGGATAAGGGCCTCTGGGGTCCTGTTGGACATGGCTGTCTATAGGAAGGGAGCAAGTGATGGCTATGCTGACACAGCCCCACTTGCTTTGCCACCACTTGACCTGCCACCACTCACCACACTGCTCCTTGACGCATTGTTGCCACTAACACTCGTGCTGCATGTCCTACCACCCTGCTATTCTGCTGCTGCTCCTGATGCCTCTGCCACTTGCCCCACTGCTGCCAGGTCTAGGTCCAATATACAAGAATCCCTGCTCCAGATCTGGCTTAGTGTGTAGGGAGAGTTCAACACCCCTGGTCTATAAACATCATAGAATCATAGAAAAGTAGCACTGGAAGGGACCTCCAGAGGGCTGGACTAGATGACCTCTGTCTGAGACAGAGTTTTCTTTAGTCTGTAAACCCCAAGACCCATCAATGAGCCCTGGAAGGGATCATCCTGGCATTGGGGGATTCCCACTGCCACCAACAATGTGAATCCATCAGCTCTTCCCTTTATTTATTAATTTCCTGAACAGCATGTACCCTTCAATGCCTGTGTTCTAGTCACATCTGTTATCCCCATAGTAACTTTAATTTTTCCATTTTGTTACCTGGGCTTTTTGCCTCAGTATACAAATATTTGAGTCGTTTCTTACTGATCATTCCCAACTGCCTATGCTTTATATCCTGGCAGACCCAGGCCAAGTTATTCAGACATGGAATCCATTTATGAAGACATGTTTAGTTGAGAACCCTGAGGTATAATCGTCCTTGGGCCTTAAAATCAAACTTAAAAATACCAGATCTCCATCAACTTTGACCTTAAGCTCTCTTTTTCACACAAACAAAAACATATGTGGTTGGCAGACACATTGTTTAGTCATCCCTGATTGCTAAATCTGTACAAAACTCTGGAATTTCACCTTGCAAAAGTTCATGCAAACCTTTTTTTTTCTTATGGGCTTTGGCTAAGGTGAGCTCAGATGAACTCTATACTCAAAGCCAAACTTTCAGAGCAGTCATATTTTGCCAGCTTTGGAATAAATGGTTTTGCAGGCTTTCCTTATAGATTTGCCAAGGTTTGCAATGTTCAGCAAACCTGACCATCATTTTACACAGCTTACTACCCAATTTTTTTCCTGACAAAGCAGAGGTACACAAATGCATTTTCTGGTACTGTACCCTGGTGACAACTGTCTTGAGACTTAATAGATCAAGATTTTTTTTTCAATAAATCCAGAATTCTGAATCCCAATCCTTCCAAATTCTGCTAAAACGTGAGAAATGAGAGTCAGGTTGAAAGCCATTGTTATCTTATGGCTTTCTTTCTGAGTTGGAACAAATCACACACACACACACACACAGAGTTTTTTCTGCTTTTCCACACAGCCCTTCCCACACACACACACACACACACACAGAGTTTTTTCTGCTTTTCCACACAGCCCTTCCCACACACACACACACACACACACAGAGTTTTTTCTGCTTTTCCACACAGCCCTTCCCACACACACACACACACACACACAGAGTTTTTTCTGCTTTTCCACACAGCCCTTCCCACACACACACACACACACACACAGAGTTTTTTCTGCTTTTCCACACAGCCCTTCCCACACACACACACACACACACACAGAGTTTTTTCTGCTTTTCCACACAGCCCTTCCCACACACACACACACACACACACAGAGTTTTTTCTGCTTTTCCACACAGCCCTTCCCACACACACACACACACACACACAGAGTTTTTTCTGCTTTTCCACACAGCCCTTCCCACACACACACACACACACACACACACACACACAGTTCTTTCTGCCTTTCCACACAGGCCTTGCCTCCCAGGTCCCTAACCACGTTTATTGCTCTGCACTGGACTCTTTCCAATCTGTCCATATTCCTCTTGTAGTGTGGGGGCCCAAAACTGCATGCAGTACTCTAGATGAGGCCTCACCATTGCTGAATATAGTAGAAGAATCACTTTCCTTGATTTGCAAGCGACACTCCTGTGGGTACAATCCAGTATGCTGTTGACTCGAATCCCCAGGTCCCTCTCTGCAGTACTGTAGCCTAGCCAGGCATTCCTCAGTCTGTATCTGTGCATGCAGATTCCAAGGACAGGACTTTGTATTCATCCTTATTGAATTTCATCTTGTTGATTTTTGGACTGTTTCTCCAATTTATCCATGTCAGTCAGATCCTAGGCCTACCCTCCAGAGTGCCTGCAACTCTACCCAACTTGATGTTATTCACAACTTGGCTAAACATGCATTCAATCTCATTGTCCAAATCATTAATGAAGATGTCAAACAATACCAGACTCAGGACAGACCCTTGGGGAACTGCACTGGTACCTCCTCCCAATTAGATATTGAGTTATTGATGATTACTTGTTGAATATGATGACCTAACCAGTTATGTATCTACCTTTCATTCTGTATTGACACAGGATGAAATACGACTGATCCTATAGCTCATTTCCATTTCTGATCCTTGGACACAAGAATAGAGATGAATATAGTTTTTGGAAGAACTCAGAATCGTTGCCAGGGATTTGTACATATTTTTAATTACTCTTTTGTCTAATCCTGTCCCTTGCACCTCCTTGCACTGTAGACTTGTAATCATTTACCATACTAGACATAGCACACAATAAGATCACCTGTACTATGGGTATGGTTAGTTCTATCAAAAGTGCTCTACCTTAGTAGTGCACTAGAAAGAAGCTGACTGAAGAATAAACAAATGATTAAACAAGCAAGGCCCCCAGGAATATAAAAATGCTTGCAGTGGAGGAGCCATTATATGCGTTTGTCTACACCCATTTAAAAAAACCCTAAAAACTTGTGTAGGCTTTTAATAATTATTGAAATGATAAAATTAAAGTAATTTATTCAGTATCACAGATCAAAACCTTGAGTCTCCTCTGCCATGCGCAGACATAAAATGCCTGAACCAGTGTCACCAACTGCCCTTACTAATTTCATTACAGGAGATACCAGCACCTCAATTTACAGAACGTGTCTTTTGACTAGAACTGAGAATCAAAACCTTGGGGCACCCCAGCGATATCGCGGGACTAATATTTCCAGATGGCATTTTTTTTTTTTTACTCTAGAATAAGTTTAACCTGATTTAATCTAAATGGACAAAAGAATACGGAAAACAGCAGAGGAGTCTGTTAATTTTGAATCCTCTAGCATGGATCACTGTGCAAGAAATGGCCCAGTGAAAGAATGAAAGTATGTGGCTAGAAAAGGGAGGAATCCCATCTTCAGCACTCAGAGCTGGATGCTCTGATTTTATAGAAAACAGGCCTGTAACTTTAGGTGTCTAAATAAGGAGACAGAGTTGTCAAAAATCAGTGAAATTTAAGTGCCTGAAAAAATTCTTTAGCATAATTTGGTTGAGAATGAATTGCCAAATGAAGACTCTAACACCTTTTGTCTGGTCTTATTCTGTTGAGAGGCACTGTCTCTAGTCACAGACCATCTCTATCTGCTGCACTCATTCCCTCTTTCCCTAATATGATAAAATAAGCCCCCTGTCTCCCCAGGCTTGTGCAACTGCCTCTCACTTATTTACCCAAGTGCTGCTCAAGCCCCAAAGAAGCAGAGTCAGCTGAAACAGGAGCATTCCCAGCTCTGACATGTAATGTACTTGCACTCAGTACTAAATAAACTTGGAAAAATGTTCACAATGCAGCTGTGTGCACAAGATGCTGCAACCTGAGGGCAGATATAATTATACACAAACAAGATACTTAGGATTTATGCTTCCCTCAAATAAAAATGTGTGCTATTCATGCCAATCTCAGCACTTCACGGTATGCCTGTAATTTGAGACAGAAACACAGATTCCTTACTGAGGAACAGAGACAAATTCATATGTTGAATACCTTTCCTACTTCATTTTCCATTATGCTTTATAGGGATGTTTAATACTTATCACCAGAGGAGATAGACTGTGGGGAAACATTTGGCTATATTGGTTGGGCAGCATGCTAACTTTTAAACTTTGAACATTCCATGGGTACCAAAATCCAAAAGCTAGAGTTAAATCTTGACCCCATTGAATTCACAGAAGCTAGAAATAATCTTAAGAGGCCATCTAAGCCAACTCCTCCCCCGCTATTAGGAAGCAGGAACAAGTATGTCTAGAACATTCCTGTAGGCCTTTCACCTAACCTGTTCTTTAAAAACTTCAGTGACGGCAATTTCACAGGCTTCAAAGGCAGACTCTTCTGGTGTTTATTAAATTCTCCTTAGAGTTACACTAGCTATTTTGAAAAACCTTCTGAATTTTCTTTTCTGTAAATTAAACTTTATTTTCCTGTCCTACCCCTACCCCACCTCAGGAATATGTAGATCAATCAATCAATCAATCATTGTCCTTTTTATAACAATCTAATCTATATTTCCCTGGTCTTCTCTTTTCTAGAGACTAAATTCCTTCAACTTAACCTCAATGGTTTCACTATTCTTATCATTCTTGTTGCTCCCATTTGCCTACATCTTTCATAAAATGTGATTCCCAGAACAAAAGGCAACTCCCCTGGATTGCAGGGAGCAAGATTTCCTATTAAGCACTTTCATGAACCAGATAAAAAGGTGAATATAAGTTGGTCGTAATGGCTAAGGACAGACAACACATAAACTGGTTTAAGTGATCAGAAACTGGTTTAAACCTGTAACAGAACAGAAGTTCAGTGCATGTAAACCAGTTTGAAAATGACTGAAATCAATTCAAGATAAACCTAGTTGAATGTAGTATCAGACTTAACTGATTTGGGTCAAACCAGTTTATGCAATGTCTGTTCCAGACTCCTTGCTGGTTTACGTTAAACTAGACTTCCCCAGAATCCCAGCATACTCTCTGGGCTGGGCAGGGCTCTCTGCTCCATGGCAGGGCTGGCCCTTCCCCTCTGCTCTCTGGCTGGAGCTCCAGCTGAGACTGCAGGTATCTGCCTGACTTTTCCCTGCGAAGCAGGAATTATTCCCCTCTGCCTTACACCTCTCAGCATTAGCTATCAGACCACATGCTGGCTACAGTCTATGCTGTGGGAGACAACGGCAGACAGGCTTTTTGGAGCTAATCAACAGGTAACTAGTAATATCCTTCCTTAGAAAAGCCATTTAGGAAGAGCTTGAACTCATGGAGAGAGGCTTTGTTTTCTTAATGGGTTGATAAATGGTGAGTTAGGGGTGATAAACATTCCCTGCTGAGATGCTAAAGAAGGAGGGGAACGTGAGAGTGTCCTGCGGGGCCCTGGCCATGCCTCCCTCAGTTCAGCACTGTCGAAGGGAAGGGAGGGTTACTCTAGCACCCCCTGGCTTCTAGCCTGAGCCATTGCAGGTGTGTGCCTGATTTTTTTCAGTCCAGAGGGGAAGTTTGTGCAGCTACAACCTGGTTTAGTCTAGCCAGTTTAGACTAACCTGCAAAGATTAAATCAATTCAGGCTCAAGCTTTTTGAACGCCTGTCCCTAGCCAATTGGAGTGATATAGTTAGCCACATTAGTCTGAAGTCAAATAGAAGACAGGGTAGATTAGCACCTTATGGACTAACCAAAGAGACAGACAGACCAACCCACCAACTGACTTCTTTGATTAGTCCATACTGTGCAAATCTACCATATTTTCTACTTAATTAGACTTTGATACACCAACAAACACCTTTAGACATCTTTTAAACACCTTTAGAAACTTACTTGTACCCTCTAAACAATATATAACGGTATCTCAACTGACATAACTCATACACTAAGGAGCTGGAAGGAGGCTTAACAATATTAAGGTAAATATTGTTTCTAACAACAAGAAAATCAACAAGAGGACCAACTCATACCTTAATGCGCACATTGTTAATAATTGTTCTGTCTTTGGAATGCAAGTTACATCAATTTAGACTTGCTCTTGAATTTTGCCTCAAGGTCCTATAAGAATAGATGGGAGAGCTAATGGCATTTCTAGTACTTTGTCAGGCTGGACAAACCACAAAAACAAGTATTTTCTAGTTGTTTGAGATTGTCTATTTCCGTTCCTGCCCATAACTAAGAAGTAGAAAGTTGAAATCATTTATTCAACTGTTAACCTCAAGGGGGGAAAAAAGTTCCAGTCAAGCACAGTTAAAGTTGCAGGTTAAGAAGGGTCAGGGAGTCAACATTTTGTTATCAGTTATGAAAGCTATTTCATAATAGTCATGAAAAAGTCACCCGCTTTCTTTTGCTTAGGGGTTCATGCAGCATGGACAGCCAAGCTGTGCAAAAGATTAAATGAAAGAGGGTCAGTCTCTTTTGAATCCACAGACTATTCACCAACATCATTATGTCTCAGGTCTCTAACTACCTGATGTATCTTTGGGACATCCTTGCTATTACTGGAGACAGAGAATTTCCAACTGGCCTGAAAGGCAGAAATGCATATTATAGAAATATCTGACAGGAAGAAATGTCATAATGCACATGTCTTTTGCAAGGAAATGTTTATTTATAGGCAATCTGCCAGTCTCTTAAATTTCCTCCCAGGATGATCCTTTTTAACTACAAGCCTTCTGATCCTTGGGCCTGAAACAAGGAATAGGGGGACTCTCAC
>NW_017728992.1:46184213-46187398 GCF_001723915.1 Gavialis gangeticus | reverse complement strand
ACAAGCCTTCTGATCCTTGGGCCTGAAACAAGGAATAGGGGGACTCTCACTCTAAGGGGCAGCTATTCATAAAAGATGATCACCACTTAAAATCCATGTTTTTACTTAATTTTTAAAAAAAGTATGTATGTAAGTGAGCAACTGTCTATAGCTATATTGGGACTGAATCCACCAAAATTCCATGTCCTTTCTAAAACACTTTGGCTATCAACCCTGTATCCCAATAGTCCAGGGTTGCAATCTCTCTCTTATTCCCTTATCCCCAACACCTGTAAGTAGATGCTTATCTGCCTCCAGATTGATTTAACCTAGTGGTCCCTGAATAGGCAGTTCACTTACTGGGATTAGATGTACACTGGTACTCTACCTCCTAGTTAATGCTCTCTTGAGTCCTTGTTACCATGTAAGTTACATGCCACTGATCTTGCTTTACTCTGCTTCCATATGTTGTTTTTTTCTTTCCTTATTTGTTTATCTGGAAGAAAAAGTATTCCAATTTCTTTTCTCTTTTTTTTTTCTCTTTTTTTTTTTTTTGGAATCAAACCAATTAGAGCAAGTCATGTCATTCAATCCATATTTACCACATATATAAAAATTAGATCGTGGAGGACTATTTTGTTCTTGCCAGCATCATTTTAAAGCATCTCATGAAACAGGCAGGGCTTCCACTCTTTTTGCTGTAAGACATTTCCACTACTGATTAGATCTTTTACTACCTGTTTCCCAAAATATATTAAATATGCTTTACATAAAAATGCTGATTATAAAAGCCATAGCATGGTGTAGACTTTTACTTCTCTTCACTGCTGTTTCTGTGTGGTTTGGCAGAGTATTTTATTTCTCCAGTGGAAACACAGTGCATCAACTGAGCCTTGTGACCTCATCTTTATATCACTGCTAGTGCCAACTAGTAGCAAACATAGAGTTTAGTTTCTTACAGATGATGAATCCATTAAAGCTGTCATGCACCTGGCATCTTACACCATGACTTGGTGTAAAGATTGATCAGGAACTGAATTACTTTAGAAGACTAATATTTTCTTTGTTTCAAAGATCCAAATAGAGACTTGAAAAGAAAGAATTTTTTAGCTACCAGCAATCCATTCTACAGCGTATAGATGATAAATTAACTGTTTGAATTAGGGAGGGAAAAAAACATTGAGACTAGAGCTTGATCTAAAATTAGCAATATTTGTGGCTTGGCAAAAGTCTTCAATGTTGTTAAATCAAAAGGGCAAAGAAAACCTGCAGCTGCAGTTTGTCTTCTTATATAAAACATTTTCCAAAAGCCACATGCATCATTCATTCTAGAGATGCAGCATTTACCCCCACCCTTACTTAACAGCAAGCTCTCAGTCTCCTTTGAAGGTTGTTATATATTGTCAAGTAATCAATGTTTCAAAGCTTCTTATTAAAATCTGATATCTTCTTGGGCAAGCCCATGTTAAAACCAGCCTTTTCACCCTAGTCATAGAAAAATGTACCTTGTGATACATTGAGTGGAATCCCCTGCTCAAAGCAGAGACATCTCATTGTTTGCATCATGCAGCCCACAGCACATTGGGACCCCAATGTCAACTGGGGCTTTGTGACAATATCATAATATAAATTAAATACTATTATCATTTGAATCTCTGACAGGCATTATAACAAACAGGACCATTTATACACAAACTCTGAGAAATGTGTCACTCTCTAGATGTGTGTCTTCTGTAGACTAAACAGAATGCTCCTACCATCGGCAGACATGCATAAACTACAATGGGAAATTGCCCAAATAGCACTTTTAGTAAGAACCTTGGGGTTTGGACCCAGATATAGAGGGCAAAAAAATGTTAAAAGTCCCTCAGGAATGCATTGCTTTGATATTTAATACAAAGCAACCACAGCTTTTCAAGGTAAACCTTCTACCAGCAGAGCTACTGCCTTACCAAGGAATAGTGGGGAGAGAAAGACTATAATTAAAAAGCAGCTAATAATAATAAAAGGAGACACCTGAAGCTGAAGCACCATGTCACACAAATGTTTCCCAACACCATGTGCAAAAATGAGACCTGTTAGTGTGGCAATCCTATGGAAGGAAGAGGGTCAAAGAGTAATGGCAGAAGGAAAATGTAGCCAAGTGATTGCTCATTGCCATATACCCACCTCTGTTACCTCTCCAAAACAATGCAGAAGCTCACCCTTAGAAGACCTAGTGAAACATAGGCAGCTGGGGGAGATGAAGGAGTGGCAAAGTAGTGATACATCCAGTGCCAATCACATGGTTAGAAAATAGCATTGGATCTCCCCAGATACCCTGTGACCCCATCAGGATGTTCTCCAGTGGCAGCCACTAGCCATAAGCATACTGAACCAGCTTTGCCATCAGCGGAGTATGGAGAATGAGTCCATGGGTGAATCTGACCCTTGCTTCCCAGGGTTCAAGGCAAGATTTCTTGAAGATCCTCTGACCATGCACCTATTGGCTCATCCATATCTCAGACACACTAAGAGCAGAGATATACTACAATGATGCAACTCCCCAGATACCATACAGGTCTTAAGGGCTGTGCAGGAGGAGGTGGAAGAGACCCAGTAATCCTAAGAACAGCCACTTCTGATGAACAGATCCATTGATAGTTAAATTTCTACTCACAAATAGAGTTGAGCCAAAGCCCAGAAACTTCAGATCCAGATTCAAACTTTCTAGAACATGACTTATGTGGGAGAGTTGTGCCTGAGCCTTTAGTTTGGTTCTGTAGATAAACAGAACATCCCTCTTCCATGTTATACAAAAAATATTTATGCAAGTACTAAAAGATGAGATGCCTAAGTCAGAGAAAACTCAGGAAGTACGTTTGTGTGCTCAATCCTATGTATTCCAACAGGACATTTCATTAAATGCTTGCAAGTACAATAGGATGCATATTCTATGTGCATATATATATACCAGACAGCATTTGTTTAGCACAGTGATTCTCAACACAGGTGTTGAAAGATCCTTTTAAGGGTGCCATGCAATATTAGCACAGTTAGGTATGCAAATACCTACACAAGTCACAGGATAAATTGAGAGATTTCAAATAAAAATCCATAGTGTCAAAAACATTCTGACCTGTTGTGGTCTGAGTTCTTTGCATCAGAAGAACTGTTCTAATATTTTTCATAGTCAAAAAATGAGTGAAAGATAATACCTGGCACTT
>NW_017728992.1:46169889-46179213 GCF_001723915.1 Gavialis gangeticus | reverse complement strand
TTTTCATAGTCAAAAAATGAGTGAAAGATAATACCTGGCATTTCCCAAGGGGTGCTTCGAATCTAATGAGGGGTGTCTTAAGTCTAAAAAAGTTGAGAACCACTGGTTTAGTACATTATAACAGTCATCATTGGTGATTCCTCAGTAGAAGGTGCAGACAGACTATTTAGCAAAGGACACAAGGAAACAGGACAGTGTGTTATGTTACTGATGTAAAAGTATAAAATGCAATTGCTAGGTGGAATTATGAAGGTATCTGGTAAGGTTTCACCACTGATAACACACATTGGAACCAATGACAGTGTCATGTAGAAATATACAGATTAATGAAGAGTTAAGGATGTTGGAAGAGAACTGAAGAAGAGAAAAATACAAAAGCAGTCTTCTTTAAATCTCTTTGGTTCAATGAGCAAGAAAAGGCAGAAAATACTGGAGGTGAACTGCTAGCTGGGCAACTGGCATAGAGATGAAGGTTTAGGTTTCATGGAACACTAGACCACACTGCAGTGAGAGAAGGACTGTACAAATGGGATGGCCTCTGAATTTCTTAAATTATAGAGCTGATAGTCAGGTTTGGAGCATAGATAGAATATCAGGAGAAGTTCTAAAAAGGCAAATATGGTACAAGTTCAACTCACTGGTGTCATAAATTGGATCCATGTGACAAAGTGAAAAAAGATTTTTTTCAATTGCTTGCTTATAGGTTGATGTTAGGAATCTGATCACAAGTAAGAAGAATTAGAAATATTTATGTCTGAGAAAAAAAGATCTTACAAGCTCAGGAGAGACTGTCAATGAGGATCTGTTATAGACCATTAAATCAAGCTAGAGAGCAGGATAAGGTATTTCATAAATACCCCTATCATGCCTGGAAAGAAAAAATAATGGTGTTTTAGTGGACTTCAGGCTTAAATCTCCTGACATACTTGTTGGAGATCTCATGCAGCCCACAGTAAAATGATCAACAGGAATTCCTAATGAGAACAGATGATAATTTTCTAATATAAAAAGGTATTGCTTGCAACCTAAGGCAACTTTTTAAAATCTCATATGTTGGATAAAGATTAATTAAATCACTAGACTGAAAGCTTACTGGAAATCTGGAGACCAGTGGTCATGATTATACTAACTATATTCACAATCAGTAATATATACACTAGTTGGGCCAGATTTTATTCCACCTATTAGGTAGATAAATAAACTTAGGCATCTAAGTGTGATTTTGTTCCATCCTGTTCAAGTCCCTGAAAATCCATTAAGGCATCTACTTTTCTAACACACCATCATCTGACCCTTAAGACTGAGTTATAAAAACAATGAGAAGGATGGCCCACCCACTTTGTCCATCAGCTGACCCTTCACTTCCCACATACAAACCTCTTAACAGGAAGAAGTGTCTGAGCAACAGGGCTCTACCTGATCCATGACTGTTCTGCCATGCCCTCTGGCTTGACCTTCCAGCTTCCCTTTTGGGTTATTAGTTACCTTGCTCTGTAAATACTCCTCTGGTACCTTTGACACAGCATGCTTTCAGACTCCAGTCTCTGACTGACCTTCTTGCTGCCTGACCCAATTTGTCGCCTCCGGATTCTGCTCACCCATCCTGACCTGTGTCATCACCTTGATCCCCAAGTGGCTCCAGGCACAGCCACCCACATCCCTGCATGACACTTGATTATACTGTGTAAATGCCTTCCTGGGGGAAAAAAGTAATGGACTAATAAAGGACTCCATAATCTCATATGGAAAATCTAGCAAGACTTGTCAGTTGGAAACTAAAGCCAGACAAAAACAAATCTGAAGTCTGTTACATTTTTTCCCCCAGAGGGATGGGGTAAATACACTCCTAGGATGAAAATAACCAATAAATAGACAATCCATCTGTTGATGCCTTGTGAGGAAGACTGGCTTCTTTTATGCTTCAGCTAAACACAAAGTCGCTGGTCTCAATGCAGGGATAACTACATGAAACATAAGGACCTGTGACATACAAAAGGGCCAGACTTGATCTAAAGGTCCTTCCTGTCCTTAAATTCTTCAAAACTATCTTTATATTTCCCAGTGGCTATAGCTCTGAAAGGAATTAAGGAAACCTTTGTATCTGCCACATACCTATTGTCTGTTGCTTGACCTTGGACCAGCCACATTTTTCTGAACCTTACAATCATAACTAAATAAATAGGACTAGAAAGGCACTTAGGAGGTCATCTAGTTCCACACCCTTCCCAAGGCCTTATTTTTCCTCCACCAGTAAAATTTTATAACTAACTTACTCCACTTTGAGCTATACCTGAGAGAAGGGATGATAGAACTACCTATAATTAAGGCTGTTCAGCATTTCCCATCCTAAGGTCTGCTTTCAGTTGCTTATAAATTTGCCATATTTTAACTGCCTGGGCTAAAATGGCAGGCTTTTTTATGTAAATGTCAGTAAATAGTCAGGACTGGCACTAGCAAGATCCTGATTTAATCCTTACTTCTACAGCAAATTTCTGTGATCGTCAATACTGTAACTATCTTAAGACACCTTGATTATCAGTCTTGCATCTGTAAAATGGAGATAGTAATAGAGCTCCATTAAAGATTATAAAGTGCTCACATATTGTGGTAAGGCCATTTATGTAGATTGCATGATCGATTTTAGGGAAAAGGTCAGTTTCTAAGTGTTACTATACAGTGGCTATCACAGAAGACTAACTGTATATCTAAGTGTCCTAATAGATAATAGTTGATTATTATTGATAATAATAGTTACTATTGATAATAGTTATTCTTGATAATAATAAAAGATATTGCCTCTACCCCAAGAGTTTTGTCTGTCTAAAAACATTCTTAAACAGATCTTAGATGATCCAAACAAGGGATGAAAACTTTAAAAAAAAAAGTTGCTCATAAATGTTATAATGGGAGGAAAACTTACCAGCGTTGGAACCCACAATACTTACCAAGAGATCCTTCTGGTAAAGATAAAACACAAGTGCATCACATTACAGCTAGACTTTTCAAATTAAGGAGGTAATTGATAGAGAAGTGTGATCCATTTTGGAGCTGGAGTTTTTGAAAAATCTAACTCCTTTGGAAAGTCATACAATTCATTGGAAATGCCATCCCCATCTAATTTAAACATAAGGTTTTCTTCCCAATAAGATTAATTTCAGTATTTGTAGTTTGTAAGTAAATAAAACTTTATATATTAATGACAGACATCTACACCATAAAACTAGACTTGCAGATGTGAAGAGTCCTACCTCTTGTGTATTTACTGGTATTTTTCCATGACAGTTTTCCTTCTTTTCTACCCATTTCTGATTTTTTTAAAATTAATTTTTGGTATAATTTTCAGCCTCGCTAACTTCGCTGTCTCTCTTTTCTCAGCCTGTCCCAATCAGAGACCAAACCCAGTAACATTAGAATGCAAGTGGAATGTTCACACCCATGTCTTAGCGTGGGTTCAGTATTAGCCACAACAAGTTCATACATTCCCTAAAAAGCCAGTCCCACCTATGACTCTTTCTTAATATTTTGCTAATGGTTAAATTGTTTTCATAAAGCAACATTCCCCATTCTTTCACAATGGAAAAAGCCTCCTTATGCCATTTGCCTAGGTATACTTATAACAAAGTATTAGGCTAGTTAGTTCATTATTATTTTTTCAGTTGTCCAATTTAAATTCCAATATGTACCTAATAAATCCCTGAATGAAGAAGAATTACTAGTACGCAGCAATTATACTGCATGAGCAGTAGCTTTAGATACTGAAGCAGCAGTGCTTCACTAGCAAATGAGCAGGTTGAATCAATCAGATAACTTTCAAATGAGTTGGTCTATTTTAAGAGGTGGAGCAAGCATGGAAATGAAGTATATTCCCAAACTTCTAATCACACTAATGGCTTAAAAACCACTACTCAACAAGACACAGCACAGAAGTAGCTAGAATGCTACACCCAGAAATAATAAAAAACTTGAGCCTCAGAGCTCTTTCAAGCCAAGTTCTTTTTACAGTAATTATGAGAGACTATTTACTGCACTTGAAGGGACATTTTCAGGTTGAAATTTGGGGGATTTTTTAAACACTCTTTGGCAAAGCATCAAATGAAAAACAAACATTTACATACTTTCTCCCAAAAAATCCAGTGAAATATTTTGTAAGGAAAGTAGAGACTGCTAGGCAGTGTCAGAAGAACTTAACAATGAAATTGGCTGGAAAGTTTAATCCAAATAAAAGTTTAGATTGAATCTAAACAAAAAAAGCAATATTGCCTAGTCTGGCTACACTTCCTAAACTGAGAGAAATGGAAAAAATGTAAACAAAAACAAAGAAAGAGTAAACTGAATTTTTGAAATTTCTCTATTTTAATAAAGTATGTTGTTAAAACTTGTTTTGCAATATACAATAAGTGCAAACTGTTTTTTAAAAGGTATGATTCTTTGTTTTATTTATATCTCCTTATTCTGCAATATGCATAAACATGTTTTCATAAGTTACTCCAAACCTGTAATCAAATTCATTAAAATAACTTGTGTCTTTATATCTCCTTTATTTATCTTGGGATATAATATATGGGAGTTGAAATCAGGCAATTCAGCTAGTTTTCCCTTATTAATTAATAGCCTTCAAGCAATTGTTACCTTAGGGACATCTACTCTGTCACTGCAAAACTCCAGTCAAACAGACAGGTTTCTGGACCCAACCCCTGGATCTGAATACACCCAAATATTTGTGGCTTAGATCTTTCCATATTGGCAATAATAAGAAACAAGCAGGAACACTGACAGGAAAATAACCTGTCCTCCAATTGTAGCTCGTTTAAAGACCTTGTGTAAATATGCATCATCATATTCCTATTAGTGAGCATGACCTCACATTCAAACTTGCACAATACTACTCTTAAAATGACAGACCAGAGAGTACAGTGGTATCTGAACACAGCTCTTGTTGCCATGTCTAGGGTATAATTTGCCAACTGCACATGGCAAGATATACCCAATAGACTTCTTGGGTGCTTGCAGATGTTAAAAAAATGGCACTTGTTTAAACTCAAGAGTGGTCTTGCTCTGAGCCCTGCACATGCCCAGAAGAGGCAGCACATTCCTTCAACCCAGCTCACCTGACCTCTATAAAAATCTGGTGCTTTAGTGGGGCTTTTTTGGTGCTTTTATGTAATAGCTGATTGAATCAGCTTGGGCCAAAAGCTCCAAAAAGCCATGCTAAAGCACCTGATATTTACAGATGCTGCAGAGCTGGGTTGAAATAACATACTGCTTCTTACAGTAAAGCACATGGTTTTTTTGTTGTGGGGGAGGGACGGTTAACATCTGCAAACAGCCCTTGTTCTGTTTTTAAAGTTGGGAGCTTAGAGGTTGTGCCTCCATACATGATCGGGAATGCCCCAGCCTAGGCAGAGCTCTCATGTAAGCCTGATCAGGAATTCAAAGTAAGGGTGAGGACTGGTCCAGTAGTTACTCTCATGGCATGTTTAATGCACACAACAGAACGGGGCCACTGGCAAACTGCAGCTGTAGTCACATCATCCCCTGCCTATATGAGTGTCCTAAACACCAAGCTATAAGCTCTTCTGGGCTAGAATGGTCTCTCCTACCTGGTTGATGCTGTTCCACTGGGCAGAATCAACATTAGAGATTCATGGGGTCAGTGCAAGAGCACTACAAGGAGCATGGCTCTGTAGCTTAAAGGGTAGAGCACTCTTCTGTGATACAGTCCTGAGTACTGGTCTCCAAGTCCTGGGTCTCAATTTCTGTGGCACTGGAACTTCCCCCCTGCCCCTGTGTGCCATTCCCCCTGCTCTTAACAATGTCTCAGAAGATGTCAAGGGAGCTCTGGTCCAGCTCTAGGTGCAACTCAGCTCCCACATTTTGTGATGACACAGGGACCAGCACCAATGGGACAGAACTCCTCAAAGGCCATCACCATGAACGGGCCTCTTATCCTAGGGTCCTTGGGAATCTGGTCCTGGACACCCCGTTGCCCCATTTTCCTGGGGCCTCCCTGTGTCTCCTCCTCCAGTGGGGTCCCTGCTGATGATTTCTCCCATCCACCAGAAGTGCCATAGGTGTTGAGGGTCTTGATGGCCCTGTCCATGGTGAGTCAGTGGGACAGCTCCTCATAGAAGAGCATGATCTGCCTTCGGGCCATGGCATCACCCACATGCCTGTATTAAATCGTCTCCTGTTTAGTTTTGGCACATCACTGCACACAGTCCCCATTGTGGCCCCATGCCTGCATCTGCTGGGCAATATGCTCAAAGACATCCCTTTTCCAGTGCCCTTTGTAGAGCTGGTGCTGGGTTCCTACTCATCCCAGATGGTGACAAGATCCCTCATCTCCCTGTAATCCCAATTGTGTGACCAGTGTTGGGTAGTGGTGGATGATGGGATGGGCTCATCCATGGTCTGCGTCATTCATGGATGGGGTCTCTACATCTATGGCGGGGTGAAGGTCTGGCTGTGAGGCGGTGGATGAAAGGATGGAAGAAAGGATGGAAGGAGCAGTGGATGCACAGATGCAGGTCCCAGCATGTAGCTCTTCCTCTCACTACAGCTGGGTGTAGCCCCTGCTCCGGAGTGACTGGTGCTTCACTGGTCAGGCCATCCTCCCAACCTCAAACTTTCCAGGGGCTTCCAGCAGACATCCCATGAGTCTAGCAATGCCCTATAGCCCATCCTGGAAATTTCCAGTGTCCTCTACCTGCAACATGGAGGCAGCTGGCCATGCCCCACCTACTCCTGAAGTTTCCAGGGGCACCATCTGTTTGCCCCAACTTGGATGCTCAGTTCCCCCCTCCCTACCCTAGTACTCAAGGACCCTGTAGCTGCAGGCCAAAAAAGCTTTGGAGCACCCCAGGTGCACATGGCCATGGTACCTGCCAGCAGTGGCTGAGCTGCAAAGGTCACAAGGTTGCCCCACAACCCCAACACACCAGAGGTGAGCTGCCTGCACCAGTGCCTCATCAGGAAGGAGGTGGGGGGCACCTTGGGATTTAGGTGGCATGGTGCCTGGCTCTGGCCTCCAATATGAGGTTTGTAGGAGCCAGGGTCCATGGGACTGTGCCTGAGCATAGGGCTAGGTGTGCAGGTGCCAGGGTTGGGGTCTGTGGGGCTGTGCCCAGGCACAGGGGTTCTCCTGGGCTCAGTGTCGGGTCTGTGTGCACATCATGGTGTGCCTCCTGACAGGGTGTGGGAGCATGACCTAGGACTTAGGTGCCCAGATCCCAGGGTTTGTGCAGGGGACAAACACCTCCCTTCCCACTGCTACCTGCCTGCAGCTGACAGATGGCTGGAGGCAGGAGGGGGGATGAGGAGAGAAACTGTGCTGACTTAGCTCTGGAAGAGCTATGGGGCATGGCCCATTGGGCACTCAGCCAGAGTAGCTGAGAGTGGGCTGAGTGCTACTGCACCCTCCTGAAAAGGAGAGGTAGCAGGAGCCACAAGGGAGGTTGGGATATCGGAGGACAGCAATCTAACTTGAATCAATAGGGAATCAGTACAAAAGTTCAATGCACCAGTGTAACTGAGATTGAGCTGATCTGAGTGTACTTTGAACCAAGACCATCTTAGACTGCTTGCACCATTTTTAGACAAGTCTATGTGCAGTGAACTTTTGTACAGTTATGGGTTTAGACTGATTTCCAATCACTTAGAATGATCTACATGTGATCTCTGTATGACAGCTTTAGGAAACAAGGATGTGATAATCAAAGAAGTTGATTTGTACATTTCAGCTGAGTACTTATTGAAATGCCTAATCTCAAATAAATATTTGCTTGATATATTGATATCCAAATATAATTTAGGTATATTAGCTGATGCACTAATTAGATTAATAATTATATTTCCTTTTGAAAAAATCTCCTTTACAAAAATCAATTAAATGTTCATGATGCAACTTCATTAAGCTCTACAATATGTTTTTCTATCAATTGCCAAGTTACTATCTTTTAGGCATGATATTACCACAGAGGTTAGTAGAGAGAGTCCAAATGCAGCTGGAAAATCCACAGCCAAGGTCATCTTATAGTCTCTTTCAGAAAAAAATTACTTCAAAATTGCTCACTTGTCTCAGTTGCAAACACATGCAAGGCTAATTTCATGTCCCCTGAATATATGTTATTGCTGGAAAAATATATAGAGAGACAATGCAGATGGATTTTGTGTTATATGTCAGGCATTATAAACTCTGGCAAAGCAAAGAAATGCTAAAAATATGGATCAGGAGCCAGTGATAATCTTAGGGTTTCAGATGTTAGCTTTTTCTGCCCCAAAATGACCATTACATTTGGGAGAGGCATCTTGAAAAAAGAAATGAAATGATTAACTGCATGGATAGAAGACACAATCAGTGTTTTCATTATCTTGCACTCCTTCAAACCTCTGTCAGAGGCTCCTTTCAGCTACGTTGCCAACAAATCTAAGCCTGCCGAGCATGACTGGCCAAAGCCAGAGATGAGCTGTAACAGTTCCTCCTTCCCTGCTTTCCCTTTATTCCTCCTCCCCCAACCTACCCCACTTCTAAACCCAAGTTTAAAACAATTCAATCCACCTACATTATAAAGCTACATCAATTATTTGCATATTTGTTTGCCTGAGTATCTAGCTCTTCTCTCATTGTATCTTTAGATTATAAGGCCACAGACCCTATAATGTTAGGATGCTATAAATACTAGACTATATGCTAGACCAGAGGTGCTCAACCCCTGGCCTGTGGAGCCATGGCATCTGGCCCACAGAGCTCTGCATGGGTTGGGAAATTTGGCAGCGGGGGAGCAGTGGCAATTAATACTGCCAATAGCAATTAATACCAGCCTCCTCTAATGCCAAATTCCCAAGCTCTGCGCAACCAGATCAGGGTTGGACCACCTTCCCAGCGTGACCAAATCAGGACCTGGCCTGTGTGTCAGATTGGGCCTACCGGTTGGATCCAGTATCACCCATCCAGACTGCAGGGCAAAAAAGTCTGGGCACCACTATGCTAAACTATACATAGACATGGCAGAATTTAATTTTCATTTTGTAATCAATTCAATGGATAATATCAATATTTATTTTTAAGCATGTATTTTGATTTTTATCAATTTAAATTAAATTAACAACATAAAGATATTCCACCCTGGGATGGCAAACAACACAATGAAAAGGCCAAGAAAACACCGAAACCTTTATCCTTTCTAATTGGAATCTCCATGTACCAATCTCACGTCTTTTTACAGTCTCTTCCCAATTCCTGCAGCTGAGTTGTCCTTCTCAGGTGTCAAGAACTCCCTGCTACTCCTTCATAGTTTCATAGTTTGTAGGGTCGGAAGGGACCTG
>NW_017728992.1:46166113-46167664 GCF_001723915.1 Gavialis gangeticus | reverse complement strand
TTCCGACCCTAGAAACTATGAAACTAACTATGAAACTATAAGTACCTGCAGCCCCCTCACCAGCTCGTCACCGGTGGCCAGTACCAGGTCCAACAAGGCTTCTCCCCTGGTGGGGCTGTGCCCCTCCTGGGTCAGATGGAGGTCCTGCATTCTGGCCAGGAGCCTACGTGAGCGGTCAAACCTGGCTGACTGCTCTTTCCAGCAGATGTCTGGAAAGTTCAGGTCACCCATGATGTCCTTTGACCTAACTACCTCCATGAGCTGACTTAAGAATTCCTGGTGTAGCTCTTCCCTTTGGTTGGGTGGTCTGTAGTAGACCCCCACCATTAAGTCTCTTTCCCCTCGACTGCCTTGTATTCTAACCCAGAGCACTTCAGGGTGCCCCTTCTCTGACTCTTTGCTAATTGATGAGGATGTGTATTCCTCCTTAATACAGAGTGCCACACTCCCACCTTTCCTCCCTGTCCTATCCCTCCTGTACAGCCTATAGCCCTTCATACACCTTCCTCCACAGTCCCTGCTTCTGGTAGGGCTTGAATACTCCCTGCCCCCCATCAACTCCCCCACTGGGCTTCCGTAGGGGGTTCAAATAGTCTCTCTCCAGCCTGCTTCCTGGCACCTGTGAAAAAGCAGCTACTTGCTTAATTAATGAGTCATTAGGCTGCCCACTGTTTTCCTCTTTAAAAAGAGACCAACCCTCTATATTCCAGCCTGCAACTCACTTCTGTTCTTCCCCTCTTTTTTCAATTATTAATGATGGAAATATTTTTTGCTGGTTTATGAGCATGAGGCAAGACTGCTGTTTATCAATATTTGCTGATAAAAATAGAATCCTGCCAAACCTAACAATATGCTAGACTAGCCCTTCTGAGCAGAGATCGACTTTTTTGCTGTGTGCCTGCCTGAAATGTCTTGTACAAAATGGGGCCCCAAACCCAACTGAGGCTTTTCGGTGCTTCCACAATGCATTCATGACTCTTATTTGCTACCTGATGCAGAGGTGTTAATGAAAATGATGCTTTGCCACTAGGAGAGTGGAGGGAAGTCAGTAGAATTTTATAAGACCAGGGTTCTTATGAACATGAGCACTACCAGGCTCTAAAAGATAGCAGGTCTCAACCGTTACAAGGAAGACCACTTCTTCAAACAAGAAAAATCAAGAACAAAACCCAATTGTAGTGGTATCTAAACAGTGCATTTAGGTACAAATATCATTAAACATAGTTATAACAAAACCAAACTTAGTATGTTTGTAAAAGCAGCCAAATGTGTGTGACATCCTGAAGAGCAATATTTAGGAGTTGGTGAGAAGTCTGATACATAAATCTGTCACTACTTTGATAAGTCTTGTTCTGCAATGCTACTGCCACCCACCTACACCCATCTGTGTGTTTGAATTTGGGGAGTTACTTTTGCACACAGGACACCACAGGGTTCATATCAGAATATCACATTTAATTATACGAATCTGACACCCAAAGAGAGAGCACTAGGTACAGGGCTATGAAGATGCCCAGACTAATTATTGCTACATTAAGAGATGAGACTCAG
>NW_017728992.1:46155353-46161113 GCF_001723915.1 Gavialis gangeticus | reverse complement strand
GAGAAGTCTGGTACATAAATCTGTCACTACTTTGATAAGTCTTGTTCTGCAATGCTACTGCCACCCACCTACACCCATCTGTGTGTTTGAATTTGGGGAGTTACTTTTGCACACAGGACACCACAGGGTTCATATCAGAATATCACATTTAATTATACGAATCTGACACCCAAAGAGAGAGCACTAGGTACAGGGCTATGAAGATGCCCAGACTAATTATTGCTACATTAAGAGATGAGACTCAGTGAGCTTAACATAAACCATTTTGGTTTCTAACACTTTGGAATACAGGGGACCTGTCTGCAAAATAAATAGGCCAAATGCATGTGGCAAAATTTTACTGAGTATGCTTCATCTTTCCACAACTTCTACCTCGATTAGACTGGGCATGCCCCAGCTCCAGTAGGCAATGGAGTACATTGCAGCCTAGAGGCAGACACGTACATCCAGACTTTTCCTGTAACTGTTGTTCCTAGATGCTCTAGCCCTGTGTAGGTCAGGCACCGGAACAAGGAGTAAGCAACTCTGTATTACCCACTTCCTGACACCCAGTCACCAAGGAATAAGAAGCCATCTGCTTGCAATACAGAGGGTGCAAGAGTCAGACCAGGGAAGAGGAAAAGAGGAGATGAGAGGAGGGAGAGAAACTGTAAAATTGCTGGGGAGATATTGGGACTAGTTGAGTGAGAAGAGCCAGTGAGGGAAATTTCATAAGAAATGGAGCCAGTTGGCTGGTAAGAGAAACTGGAGACCTGATGCAGAACTGTAGGAAGTCACAAGACTGAAACTGGGGAAGAAGTCAGAAGCCAGCAAGGCAAGGGAAGAGAATTGGAGAATACCAAGGAGTGGGTGGATGGGAGAGTGAAAGTGAATGAGAAGCCAAGAGAAAAAGGCTGGCACCTAGAACCCCATGGAAAGCAGGACAGGAAGCCAGTAACGGAAACATGGGAGAGACTAAGCAAAGAGTTTGGGGCAAAAAGATTTGGGGCAGGGGCAGGGGCAGGGGTAACCTGGGAGTGGTTAGACAAAGACTGGGGCCAGGATGGGGAGTTAGAGATAGGGGAAGTGGCAAGACCAGTTCAGAAACAGATTAGAGGGGACAAGATTGAAGAGGTCCCTCCATACTCAAAAAGAATGGACAGAGGAGTCTGTGCCACTAGAGCACACTCCCATTGAGTCTAGTATGTAGTCCATGGTTCCCAAGTCTCACCATTCCTCTGCTTGTTTGTATAAGTACTTAAAAAGCAGAGGCCATATCATATCCTCCTCTAGTATTCATCCAGAAAGGGTGCATCTACACATGCAATTAATGCTATATGGGTTTACTGCATAGTAATTTACTGAGCAATAAACCCACCCTGGGTAAGTATCTACGCATCCAGACATTTGGGAGCAGATTTGCTCCTCATGGCACTAGTCTGCTCCTGGCATCCTCTGACTCTGCCCTTCCCCATCCCAGCAGCAAAAAGGAGCTGGAGACTCTGGCCACAACTGCCACAACTACAGTGCAGTTAATTTGCTGCCTGCATTTAACTAATTTTCTGCGCAGTACACTAATTTACTGTAAGTGCCTGCACTAATTTAAAGTAAGTGCCTACATGTGTAGATGATGACAATTTACTGTGCAGTCATTTAGTCTACTGCACAGTAAAACACTTCATATAGATTCACCTGAAGTGGATGAAAACCTACTGCTGTGATTTAATCCATTAGATCAAGTGGAAGAGGTCTCTGAGGTCAGAGCAACAGTTCAAGCTCTATTGGGTGCTATATGATGGAATTTCTACTAATTTACTTTATTTAGAAAAAAAGAAGAAACTAAGAAATTGCAAAAAAAACCTAACTAAGGCAAAAGAACATTTTTCCAGACTACAAAGACAAGCATTCAAAAGTTAGAAAATACCAGAATTCAGGTGGCCTAGTAAGTATTCCTTTCTTCTCCTACCCCTGCCCCACATACATATACATTCTGTAAATATACAGTCTTGAATTCCAGAATAGTTTTTTTCACAGGACCATGCTTCATTTGGTGGGTATTTGTACAAAAGTTCCCCCAAAATTATGATATAAACATTTCCAGAACATGCCCTTAAAGCAAATTTATTTGCTCCATGTTTTTTCTTTCATCAACAGATATGACTAAAAACAAATGCTTTGTTCAAAATGGGAAGTGAATGATAGATTTCCCCAGGCTTTCAGAGCTCCTTATAATAACCTATGATCACATGCATCCCTGCTCCCCCAGTATAGAGTTGTTCACAGACTCATGGGAAAATTTTATGATATTCCCATTTGTTAAGAGATTGGCAGCACATCACAGTAAGTGAATCAGATGAAATCTCATTGTATCACATGGTATATTTAATAGTGAAACTGGAGATGTATAAACACATCAAAGAGACAGGAGGGATGGATATACGTGTGTGATTATCTGGGGACAGCAGGGGTATTCCTGTGCTTTTTAAAATTCATACATAGAGCTCAACAGAAGTATGTTTTTCTGAAATCAGGAGCAAAAACCAACTCTACGGCTGTATAGACAGAGAGCCTGAGCTTTATTGTTCTAAACCTTTGCTGGACAAATAGAAAACAAACTCATAATTTGCCAAGGAACAAATAGGTGAGAATGCCAAGAAATAAAGCCTTATACTCAGTATAAACTATCCTATTGCACATGCTCTGCTCATTTTTTATTGTAGAGAAGATGTAACTGACAGTACCGCATGTCGACTCATCCCTGTGAGGGAAATAATTTTCATTGTTCAAATCCAGCTATACACACAGCTAGCAGCAAATGGATGATGCTGGCCAATAGAGTCCATAGACTTGATAAACTAAAGCCAAAGTAATAAGGTATAAAACTTGTATCCATCTGTCCTGGGTAGAGACTGAAGTGAATACTTCTTCCCACCCACACACTGGATGGTTTGCTCTGATTTAGGCAGCAGGCAGGGTAGATTTGCACCTTATAGACTCAGAGATGTATAGCATTAGGGCTGTGCAAAACAGCACCATTCCGTTTTGCCTTCAGTTTCAAGGTTTTGAGGGAACAGCATTTGGTATCAAATTTCATTTAGATTCAAAACAGTTGTTCCATTTTGCTTCAACTCAGTTTCAGTGTTGGCAATTGTCACACTGGGATTGGGAACTCAGTCCAGCTAGGCTGAGTTTCCCCGAGTGCAATGGTATCCCTGGGGAGGGCAACTTAGCCCAGCTAGGCTGAGTTCCCATTCCCTGTGCTAGATCGGGCCGGGGATGGGGACTTAGCCCAGCTGGTGTGACCTCCTGTCCCCAGCCTGATGGTCACGCTGGGGAGGGGAACTCAGCCCAGCTGAGCTAAGTTCATTTCCCCTGTGCAATGGTGGCCCTGGGGAGGGGAACTCAGCCCAGCTGGGTTGACTTCCCATCATCCCCGCACTAGATTGAGCTGGAGGATGGGAAGTCAGCCCAGCTGGGCTGACTTCCTACCTCTGGCTTGATCTAGCACAGGGGATGGGAAGTCAGCCCAGCTGGACTCACTTGCCATCCCCCCGCTATGGTCAAAATGTTTTGACTTTCAAAACATTTTGACTAGCCTTGTTTTGTTTTGAGGCTGTTTCAAAGCCCTTTGTTTCATTTCAATTTTGCTGTTTTGACCTCAAAATGAGTCAAAAACAGTGTCGAAATGAAACGGACGGCGAAATTTCACACAGCCCTACATAGCATAAGCTTTCCTAAACAGCAGCTTGCTTCATCAGATGGTGTGACATTAACATGCTTAGCAACCATCCTTTGGTTTAACTTAGCCTTTGGGGCAGGTGGGAGGGGACAGGCTAATTGTCTTCACTGACCACCTCTAAAACTGACTCCATATGGGAGAAACAGGATCTCATTATGCTTGAGGCCTCATGGATACTAACCAGAAGAAACTGTTAGAGGAGAAATGTTGGTTGACACCAAGCATACAAATGCAAATGACAAATGGGTTGGGCACTTATTTATTCAAAGCCTGATTTTATTTATGCAAGGCCTAGTAGGGTTATTAATATTATCATAGAACTATAGAAAATTTGTAAGGGACCTCAGGAGATCATCTAGTCCAACCCCCTGCTCAAAGTAGGACCACCCCAACTAGATCATCCCAGCAAACGCTTTGTCTATCCAGGTCTTGAAAAAGATTCCACAACCTCTCTGGGTAGCCTGTTCCATTCCTTTACTACCCTACTAGTGATAAAGTTTTTCCTAATATTTAACCTAAACTTCCCTTGCTGCAACTTGAGACATTTGGCTCCTTGTTCTGTCACTTGCCACCACTGAATGACATCTTCTTTTAACTACCCTTCAGGTATTTGAAGGCTGCTATTAGAAACCTGCTCTTCCAACACTCTTATTAAGGCAGCCCATTATGCTGTTAGCCTTCTTGGAAATAAGAGCACACTGTTGCCTCATGTTCAGCTTATTGTCCACTGTATCCCCCAGGTCCTTTTCTGCAGAGCTGCTACTTAGGCAGTCAGTCCCCAGCCTGTACACTGGTGCATGGGATTGTTCTGTTTTAAGTGCAGGACTTCGCACTTGTCCTTACTGAACTTCATGAGACTTCCTTTGTTCCAATCCTCCAATTTGTATAGGTCTCTCCAAATCCTAGCCCTAAGCGGTTTACATTGTCTCTCTTTCTCTTTCATACTGCATTGTTAATAATTCAGTAAACAGCATATTTATCAGCATTAAGGCTGGTTCAGATGAAACAGTACATGAGTATGTGCTACATATTGTTCTCAGGATAACAACGCCTACTGAAGTGTGTCAGAATCTCGCTGAAGGCTTTTGCATATTTCCCTTTTAGATTTCTAGATATGATGGGATGGGATGACAGCAGGGCTCAAACTCAAAAGGGAACCAGGAAAGCTGAAATTCCCCTTAACAGAAAATTTTTAAATGAGGCAACTGTGCTTTAATACATTCAGGAACAGAACATCATGGACACTTGAACAGGGAATTTCCCTTTGCACAATTGGCTAGAGCTTAAGATAGGTACAATGAATACATCTAAGTAAATCAATGTCGTCATTGACACAGTGGCAAAATAATGATCAGTATGATGGGGCAGCAGCTTCTCTGCTACATATCTCAGGACAGTCAAGGTTTAAAACTTTATCTTTTTTAATATATTGTGTATAAGTCCTGATTTCAGTAATCGGTAGCCAGTAAACATTTTGCTCCATTGCAAAGTTGTAGTGTAGATAAGACACAATTTAGATTACTAGAGTTTACAATGGAAGTATTCTTCAAAGATTCAAACTGCAGCTTTACTTCTCTGAATTAGGGGTTGGGAAAAGGATGGGTCTTGTTGTTTCTGAAGAAATGTTCATGAGCTGTAACCGACATGGAGATGGATTCACCAATGTGCTATAGCTGCTGAATCTGGCTTAGGTAAATAGCAATGATAAAAGTAGGAAGGAATTTGAATGATGTGGCCAAGGAGGAATCTGAGGTGAAAGTCAGTTGCTTTTTTCCAGTTGGACCACTAAATAAAGACAGGGGTTCCCAATGTGCAAATTTTTAAGCCTTTTGAAACTAGGAAACTTCACCCAATTCAATATCTATTAAGACAGACAATAGTTGGACAGTAGCTACATCTTAAGTTATTTATTTTGGAGGCTTTTTTGAATACCAAATTTGTTTCCTTTGAATGACATTATAATAATCATCTGTTCAGAGGCATTGGAGGCTCAGCTGTGACATTACCCAGACAAACAACTAATACAGCCAAATAAACAGGGA
>NW_017728992.1:46148776-46150353 GCF_001723915.1 Gavialis gangeticus | reverse complement strand
AATAGTTGGACAGTAGCTACATCTTAAGTTATTTATTTTGGAGGCTTTTTTGAATACCAAATTTGTTTCCTTTGAATGACATTATAATAATCATCTGTTCAGAGGCATTGGAGGCTCAGCTGTGACATTACCCAGACAAACAACTAATACAGCCAAATAAACAGGGATTTAAAATCATTGTTCAAGACAGCTAAATCAAACAGGTTAATTATTGCTTTACCCAAGAATTCTAAGGAAGTATTGGGCAAATCTTATGTGTGAGAAGACTATCATTACATTGCCCTTTTGAATGAATGCTACAATCCAATCATAATGTGCTATAATACCTCCCTCATACAATTGTATTAAAACCAATGGAGTTATGCTGGCCCATGAAAATAAGCAAGCTTTAATGAGAGAGTCTAGTATTGACAAGAAAGAGCAAGACAAAAGCCAATGCCACCCCATCCTACCCTAAAACCTCAGTTTTTTTAAGAAACAGAGGGTTATAAGTGAGAACTGCCCCTGGGAATGTAAATGTTCCCTTGTAGTCATAAGCAAAAATGAAAACAACCAAAAAATGTGCTTCAGCTGTGTTTCTCACAACAGGTATGCATTGAAACTTTTAGCCACAGCTGGATCCAGCTCTCATACACTGAGTTCATAATGATGTAACCTCCTATAGAATTATTCCTAATTTAGGCCAGTGTTAGAGGACACTCAGTTCCTACAACCTTGTCTACCAACCACAGATAAAAAGAGAATCATCCCAAGCAGGAATCACTGCCAAACAAGTTTGTATTGCTGTTGGAGCTGGGCCTGAACCAAAATACCTGTCTACATCACCCACTTTTGGGAGAAGTAATTTTCAGGTAAGATCTCTGCAGCTAGCCTTATCTCCAATAAGAGCTGAAACCTTGGATCCTTATGTTCTAGGCTAGTTTGGCAATGTGGTGGGGATACTCGTGGTGGGGTAGCTCCTATAAAAGACCACAATGTTGCAACTTCCACAATAAGGTGAGTATAGGGTGCCTCAAAACCCTAGCCTCCACTGACTTGCAGGTATTCCTTGGTTGAAAAAAGGCTAAGGGACTTCGCCCTGGCAGAAACGCACCCTCGCAGAGGACTTAGGCAGTCAGCAGCAGCTTTAATCTGTTGTCCTCTGGCAGAAGGTACAACCATTGAGACACAATGCCTGGATTCAGTCTGGTCTTTGGTTTCTGTCTCAATGGTTTAAAGTAGGAATGGTAGGTGTTGGGAAGCCTCCACTCCTCCATACTCTTGCCGAGGTGTATGTGTTGAAGGTTTTGGTGTGATGGTCGCAGGACTCCGTACAAGCAGATTCATCAGGCACTTGACTAGACCCCTTACACATACACCATGATCCACAAGATTGACCTTTGCCTACTGCTTTGGGCTAGTTTAGAAGCATAGCCAAGCTTGAGTTGAGTCAGAACTGGAATCAATACCTTTAACATATAGCAAGGCAAAGAATTCTAGCCACTGTTAGCTAGTCTGTAGCTCCATCTATAACTTGGCTGACTGGACCAAAAAAGTTTTTGTTGGCATGACCATCCGGTTTCAGAGTGTGTGTGTGT
>NW_017728992.1:46145013-46148762 GCF_001723915.1 Gavialis gangeticus | reverse complement strand
ATGCATGCTTTTGTAGGTGGTAAATAGTGTATAATATGATAAGCAGTGGTAGGTATGATAGATACAATATGCTAGATAGATATAAATGTCTGTTTTCATCTTGTAAAAGTCTGCTCATATATATTTGCTTCTTAAAATCTCAGCTGGTTTTGCCACATTCTCCATTTTAAATCCCAATGATTTCTGCCATCATTATCACCATGAACCTACTCCCTTCAAGCTCAGAACTCCTTTGATGTACTGAATAATCACAGTTCATGTTAGAGTTGGTGTCCTCCACCACCATAAAGGCACCCATTTGACAGGATAAACAAGCAGTTTATGGAGCTGACTGTCCACTGCTTTGTACCCACTGGTGTGATTTACACAAGCAGATGCAAAATACAAGCATATTGACATGGTAGTAGTTTACAGTTACTTTGCACAAGTGCAAATGACTACATAAGGCTGAAGAGATTCAGTTATGTCAGCTAACAAGTGAATAGTATGTAGGAGGATTTTCTAAGACACAAGTAGCACCTTAATGACTCGACAGTTGGGAGTTCAAAGCAGGGCAGGGAATTTGGCAATTCAGCTTCCATTTATCTGATTGAAATGTTATCACAGCTAGGATCTGGAACCAACTTCCAAGGGAAGTGGTGCTGGCTCCTACCCTGGGGGTCTTTAAAAGGAGGCTTGATGCCTACCTAGCTGGGATCATTTGAGCCCAGTTTTTTCTCCTGCCCTGGCAGGGGGTCGGACTTGAAGATCTACAAGGTCCCTTCCAACCCTACTTCTATGATTCTATGATCACTGACAAAACCACTGGTTCAATGCCTCTACATAATGGTACCTTCAGAGAGAATATCCTACCCTGGAGAAGACCAAAAGTGTGGCAACCCCAAGTTATGGAGGCTAAATAAAACTTTAAAAAATTAATAAAAACTGAATACCACAGGCAACTGGCTCAGGTAATTTGTTAGCTTGCACACCCCTTCTCTGCCTGAGCTCTTTTAAAAATTCCAGACATCAATCCCTATAGGACATTAAGGCTTACTATAGAGCTGGGTGAGAGAAATTAAAACAAGAAAGCCATGAGAAAATTAGCAAAACACATGCAGCGTTTGAAAAAGCTGTTCAGCAGTAATCTCATGAAACTGAAGTCAAAAGACTGGAATGTGACAAACAACAAGACAAGGCACACAACTGCTTTAAAAACTGAACGCTAATTGGCTTTCACCTGATGACTGAGGGCTGTTTTCTGTAAATATATACACACGCACATACTGTACACACATACAGAGCGAGTGAGAGGGAGGGAGAAAGGGAGAGAGCATCCTGAACATCCTATTCAGAACATCCCAAAATCACAACAGTGTGTGAAATGCTGCAGTCCCAGAGTCCTGTGAGAACAGGGCTTAAATCACTGACAAAATGCAAAGTGTTCTCTGTTTACAACACTACATGAAGCTAACAACTGCAGTTCTACTAGGCACATGGACAATAAACGTTAACTGGTTACAAAAAAGAGATCACCAGAGAGGCCCTCTTTAAGAAGGGAAGGAGGAGGATCCAGGGATCCTTACAGTCAGGCTGACCTCAATAACTTGGCAAGAAATCGAAATGAAACAAAAGGCTTCGAAACAGCTTCTAAATGAAACAAGGGCACTCGAAACATTTCAAAAATTTTTAAATGTTTCGAGTTTTGAAGCTGGACTTACTTGGATTCAGCGTCGGTCCCAGGTGGCAGAGGCAGCCTCCTCTTATCCGGTGTGCAAATCCAGGGGGTCACACCCCCGGGAGGAGTCTGGCAGCCCCTGGCAGTCCTCCCAGGGGTGCAAGCAATTTTTTCTGGTGCTGTGCACAGCCCACACCCAGCACCAGTCCCAGGTGGAAAAGGCAGCCATCTCTCATCCAGGGTGCAGATATGGGGGCTTGTACCCATGGGAGGGCTGCCAGGCTGTGCATGACTCCTCCCAGGGGTGTGAGCCCCCAGATCTGCACCCTGGATGAGAGAAGTCCCAGCAGCAGCCTCCTCTCATCCGGTGCACAGATCCGGGGGCCTGCACCACCAGAAGGAGTCTGACACATCCCAGCAGCCCTCCCAAGGGTGCAGACCCCTGGATCTGCATGCCAGATGAGAGGAGGCTGCCGCTGCCGGCAAGTGTCAGGAGTTGTGTCTTGAAGAGTTTGAGGTGCAATTTCCTAGAAACCTGTACTTCTATCTCCTTGTAACTTGGCAGGCTTCATGCCCTCATACAGGGTTACCGTCTCTGCAATTTTCATCTAAATCAGACAAGAAATCACAAAGTTTTAAGTATTTTCATGATTCCCCATTATAGCCTATGAGCGAAATGTCAAAACAGTTTTGATAAAATGGAACAGGCCAGTGCTTGGAAACTAAATGAAACAATTAAATGAAACATTGTCTCTTTGAAACAGTGAAATGGATGTCAAAATGCAACAATGGTGTTTCATGCAGTCCTACTGCAGAGGCAAATCCAGATTTTTGGACATGGCAGTGTGGGAGCAGCACTGCAGGGATGGCTGCATGCCCTCTCCCAGCTTCCACCCCCCACCAGAAAGGCATCCCCTGCAGTCTCACAATCAGGTAACAATCTTTCTTCTCCTCTCTTGGTCCTGCCTCCCTTCCCTCTGTGTTCACCAACAGTGTTCTCTCCCCTCCATTCTGGGACTCCCCCACACATCTTTGCTGTTGTTCCCAGCACCCCTACACCTTGGTGGGAAAGGGGTGCCACTCCTTCCCTGCTCTAGATGGGCTATGTGGGGAACCAAATCATCTGGAGACAGAATTGGCAATGGCAATAGGCAGGTTCCCATCCACCACCTGCGCTCACAGACTGGCAGGAAACATTCACAGGAACCAAGCAGGGAGGAGGAACCTGACTCCCAGGAGCAGGGATGGCAGCAGTGGCAGGCAGGGGAGGGGGGGAAAGAAGGTAGGGAAATTGTTATTTTCTTTGGGAACTAAAAAAAAGTTCCTGACTGCTGCTCCTACAGTGTTGACTGAAAGGAAGTTGCATCTGCACCAGTGTGCCCTCTCCAAATCCATTCCTGGGCATCCAATTTGTTTTTCTGGCTAAGGCAATAAAACAGAAAATGTATAGGACTTAATCTTCTTTAAAAAACCCCAAACATATGGACAAGTTACTGGGGAGGAACAGTAAAGGTGACTAAGAAGATTCAGACAGCAAAAAAGTGAGACTCATACTTCATATAGAATTTAAATTACCATTTTCTCTGTAGCCATTTTCTACTGCTTTAGTACTACAAAAAGGATGTAAAGCAAGTGCAAATATATGTTAGTCTTCCAGCGCACTGCGGAAAGGCCTTATAGCTGATGAACACTAGAAAAGTTCTCTTAGTTTAACAGTGGTATTAGGAGGGTTTGGGGTTTTTTAAACCAGTATACAAATGTAAATCTCAAATACTGCAACGGTGCAATAGGAAACAGTATAAACGCTGTTATAGTTGATGGTGCCCTTACATGGGTATAACTTATTTTACATCCCAGAATGGAAGAAGGCACACCTTTATACCAGGATAATTCTATCTATTATAAGCTTATGTTGATATTGTCAAAACAGTAAAATTTCCCAATGTAGATAAGCCATGAGCATAAGTGGGAATCACCTAATACAGTAAAAGCTTTGTTATCTGGCATCCCCCAAGAATGGGGGATGCAGAATAACAAAATATGCCAGTTAATTGAGCGGCCCCGACTGCCGCTTCTCCCACTGCATCTGGGG
>NW_017728992.1:46138066-46140013 GCF_001723915.1 Gavialis gangeticus | reverse complement strand
GTGGGAATCACCTAATACAGTAAAAGCTTTGTTATCTGGCATCCCCCAAGAATGGGGGATGCAGAATAACAAAATATGCCAGTTAATTGAGCGGCCCCGACTGCCGCTTCTCCCACTGCATCTGGGGCGACCCTCCGCCCCTCCATGACATTGCTGCCCCTCCCGCCGCAACGCCACCCTGCACAGGGAGGTGGGCCCTGCACAGCCTGGTACATCAGCAGCACAGGCTGCTTTGCCCCAGAGAAACTGGAAGTGCCACAGTGGGCACTTCTGGTTTCACTTTAACTTACAAGCCAGCATGCCGGTTAGTAGAGCATGCTGGCTTGTAAGATGCCGGTTAACCGAACTTTTACTGTATATCACACTTTGATATATTTATTCATGGACAAATCTAGGATTTTCCAAAGGAGGATGAAGATGGGGTGGCATCGTCACATTTAACACAATAATAAGGTAAAATAAATATAACTTTACTGGAATGTGCATTGATTTACCATATGTAATTTGCTATATTATGTATTAAAAACACAATCTAAGCAAAAAAGAATCTTCAAAAGATGTTGTTTCTTTATTCCTGTAGTCATTAGAATTACCTGCATATCTCTTTCAGATTCATAAAACAAAAATCAAGCCTTCTTGAGCACCTTCAATGTGCATCCAATGCTTTACTGAAAGTTATCTCTTCACCACCATTAAAATTTATCTGAGCTAATGTTTCTACACTTGAACTAATGTTTTTAGGTAGAGATAAAAGCAGCCTGCAGGGCTGTGAAATAGGAGCTATATTACCAAGAGCAGCTAACAGACAGCAGAATTGCTGAATAAAGGATAACCTAATTAGTGAAGCATTAAGACAATTAAAAAAGGAAAGAGTTTCTTAATACCTGTGGAATGAGAAATGTAGGAGGAATCAGACAGGCTATAATGAGCCATGAAGTTAAGTGATTCCCTCACTGCTGCCTGAATAGAAATGCTGCTGTCCCTCCCAGGAAGTTGATTTTAAACTTTGGGTGGACTAGGAATTAAAGGGGTGTGATAGAATATACTGTATTTACTTGAATATAAGATGATGCAGAATATAAGATGACCCCCAATAATTAGATTCTATATATGGAAAACTTATAAATTGGTTATAATTTCCAAGATATAGAATCTAATTATTGGAGGTCTGCTTTGATTTTATCCCTCTTCCACTGCTACAGCAGGGACAATAAATTTGAGAAAGTGAGTTGGTCCTTTTGTCCTCTGGACCCCAACTTCTTCTCCCTGCAGCCCCTGTCAGACCCTCTTCTCCCTGAGCATATGAAAGTGAGAGGAAAATTTGCACTTCCAGCAGCTCAAACAGAAGCGGTGCAAATTTGAGCTGGGGCTTTTTGCCTCAGCGCACGTGCTCGGACATGCACTTTGTTGTGGAGCAAATTGTGCCACATGGGGCAAAATAACCCTGCCTGTCTCCTCCCGGATCTGCAGCCAGGAGGAGCTAGAGCCTGAGGCCAGCACCTGTGCTGTCCCCAGCAGTACAAAAAGCTGCCCTGGCAAGCAGCTCAGGGCTACTCAATCTCAAGAGCTTCTGGGACTCAGCCACTTGGTACCTGGGGATACTACCCCTCGTGCCAACTGGACTGCTGCAGCAACATCCCGAATCCATTTTTAAAAATACCCCCAAAATCCACGTTTTCCCACAGTTAAAACAAAAGACCACTCTATACACATGCACAGACACATATATCTGGAGACAGAGAGAGAGAGAGAGAGATAAATCAGTTGGGCAATGTTTTATTGGTATGTTTACAATGTTAAAGCAATGTGGAAGCCAACAAGTGTCTCAATCATCGTGATAAAATAAATTCTAAATACCTATATGTGTTGATGTATACTTTTTGGATTTCTTCGTACATGATGGGTGTGTGATGTGGGGATGTGGTGTTTGCAGGAAGGGGGTGGAAA
>NW_017728992.1:46137406-46137852 GCF_001723915.1 Gavialis gangeticus | reverse complement strand
GGCCACAGCCTCTATCCCCCACAGGGTCCCAGCACCCCCCCAGGGTCCCAGGCACCCTGGAAGGCCACAGCCCCCCTGCCCAAGGTCCCAGCTCCCCCTGGAGGGCCACAGCCCCACTGCCCAGGGTGTATAACTTACATTTAGCAGCACTAGCAGAAGCGGGGTGCTCTGAGCCATAGTGGCAGGACCCAGCACAGCAAAGGGGCCCCAAGGGTGGCAGGACTCAGCTGGGCCCAGCACACAGCCCCTGCATGCTGCACTGGGTCCTGCTCCCATGGGCCCAGCCCAGCCAGGTGGCAGAGGGGCCCCGAGGGTGGCAGGACCCAGCTGGGCAGGGGGAGGGGCCGGGCATGGCAGAGATTGGTGGTCTAGGCGGCTGGTGGGGGGAGAGGCCAGGGAGGGTAGGGATCGGAGGGGTTGGGGGAGTGGGCGGGACTGGCGGGGGG
>NW_017728992.1:46134255-46137377 GCF_001723915.1 Gavialis gangeticus | reverse complement strand
CTGGCGGGGGTCCCTCCCATGGTCCCCTCCCTCCTCCTCCAGCCCCCCTGACCCATTACTTACTGCACTGGAGCCCTGGTGCTGAACATGCAGCCTGTCCAGCTGTGCAGGGCGAGGACCAACCACGGATATGCTCTGGCAGCCAGAGCACCTCCCTGGAGGACCCAGCCTCCAGTTGCCTTCCCCACTTCTTTTAACTTCATTTTTTTTAGACTCCTGGGGTCTAATTTTCTCCCTGAGCTGCAAACACTGCAGTGTTTGCAGTGTTCCAGTGCAGGGAACATTTTTTTGTTCCTGCACGTGCCTCTTGCCCCACTTCAAAGGGGTTTGAGACAGGGCAAGAGGCATGTGCCCACTCGTCTGGATGCACCCATTGAGGCTGGATGAAGGTGGAGAAGAAAGGGAAAAAAAGGCCAATGGCAAACACAGCAATGACAAGAATGATAATGCCAGAAGAAAGGCAGGAGCAGAGAGAGTGGAAGACAGAGCAGGAACAGCAGGAAAAGGTACATCAGGGAAAAAGTAGAGGACTGTGGGAGCATGATGCCAATCTGGCTCAATGGGAGCAGCATTGCAGGAAAACATGGAAAAGACACTGAGAGCAGCAAGACAGGAGTGGAAGCTTTGGATAAAGGCAATTTTAACCAGTGACAGGAGGGAGACAGGATCGATGATGAACAAATATGATTTTCTGGAAAAGGTAATGTTTGAGATTTTGGAGGTGCAGGTGGAGCATCTCACCAGCCTGACTGCTTTCTCAAACTGAAAGACTTGGGAATTGACTTACTGAGATAGAGAAGGGTATGAGAACCTTTGGAAGAAATATGCAGAGGAACATGGGAGGGAGGAATTAAGAGGGATAAAGTTATAGCAGGGGAAAAGTCAAGAGAGAGTGATTATAGTTCAAATGTACACAGATTTACTAGAGGCAGAAGACATAGACAGATAGATGAAAAAGTATGTCCAACAAATTTGAAAGAAATGAATATGGTATCTGGACAAGGGCTTGGGCATGAGTACTGTTACAACCAAATGAGTGGAGCCCAGGTGGGGTGTTGCACCTCCCACCAGTGATGCAGATCGGGACACCCTGAGGTTTAGCCACAGGCAGCCAAAACAGTGCAGCAGATGTGGAAAGGTGGGGCACCTGTCCACACACTGTCCCCTCACAGTGTCCTACAGATTTGAAAGGATAGGCATAGAGTAGCAGAGTGCCAGGAGTCCCCAAAATGCACTATTTGTAAGGGAGAGGGACACTTGTATCATAGGTGCCCCAAAGCAAGAATAATCAAGCCCCTGAGCAAAACCTGAAGGAGGAGAGCAGAGCAGAGGAGGGGTTGGACCCTGAGCTAGAAATGGTAGAAGAAACCCCCCCAGGAGGATGAAACAGAACAGGAGGGGCAAAATTTCTGATTGAGACAGCACAGGAGGAAATATGAGACAGAATGGAAGGGAAGACAGAAACAGCAAACCGCTCAGATGTAGAAGTGGGGGTGGGGAAGAAAAAAGACACCCTACAGACAACAGAAAGTAGAGATGGAGGCCTGCATTTGTGTCCACCCTTGTTCTTCTGTATTTGTGAATGGGTTGAATGAGATGACTCCCCAAACCCCTTTCAACCCTTTGAGCAGCTGTACAAGTGCTTCAGAGCGTGTGCATGCGTGTGGGGGGAGGGCAGGGGTGGCACATTAATTAGAGTGGCTCTCAGCAGCACCTCGTGTATTTGGTGCCCTGAGTTTCAAAATGGCAGCAGGGGCGCTTTAACTAAAGTTTGTTCAACAAGCGTTAGTTAAAGCAGCCACCCCCCGCCCCCCGCACCGCCACCCCTTGACCATTTTGAAATGCAGGGACACTGAATACATGAGATGCTGCAGCAGACTTAATTAATCAGAACATGTTGAAGCATGTGTAAAAGTGCTCTATGACTGTAAATGTACTGGCATTTCAACAAGAGGTGTTTTCTGAACTGACAGGACAAGAATGTTAAACAAGATAATGGTTTTTAGAAGAATCTGTAAGACTAAATCCAATTTGATTCCCAATCTCACAGCTGGTGAGTTACCCTAACTAACTGGGCTCTTGCTGTCCGTCTTTCTTGTGTAGGGTGTTTTATGCATCATTGTCAGTTTTCACATTGTATGTTGCAATGTAAGTGCAAGGGTTCAAACATAAATAAGTCAGGAACAGTTTAACTGGTTTTGGTTCCTTTATGATCAATACCTCAGCCTCAGGCACTGAGGAAAATACAAGTAAATGTTTTTATAAACTTTGTATATCTCTACCTCCCTTTGATCCATTCTTCTCCACCCAATAGGGTGGGGCTGCTCAAGAGCAAGTATAGACAACAACAATATTTATATGAGGGTGAATCTTAAAAGAAGTGACCACGCCAAAGGCCTTCATCTTAACCATCATGCTTTTATTATTTTAAATTCACTGTGATTGCTTATTCACCCCTCCTATGCTGAGCAAATCTGAGCTTTGTACTACTGAGTTCCTCCTTATTGTGCAGCATTGTTGCCATGTTGCTTTGATCTGCTACAGCCTGTGGTTCTGTGAAAGAAAATGTAGGAAAGTGATGACTGCTAAAACAGTGGAAACCAAGCAGTTGTGACTGCAGGAAGGTAGGCTGGTGTTTCTGATAACATGGCCATTCACAAATTGCAGCTAGGGAAAGAAGCCATGGGGGGAAAAAAAAAACTGAGCGAACAACTATTATTTAGAACTTTGCTGGAGCAGTTTTTCCACTAAATAATGTAGGTTACTATGAGCTTTGAGAACTGTTGAGATTATCCAAGTAGAACACAACTTTCAGAACAGCTCGGGTCCCTTTTTGTCAATGAAGTGGTTGAAGTAAGTGGCTGATTCATTAGTAAACTGAACTTTGGAAAACCTGGACCTTATTTAGGTGTGGTTACATGAGCTGAGTGGGTTTATTTAAAAAAAAACACCAAACCTGCCCCAGAACTCATTGGTGGTGCCAGGATGTTGGTGATCCTGATTAGATTAGGAGATAAGAAGAGCCTGATAACACAGGCCCCCTCTACACAAACCAGTTAATTGTGCAATACCTGTAACATGCAGAGGGGGCCACAGATCCATTAGAAACAACCCCCCCCCCA
>NW_017728992.1:46128375-46129255 GCF_001723915.1 Gavialis gangeticus | reverse complement strand
ACAGGCCCCCTCTACACAAACCAGTTAATTGTGCAATACCTGTAACATGCAGAGGGGGCCACAGATCCATTAGAAACAAAACCCCCCCCCACACACACAAAACAAGACAGCCACTAAGTTGCAAAGAATTTGATAGTACTGTAAAGCAACAGAAATGCAAGTCACAAGCATCACACAAAAACATGGCCTGCCCATTCCCAGGTTTATGAGCCAATGCAGAAGGCTCTAACTCTATGAACTCCCTCTAACTAAAGAAAGCAGTAAGTCTGAAGTGTGCCAATACTATCATCCACTTAGGAAAATATTTGTTTAAAGCTCAGCCTACATAATCACGGCTGACACCACAGATGTCCAAATTCTGTGTAGCACAGGCCCATTGTGCTCTTCACTTGAGGCTCATTCCTGCTACTAGTCAAGTCAGTGAAAAATCCTGATTCTTTTCTGCTCTATACTGATTTGTATAGCATAGGACTGAGCCTCTGCTGCACATGAAAATCTCTCATTAATGGTGGTGGCTTCTTTATTTCTTGCACATTGTGTGCTGAGTTATGGGGCATTTTTGTTCTCCTGCCAGTTTCAAAGTTTACTGGGAGGGTGGGGGGCGGTCTTTGCATTTTTTTTTTAAATTAAGTTAGGTGTTTGGTTATATTTTGTGAAATGACTAGAGGCTTTCCTGGAGGAACACCCTGTAAAGTTGTATTATGGCTAATTATTAATAATAATGCCACTGGAGTCTACCAAAGGAAATCTGGACTCTAAATATGGACTTAGGTAACTCAACTTGAGGCATTTATGTTTGAAAAAAAACTTTTCTGTATGTCCATAATATGAAGAAGCAACAACCATGTGATAGTTAAAGTTGTCCTTCAGTGCTGAAAGT
>NW_017728992.1:46113092-46123375 GCF_001723915.1 Gavialis gangeticus | reverse complement strand
AAATCTGGACTCTAAATATGGACTTAGGTAACTCAACTTGAGGCATTTATGTTTGAAAAAAAACTTTTCTGTATGTCCGTAATATGAAGAAGCAACAACCATGTGATAGTTAAAGTTGTCCTTCAATGCTGAAAGTCCATGGTTATGGTTACGCCTGAGGTGAGCCAGCAGGACAAGGAGAGAGTCATTATATTAGCCTGTATATTATCTGCATTAAAGAGGTTATTAATACCTATGAGATCAAGGTTATGTTTCCAATCCAAGATCTTAATTGAAATAAAGGGGAAATTACCTTTCCAGGAATGTATGACCCCAACCCTCAACTCATAATAGTCCAGCAACAATTTGTGTCCAACCATTCACAATGCCCCTAATGATACATGTGTTTCAAAACTTTTGAAGTCACATAAGATGCATTTCTATCATATAACCTGGAGGGTGACACATGACTGACAGGATTAACTGGATAACTCCATGATGAAACGACACTGCATTCCAAATAGACCCTGCTCATTAAAATGTCTATTGTCAGGAAAATTTATTTCACTGTCACACACATACATGCCCACATTCCTGTAGATGCTTAATATGGAAATATGAGAACCTTGGAGCAAGGGAGATCAGAGAACTGACATTTCTAACACAAACTGGTATGAGATAAGGTTGGTCAAGTAGGAAAATAAATAAATAAAATCCACAAATATTTTTAGAAATATTCAGATCAGGAATGATCTCTGGGATTCTGCAACTGTTGTGTGTGTTGTCCCATCCCATCCCCTCCTCCCACCACAAGTATTTGGGAAACTGCCAGGTGCATGTAAAAAGTGTTCATGAATTTTAGTGGGAAAGACAGTTCCTCAGAAAATCCCAGCCAGAACAGTCTCATTTGCTGTTCATTATTCTCCTGTTTAAAAAAAAAAAAAATCAGGCAGCAGAAAAAAAAAATCAGGGTCATGTATACAGGCATAACTGGCCAGTACTGCACCCCAGGTGGTGGCAGTGCACAGTGCAGGAGCAGCTGTCATAATTTTGCTTCTGTAGACAGGATGTCACCTCCTTTTTTTGCTGCCAAAGTATGTCAAACAACCTAAAAACCCACTTTTTTTTGCCGCCCGCACTCCCCGCTCAAACCAGCAGCTATTACAGTGAGCACCATTGCTGCTGCTATACCCTCCCCACTAGAGCCAGAGTCACAGCAGGGAAGGGGGACAGGAGAGTGAGAGATTCCCCCAGCTTTTTCCCCTTTAGGCAGTGTCAGAGATTTGTGCTACCCATCATTATGCTACTGGTCATGTAACTTATGTGACCAACCATGGAAACAGCAAAGAACCATTTGCTGTGAACCATTTCAAGAAGAGACTATGGTGCAAGTAGTACTATGGTACACACACAAGAAGAAAAACAGGATGCAGTCAGGGAATCACTGAGACAATGACCACGCCAGTAACTGTATTATTCATCTTCAGAGCTGCTGTGGAATTTTGACCAGGTAGCATCACCTGTGGTGAAGTGGGCTCTGCTCTCTGTCCAAGACACATAATACAGCATGGGGGTCACATCACTACAGGTAACTCAGGTTTCCTATGAGGGAGCCTGAGAAGGCAGGTCAAGGGAAGTGATTATTGCCCTCTATTCAGCACTGGTGAGGCCACATCTGGAGTACTGTGTTCAGTTTTGGAGCCTCCACTGCAGAAAGGATGTGGACAAATTGAAAAGAGTCCAGTGGAGGGCAACAAAAATGGTTTGGGGGCTGGGGCACATGATTTCTGAGGGAATTGGGCTTATTTAGTCTGGAGAAGAGAAGACTGAGGGGGGATTTAATTCTAGCCTTCAACGACCTGCAGTGGGGTTCAAAAGAGGATGAGTCTGGGTGGCTTACTGGGGTCCCTACCATTGTGTACAACATGGGGGAGGCATGTGGGGCATGTGCCCCCCAGATCTGTGTGTGGGGCAGAGGTGGACTACCACTGCATGCTGGGCTCTGCATCATGCTGCTGCTGCCCTGGGAGCCTCGTGCAATGCCATGTGCCTGCCACGTGTTAGCTGCACTGTGTCCTTCCCTTCCCCCCACCCCCCAGTGGCAGCAGGCACATGGCATCCCATGCAGCTCCAGAGGCAGCTGTAGCATGGTACAGAGTGCAGCAGCAGCCCACTGCTCCCCATGGGTTTTCTCCCCTCAGGCCAGCATGCCCCATCCCTGCAGCAAGGCTGGCACAAAGGCAGCCTGGGCCTTTCCAGGGATGCTGGGGGGTGTGGGGCTTCCCACTCTGGGCACACCCTGGGGCAGGTATGGGGGTCATGTGTCTAACAGGTACTCGTGGGGGGGTGGAAGGGGACAGGGATCAGAGCAGTATTTGGGGGATGGGAAAGGAGGTGGGCTAACTTGTGGCATGCCTGCCAAAGAAGTTGGCCACCACTGAGCTATATGATACTTTTTTGGGAAAAAATGCATGTGAATCTAAAATAACCAAACTTTATTGAAATCTGAATATATTTATTTACTATGGCTGAGTGTAACAATATTTTGATCTGTTTCATTTCATTTCATATTTTGATCTGCTTCGTTTGTCTTGTACTACTTTCTTTAAGAAATAAGTAACTTTGGACTTTGCCAGCGTACAGGATGTATCAGAAAGCTGCATAATAGGGCTGTACGAAACAGCACTATTCTGTTTCGACTTCTGCTTTGATGTTTTGACAAAACAGTCTTTCATTCTGAGATTCGTTTAATTTCAAAACCACTTTTCCTTTTTGTTTCGTTTTAACTGTTTTCTGTTTTGACATTTCGCCCAGAGGGTATAATGGGGAAGGACAAAACTGCCTATAACTGTCATTTTTGGGCAGATTTGAATGAAAGCAGCAGAGAAGCCATGAAGTCTGCCAAGTTTCAAGGAGATAGGTGCAGGGGGTTCTGGGAAACTGCACCTCAAACTGCTGGCAAGTAAAACTTGTGACATGTATGACTGCGTGTGTGTTAAGGTGCACCCTCACTGGAGCTGGGACATCTACATGACAGCCTCCTCCTCTACAGTTTCAGTCCAGTCCACCACTTTAAACAACAACAGGTAATAACTTAGTAAGCAGCACTGTAGCACCAGCAGCATCTCAGGCAGCCAAACAGTCACAGTCAATAGCAGAACAGTCCTTCACCGCTTTTCCCCTTCCCTCTTCTTACTTTGTTTCCCTGCAGCCAAGCCCAGCTTCAGCTTCAAAACTTGAAACACTTTGAAACTCTCAAAATGTTTCAGCTGCCCTCGTTTTGTTTTGAGGCTGTTTCAAAACCCTTCATTTCATTTTGATTTTGCTGTTTCGAGCTCAAAACAAGTCGAAATAGCATCATAACAAAACAGCTAGCGAAATTTTGCACAGCCCTACTGCATATAGGCTTTGCTGATGAGTTTTACCAATCACCCTCTCAAACACCCTGTGTAGGCAAATTTACTTTTACTATTTCATTGTCCTTGCTTCTGCTGCTCTCACTCTATAATCACCTGTTTGAAAGAGCTAGTACATTCTCCATACAACTACATGGTTAGAACAAAATGCTTAATTTATGGCACCAACAACATGTCATTTTCAAGGGCCTGTAATTAGAGGTTACAGAATGACTGAATTGCTAAATATCACAGACAACCACAACCATTCTGCAAATGGCAGCCAGAAACTTGTCCATCTAGTAGCTTTTCTTAGGTTCCCATTTACTTCTATTAACACCCACTCACTCTGCGATTCCAGAGTCCCTCCAGCAGTGCACCGCCAGTACAAGTAGTTCATCCTCTACTACAGGATGTGAATTCACAGTGCTATTTTCTCAGGTCATTATTAATATTGCTGATTAATACCAAAGGTAACCAAAGTGCTTAATAAATAAATAAATAAAGGCCAAGGGACCACTTCTAAAGCAGGACTTAGGTGCTGGAAGTGGGAGTTTAGCACCTAATCTCACCTATATTCAAAACTTCAGTCACAAAACCCCCTGCTCACTTAGTGCTCAACCATAGAAATGCCTGAATTCCAGAGGTGCCACAGGGTTCAAACTTAAAAAGTATTTGATAGTTAGAGTTTTGCTTCTACATATGCCCAGACACACATCAGCCTTGAAAACGCTGAGTAGCTCAGCACCCAACTTATGCCTAAACTTTATTGGGACTCAGAAGCTAGGCATTCCTCTGTCTACATCTTCTGAGGGACTTGATCCTTTATGCACGCTGAGAGTACACTGAATAGAGCAGTCTCTCCTCAAGATGCAGTGGCAGGCACCTCTTTCTTTTTAAAAGAAACAGATGTTGGAAATGATCCCTGACACATGCAACAGGTTTAGAGCACTCCCCCAGACGCTCTCCATCCTGAGAGAGTTCTTAGCCACACTAGGCACCATCCCAACAAATGCCCTAGCCATCAGACTGTAAGCTATTTTGAGTTGGGGCACTCTCCCCATGACTTCACGGAGTTTAGCTGTTAGAAGGTTCACCTGGATGAGAGGAATCCTGGATTCTGGTCCCTGTTCCTAGGACATTGTATACAATTTACGCTTAATAGTTCTTAAATAAAAAAAAGGATAAGCAGTCCTTGAAGCAGGGATCACCACTAGGTCACCCTGTTCCCAGGTAAGTGTGCTCGCCAATAGGTTGCAGAGTCTTCTTCCTTTACTCCAGCCCAGTGGATCTTGAATTATTTGTTGCCTAGTGGATCAGCTTCATCAGGATCCTGTCCCCTGTACCAGAATAGCTTATGGCAGAGGTTCCCCAACTTTGCTTATTGAGTATCCCCTTCCAGATTTACCAGCTGCCTGCATACCCCTACCAGCATGCTTTAACCCCTTAACGCCAATTATTATTATTGCAATAAAAATTAAATCCACCATTACACAATGTCTCCCACATACCCCCAAGAGATGTCTTGTGTACCGCCAGGGGTACACATCCACAGTTTGGGAACATGGCAATAGTGGTTACAGCACTGTCCTGGGAGATGGGAGACCTGGAGAGAAAAGATTTAACACCAGGTCCTGTACAATCTGAGAGAGCATTCCACCCATTAGAATACCAATCAAGAGGCGTACCACACTTCCTTCTCCCCTGGTTCTGCCAGGAAAGCATGAACCCTACTCTGTTTTTGCAAGAAAGGTTGTATATACCTACCTTCTAGAATGTGCCCCGAGTGGACAAGGTCATCTCTCTACAACCAAAAGTAAATCCCATCCCTCTCCAGGAATTAAGACCTCCTTATTCTCAACATTTCCTATAGGCTAGTTTGAAGGGACTTACCCCTCAGCATGGTGGTTATTTTGGGTCCCATTCTCACACACCTTACTTCCTCCACATAAAGAGAGCACAGGCCTCTAACAGGGCTCTAGATTCCATTCAATCCTATTTTGGATCTAGCCCATAGGCCCTCACCTGTGCAATCTACAATGTCAGAGTACAGTCCTTTAAAAAAATGTAACCCTATGGATAGTGCTCATTGTTAGGACTTCAGACTTCAATACTGAGATACTGTGCAAGACAGCAAAACAGCAGAGCCAGGCTGTGCACTACCAGATACCCAGCTATGTGCATAGCTGTGTGGTGCTGGTCAACAAAGTACATAGGAACCCAATGACATCCTTTACATATACAAGCAAATACATTAATTACTACTCTGTTGCCAAGAATCATTTCAGTTCACCCACACAGAATGAGTAAATTGCCTTAACAGAGTGAAATGAGAGACAGACAGAGAGACACTCAGGACAGTAGGCTCAGTACATTTACAATTCAAGCAGGAACAAAACATTGCGAATGATGGTCCACTTGGCCCACCTCTTACCCACGAAGAGACAGGAGAAACAGAGACCTATCCATAAGTCATAGAATGTTTTTATAGGACCAGAAATGGTTGACTTTCTATCTTAACCCCAAAAAGAATGTTATCAGTAAAACAGATATCACTAATATAAGTTAAAATTATGCAAATATTGCCCTACATTTTCAACCCCACTGCCTACAGTTAAGCATTTAAATCTATATGTACAGGTGCACCTTAAAGCATCCCAGTTTTAAATGCTGTTGGGTATATGCTGCTGAAATCAAAGAAAGTAGCAAGTGACTAGCAGTACTAAGAGTCAGAATATTTTTAGAAGCCAGAATGGTGACTATATATTTTATATTGCTGAAAATAGTAAAGGGAGCAAATAATAGGAACTAAATCATCTATTAGCTACTCAGAAGGGAAGGTGAAAATGCTCTACATCATAAATTCCCAAACTTTGTCTTATTGCGTACCCCCTTCCAGATTTACCTGCTGCCCATGTACCCCTACTAGCATACATTTTATAGTCATAGATTGTAAGGCTGGAAGGGACCTCAGAAGATTATTGGGTCCAGCCCCCTGCACCATTTTAATCCCTTAGATGCCCATTATTATTATTATAATGAAAATTAAATCTGCCATTCCATAATTTCTTCCATGTCCCCCCTGATAGATGTTGTGCATACCCCCAGAGGTACATGTACCACAATCCGGGAACCCCTGCTCTACATCAGTGTCAGTCTATGGAACTGATTTTCACATCTGAAAGCTCACCTACTCTTTTGTTACAGGTTCGAAGTCCCATTAAGGTCACTGAGAGTGATTTGTACTAGTTATTAAGCAACAAGACCTCCGGGGCAGTGTCCACAACAAAGTTCAAATGGGCCTGGATAACAAACTCTCTTGTCAACTTTGTGTTCCACCCAGCTCTGTGGGAGGCAGAGAAAAGTTGTATTGCCACTGCCTACTCTGTCATCTTGCTAATCAACATTTGCTTTCAGCAGACAGGAATTTACACACTAGCACATCTCCCGCTTTACAAGATTTTCCCAATAACTGTCCCATCCAGAGGAGCATTGAGTTCTGTCACAAAACAGTTGAGATTTTTTTCCAAATCTAGGTTTTTTTCCTTCAAATTTTTCTTCAGAAAAGAAACAATCTTCAGCATTTTGGAGCAGCTAAAATGCTGGCCTAGATTTTTTAGTTTTTGAACAACTTCCTCAAATACTTTTTTAAAGTTTTCAACATCTGAACACTTCTTGATATATATTTACATCATTTTAAACAGATATAGTTATAAGGAACAGGAAAACCATATATTGCTTAGCAACAGAACATTGAGTTTGATAGTTCTTATATTAAAATATATTCATTGTAGTTAGTGAACTGATCTAGCCATGATACAGCAATTTCTCTCAGTTATACATGCCTCAAGAAATTAATACTTTGTAAATAAAATGAAGATGTTTAAGAGAAAAAAAAACAGATAGACAAAGGAAATATGATTATATTCAATTCAAAGGGGCAGGAAGTGAGAACAGAGGGACTAATTTTCATTTCCAAGGCTTCATTGAGATATGGTAGTAGAAACAGAAGTCGAACACAAATCCATTGCTTAAGCTGTAAATCCATCTCTTTTTACATACTCTATAACTGATGTGGTTAAACCTGACAAGTGTTTTGTTAGATTTACTTTTTTTGACCTCATCCTGAGTTACTAAGATAAAATACACACAACTCAAAATAACCTGAAACCCTTACCTGTTGGTGTAGGAGGAGAGCAAGTAGATAAAATTAAAGGATCTTTCTCGTAGCTTGTTGCCTCAGTACAAAAAGTTGAGGGAAGCAGGCAGCAATATCTCATGGATAAAAATAACCTTTCAGGGACTGACCCCATCAAGGAAGCATAAATCAATGTAGAATTTCTTTTCGTCAGGTACAAAGGCCTAAGCCAATGCTCACTGAAGTCAGTAGAAGGCTGTTGGCTTCCAAGGCTGTAAGTCAGTAGCCTCATACAGCAGCTCGCTGTTGTGTTTCAACGGCTTCAAACAAACAAACAAAACAAAAAACTCAAGAGTCTACCCATTCAACATGAATCTAAAATAATAATAAAACCAAACTATATAAGCAAAGCAGTAAAATTTCCTTTCCATCTACATCTTAGTCATCCATCCTAAGTGCAACTAAAACTCCCACCCTGACCCTAAATTTCTCCTGTCCAAGCAGAAGCCCAAGCTCAACTGTAAAATCCACTCTCCAGTGCACACTTTGGCAGGCAATATTTGCAACATACCTAGAAGTTCAACATGCTGAGGCTCATTTAGATTAGGAAGAGAGAATGCCAGTGGAGAAGATATCTGCAGTGAGTACTAGATCCTGAGGAGATGAAGTGTGACTTCCTTTTACAAGATGCTTTTCACATGTTTTGTGAACAATTTTCATCCTTTCATTGACTGATGGACCCTAAGGTCCTTCAGGAGTGTCACAACATGCATAATGTCCTTGAGATCTGCAACTCTTGTATACCTCTTCAGTGTGTGAAAGTCATTTTTCTGATAAAGAAAAAAGAACATCAGATATTCCTCTACAGTGGCTCACATACATCCTTTATCCTAGCAAATATATGGGCTACATAAATAGATTAGCACAGATGACAGTAAAAAGAACAGGTCTAAGCCAATATACATAAAAGTCTATGGAAATATTGCTGTTGACTTCAGTGGGATGTAAAGTAGGCCTTGATAGTTTATTTTTTTTAATTCCTTGGGGAACTCCTTAAAAATTTGGAAAGTTACCTCCCTTCAACCCATCCTTCAAACCTCTCCTTTGCTGTGATGCCTACAAAAAACTTGACAACAATAAGGCTGCTGCTATGTTGCATTCACTACCTGTTGTGCTAACCCCCGCTCTTGCACTCTTCTGGATCAACTCCATCTCTCCATACTCAATGTTATCCCCGTTGTCACACTTACATTGTAAGCACTTTGAGACAAGGACTGTTTTTTGCTCTGTATTTTTGCAGTGCTCAGCACTCCAGGGTCCACGGTAATACAAACAACAATAGGAACAAGAACTGACCTAAACCAAACCCTGTTATTTGATTACAGAGAAAGGTCATGAACACTATGAGGCTGCCTTCTGACCTCATTTAAACTGGTAGGAATCATAAGTAATGTCATTTCACTGAATTATAAAACCACCGATGTTAAGAGTCCCTCCAAATTATCACCCATGCACCTGATGTCAGAACCTGTCCCCAATGGGATCAGTGTTTCTAGGCTGGAAGGATAGTTATATTTGTTAATGATGAATAAAGAATAAATTGTATTAAACATATTCTACTGTTCATTCATTTTACTCTTTCCAAACTTCAGATGTAAGTAGCATGCTTTATGTTCAATAAAAAAACAATATACATATTAGGTACTGCATACACAAAGGCACATGCACACAGTCCATGCCCCACACACGCACACACACAGAAAGAAAAAACAACTGAAATAAAAGAAAGTTGAGATTGCAAAATTAAGCACTATAAATTTTAGGACATATCAGAATTTAAGGTTGCCTCAGTTAGGTCCCTTTGGGTTCATGCATTATGTTCCATTTTTTAATGGCATGATCACAAACCCCAGCTTTATTCAGTGAACAAGACAGATCGTGCACCCTCTTCAGATATTCAGAGTTACTAATCTTCATGTGATGCACATTATTATCGTTTTTAAAGCTCTTCACAAAGAATAATGCTTGTATATGCACTATATGTTTAGGAAATGAGGGAGTATTATCATCCCCATTTCGCAAATGGCGGCTCAGGGAGAGATACAAAGGCTAAAGTTGTCAACAGTTTCACCGATTTGGGACATACAGTTTAAGAAGCCGAGGGGGGTCCAATTCCTCAGAATTTCAACAATCTTTTATGACTGTTTCTATATTCAAAGCATAGCTCCAGCTGGCAGGGGGGCATGGAGACCGCTAGCATCCCCCCTGAAATTGACTCTGCCAGCCACCAGCTGGCCGCTGGGGAATCCTCCCATCCCAGTCTCTAGGGGGACCCCTCAGTTGTGCCCCACTGGTGCCCCCCCAGACTTGGGAGGCACCAGTCACCCATGATGATATGGCAGAGGAAAAAATAATATCTAGTACTGTGGGACAGCTCTCAACTGCATTACACATGAGCCCAACCTTTTTCTTCCTTCAGTATGCTGCCAAATTCACTACATACCTTCCAATTTCTATCATACGTGAAGCAGAGTCCAAAAGTACACTTACCTATACAATGTTGATTCAACCCTGAGGCAGACCCACTGTATGGGCAGTATGGGTTGAGTCTTCAAAAAATGTAGTTTCCAACTTCTAACAAGACTCCATGGGACAAGTATGGCCAGAACTGTTTCAGAAGTTTGCCCAAGTTGAGCAAAAGGCACCATGGCAACCCTCCAGACCAAATGTCAAGCCCCTGCTCCAGAGAACAAAGAAAGGCATTAGAGCTT
>NW_017728992.1:46102142-46108092 GCF_001723915.1 Gavialis gangeticus | reverse complement strand
CATGCCAGCCTTTGGCTTCTTTACAATTTCTTCCCACCAGGAACAGCCCCCCCCCCCCCCCCAACTGCAGCTGCTTCCTCAGCCTGACCAAGGGTTTTTCAACCCAAAAGCTTGCTAAGATAGATTTCTATAACTATTCAGTTGGTCCGATAAAAGATACCAGATTAGATCAACCCAAAGGACCTTGTCTGCCAGTGCCATGTCCTTAGACCAACACCCCTAGCACCTGACTGGAAGAATGCAGGGCCCTGGGCACATCTCAGCTCCAGGGCTGGGGCTGGCAGGGAAAGTTCTCTGGCAACTGATAGAGAAGAAGCTCCTGCAGGAGAGGAAAGAAAGGCTCTGTCACAGTTTGGCATCCTGAGATGCTGCTGGTGCTACTGTGCTGCTGCTCACTAACTTATTATTTTACCTGTTATCATTTAAAGTGGTGGACCAGACTGAGGCTGTAGGGGAGGAGGAGTCCTCACTGGGGCACACTACTGTGTCATGTAGAGGCCCCAGCACCAGTAAGGGCACACCTTAACACACACACAGTGTCACCCATGTCACAAGTTTTGCTTGTCAGCAGCCTGAGGTACAGTTTCCTAGAAACACCTTCACCTATCTCCTTGAGAGCTGGAAGGCTTCATGGCCTCAGCAGCGGCTACCATGCCTGCAGTTTTTCACCCTGCTGTGCCTTAACACATACATGTGACATGAGTTTTATTTTTAAGACTTTGAGGTGCAGTTTCCCAGAAACCCTGGCACCTATCTCCTTGAAACTTGACAGGCTTTGTGGCCTCAGCAGGGGCTACCATCCCTGCAAGTTTCATATGAATTAGGCAAGAAATGACAAAGTTATAGGCAATTCTGTGCTTCCCCATTATAGCCTATGGGCAAAATGTTGAAACTGTCAAAACAATACAGTTTCGCTGAACAGTGGTTTTGAAATGAACTAAGACTCAAAACAAAACACTGTCCCATCAAAACGTCAAAATGGAAGTCAAAACGAAATGGTGCTGTTTTGCACAGCCCTAGAAGACAGCAAATACTTGGATGGAAACCTGCATACAAAGTGTCCCAGCTGAACACCACCCCTAAGATCTTACCACTATTTAGATATGCTATTTCTAGGTGGCAATCTTGGGATACTAAAAGGTGGAGAGGCAAGTAAGCTACTGTTCTGTTGAGAATCTAACTAGGGGTGGGTGAGAGGGGCACCCATCTCGAGTTTCAAGTTAGAAGGGCTCCAAAATTTCTGCCACCGCCACACAGTCCACACCCTGGTGGCATTACCATATTGGACACTCCAAAACAGTCCCTGGCTACAGCAGCTGCAGTTGCTACTTGAAGAACAACAGCTAGGGAGGGTAGGGCACATGGTGGTGGCAGCAGCAGTTCAGCCAGGGACTGTTTAGGAGTTTCAGGATGCATCAGTGACAGGTGCTGCCTTAATCAGGGGGGCCATGTGCCCCCCCTGCAACTAGTCCCACTGACCCAGGGGGGTGGGGGGGCCCTGTGGCTGATCCTGCTACGGCCATTTGCTGCCACCAGTCATGGCAACCACTTCTGGGAGGTGCTGTGCTACTTCTGGGAGTGGCTGCAGCGATCGGCTGGTACTTGCAGAGGGGACACTAGCGCTTCTGCCTGACCCCACTTTCCATCATCTAAGTGGCAAGCACAGTCAGTCAGGGGGTGCACCAGCACTCTCAATGGGTGCACATGCACCCCAGTGCACCCGCTATGCATCGCCACTGCCAGTATGGGTAGGACTGCTGCCCTCCTTCCCTCCCTCAACTCTCAGAACAACAAGTCCCCATCCTCTTACCCCTGCTCTCGGAACCCACCCCCACTCCTGCAGGGTTTATCTGCTTGTTACACCACTGCAATAGATCATAATGCCTCACAAAATAAAGCAACTACTGTATTGTTCCAATTACAAGTCAGCCCTGCATATAAGTTGACCCTACGCTTCCAGGTTCAGTTTTAGTAAAAACAGTTTATTTCCTAAATACAAGTTGATAACAATAGAGGAAAAAATGAAACAACCAAGGAAAAAATTAAATGCACTAAAAATAAGTCTAGCAGAAAATATTTCTGACTTCCTGTTTTTGTTGTACACACAAAAATACTGCTAGTACAGGAGTAAAGACTGCTGATTATAAATCAGTTCTGCATACAAGTGCAATTTTATGATTCTTTTGGATGAAACAAGTAGACTTATTATAATCAGAGCAATTCACTAATTCATGTGTCAATACGACTGCAGCAGTATCTTAGCACTTTACAACCTTTATTATATTACTAGCAAATTGACCTCAGGGATGGAGTGCACCATGATAGCAGGGACAGAGGGGGCATTAAGGCCAGCACCACACCACCAGCACCCCACACCATCACCGCTGCCTCCAAGGAGCAGGGCCAGGTGGGGCAGGGCCAAAAGCCAGTAGTGCTGGCTTTGCCCCCCACTCCCGCTCTGTCCCCACTGTCATGGTGGTGCTCCATCCCCGCCATCATTCTCCACCCATCTCTGCTCTGCATCTGGCCCTCTGCCACTCCCTCCCCTCATCATGGTGGCGCTCCATCCCCGCCATCATTCTTGACAGGCAATTTGCCCCACGTGCAGCACTGGCTAGAGCCACGTCCCGCTGGGAGCCATGCCCCCCAAGAGCATTACAGGCACACAAACAGACTAAGCCCTTTATATATATAGAATCCTAAGAATACCTCTGTGAGTGAAGGAAGTGCTGTGATGCAATTTTTACAGATGGATAGCTGAGACATCAAGAGATTAAGTGACTTTCATGTCACTTATATTTTATGTGAGGAGTCTGTAACACAGCCCTAACCATAGTCTCTTAAACTTCAGACTGGCATCCTAAAAAGCAGGACACCACCTTCCTTTTCTTGACCAGATAACAGATCTTGTTGAAAGATGATTCACATTTAATGACTGTTTGCCAACAAGTCTTAGACCCAATCCTCAATGACTGTTATTCAACTGCATAAACACTAGAAGAATGAGTGAAAAAAAGTTTCACAAGGCCACGGTATTTTACCCAGGCCTGTGACTTGGTAAAGTGAGATGACTGTTTCTGTTGTTTTAGGCTGCTTTGCAATTTACTAAATAATTTGCAGACCTGTAGATCAGAGAGGTCAGAACAGTGAGAAACACCTACAATTAAAAATTATCGTAACTGCTTAATTATACAGCATAATGTTGCTGTATCGCTGGTGTTTAAAAGATGCTTATCCTCACTTTGGTTGAGCTGGGAGTGGTAATATATAAGCATCATCTTCCCTGGAATTCCTTTATCTCTTTTCAACTGATTTATTTTATGAACAGTGATAGTCAAACACCAGTCTAATTAGCTTCCAGAGACTCTAGGTAAGCTAAATTTAAAACTGAGTTTCTTCTTTTATTCACATAATTTGAATAATAAAAAGTAAACAGACTGATTGACTTCAAGGAACAAGATAAAAAATGGTTTGTTTTTTTAATATTTGCTTGTTATTCTCCAAAGAAACAGAAAACTGTTTCAATATTTGGTGTTTGTCACTCATTTATTTAAAAGGCTGGTCTGTAGTAATTAAGTCAACAGTAGTTTTGCCTCCGTCCTTCTACCCTGTGTGCAACCCTTCTGCATTTGCAGGCCATCATTATTCAGGAAAAGCAATGTTCTTCTGAACATTATTTAAAACCCATTGCATTTTTCTACCCAAAATTGTGTAGAGATAAAATGCAAGAGCCATCTAAACAAAGGGTTTTTTTACCTAACATGTGGAATGCTTCTCAGCACCACACACACGAAACATGTACAGTGTGACACCCCCATTTTTCATACAGCTGATTCCCTATTTATCAGTTTAACTAGGCAAATGTGTTACCTTTTTATGCAGCCAAGTACAAACATACAAGGCAATATACAACCACATTTCTACTATCAACAATATACCCCACCAACAGTAATCCATGTTGAAGAGAATATGAAAAGCGAATGATTAAGATACTAGAAAATGAAGTGATTCCTACTCATTTGGGGACTATCCGGGGGATGTGGGGAGGAAGGGGGGAGCAGGTGCCTGCTGGTGCTGGGGCTGCAGCAGGGCATGGGGGAGCAGAAGGGAGTCATCTGCCCCTCTGGCAGGGGTAGGGGACAGGGAAAACTTCAGGGGAAGTGGGGAGCTGTGCAGCCGGGCTGGTGCCCATGCTCTCAGGGGTGGGGTATCTGGGAGACGCTGCCTGGGTGGGGAGGTGGGGGAAACCATAGTGAGGCCACCTGGCACAGTGTGGGAGTCCCAGCCTAGGCAAGGGGTTCCACAGGCCTCCCCTCCTCCTCCCTCCAGCCCACGCCAGGGATAGACTCACTTCACCACTGCCCACACAACCCAGAGCCACCGCAGCTGCCGCAGACACTGCACTCCAGCCTGGTCGGAATGGGGCAGCTGGCCCCCCCTCCAGCAGGGTTTGGGGGAGCAGGGGGCTGTGGGTTGGGAGTGAGGGGACTGGCAAGGTTGGGGGGGCTGTGGGGAGGGAGTGAAGGGTACCAGGGAGTGGAGGTTATGTGGGTCAGGAGTGTGGGACACTGGCAGTGCCAAGGGGTTGAAGGTAGGGAGTGAGGGGCACTTCTTACCCATGCTCTGCACAGGCGTCTTCTTTTTTGGAACTAGAAATATAGTAACCCTAATAAAACAGCCCATACTTCAGCTCTCATATGGCTTCACAGTGGCATTTTCAAATCACAATGTTCAGCTTTCAGTCAAGATTTTGCTACTTTTGTCTGGAAACCAAAACAATTTTAGTTTTCAGGCATTATTTTTATATATATATAAAAAGTTGATTATTCCACCAAAAGCAGACCATTTTTCATAAAAAATTTCATTTTATTGAAAACCCAATTTTACATAGAAAAGCAGCATTGATAGAGAAATTTCAGCCACTATTATTGCCAGGCTTCGAGCGATCAGGGTATTTTCATACTCAGTCTCCCTGCTTATCACCACAAATGAAATGGCAAGCTGGTGTTTTCCCTGTACACAATATAACTGCTGGTAGGATACGTGCATACAACACATAAGTAGGCAACCATTGATCGTCTGGATCAAGGTGTACATGTAAGAGATCTAGTCAGGTGCCTGATGAATCCCTTTGTATGGAGTCCAGCAACCATCACATCAAGACCCTCAGTGGTCATGCCTAAGCAATAGTATGAGGGAGTGGAGGCTGCCCGAAACCTACCATCCCCCTTTAGACCACTGAGACAGAATCCAAAAACCAGACTGAGTCCAGATATTCAGTGCTTCAATGGCTGTAGCTTCTTCCGGAAAGCAACAGATAAGAACTGCTGCTGACTGCCTGACACTTCAGTGAGGGCATGTTTCTATCAGGGTGATGTCCCTTAGCCTTTCTCCAACCAAGGAGTACCCGCAAGTTAGTGGGCACTACAGTTTTGAGATGCCCTATATTCACCTTACTCTGGAGGCTGCAACATTGTAGTAATTTATAGGAACTAGCTCTCCATGAAAACCACATTGCCACCAGGCCCTCCAGTCAGATGCAGTTTACAGTCATATCCAGGACTACTACCAGAGCACGTTATGGATTACATAAATATGGGTGATCAGAGTCCAAGTATGTTTTCCCACTATTTCCCAGGGCTTATCTTTGTCCCTTGTCATAACCTCCATGTTTAACTTTTGAACATCCTCTATAGTTTTGCCCATCCCAATTACCAACATGCAACACAAATATAACTGCTCCTTTCAGAAATTCTGACCTGAGCCTATGAGTAAGAAACAGAGCCTGAATCCTTTCCTCTATACTCAATATGAAGCCCACCACATCTCTGAAGGTTTTGCTTTTCAACAGCAGAAGAGACTGATAGGCTGGCTGCTAGGAACCAGGTGGGCTGTTATTAGTAATGTCAAGTCGTAGTGATGCAGCTTTACTGGAAAGTGCTCGAGTGGG
>NW_017728992.1:46095765-46097142 GCF_001723915.1 Gavialis gangeticus | reverse complement strand
GATAGGCTGGCTGCTAGGAACCAGGTGGGCTGTTATTAGTAATGTCAAGTCGTAGTGATGCAGCTTTACTGGAAAGTGCTCAAGTGGGGTTTTGCCTTGACATTTGCCTGACACCCTATCTATGTCTTTCTGGCAGACTCTCTGTTCACTCTACTAATACCCCTCCTCTTCATCATGACCAGTAAAAGGAGCTACCAAAAGAACACTGCCAGATTAACACTATAAAGGACACACTTGTTAAAAGTTACCCTGTCCCCTGGCCAGGTCCCCAACCCAGAGGTGTTAAGAGAGATCTAACACAGTATTTCCATCTAGAATTCTGCACACATACCCAGGCCACAACTACTAATCTATTCATGGTTCCTCTTTTGTACCATACCACCTTTCATAGAAGGGAAGAACAGTGAATTCAATGAATGCACTTGCTAGATATAAAATGTTACTGTATGTGAGTGATAAATACCAGTGTCCCATCATCCCAGGCTAGAAATAGATTATCCGTCATGGTGGGCATATTGTTTTTACTTTGCTGGGAGAAGTCCCACTAGCTAGTTATGATTAGATTCTCTCTCTATTTACTATGCAAGCATCTGTGATGTAACTGGGACTATGTGAACAAAGAGAATTAATATGCGTGGTTTAGAGGTTAAAGGAGATTGTTAAAATTAGTCCTTTTCACTTCAATAGTCTAAACTATGCATTGGCCTGCTTTTATAACATAAAGGATTCTACTTACTGCCATAGTGGAGCCGCTCTTCTCTCAGATCAACATGGGCTAACCAGCTGCTTGCCTTAAATGTTCTTTTGGAGATACTGGGCTACAAAGGTGGCCTGCAGGGCAACTGCAGAATAACAGGTAGGAGTTTGGACAGACAACATTTTGCCTTTGTATAGAATTAAAAATCTGTGAAAGTCAGTGTTCTGCAGGCCACTACATCACTTATGAACCAAGCCCCGAGGACCACTGAAGTTAGCAAGAGTCATTTCATTGAGTTCTGCAGCCTGTGGACCTGGCTACCAGTCCACCTCCAGGATTCTAAATCTGCCTGTGATAGGGAACATAGGGACCAGGCCAGCAGTGGAAAACTTTCTTACTTTGTCTCTCTCACTCTCCCTGCATTGCTCTATGAGTTCAGGTTGCAGGGAAAAACTATATATTCTTCTCAAAAAAAAAAACAAAAACAAGACCAAATCCCCACCCTGAAAAAACAAAACACCAGCATAAATTCAATATAAAAAAATGCAAACTGTTTTCATCAAGGAAACCAGTTTAATTTTAGATAGGCTATGGGATGTCAGATGGAAGAACAGAGAAATACATTGTGCAAAAAAGCCAAAAAAATCCACCAACTTATGCCATGAAACCTAAAGAACCTT
>NW_017728992.1:46086372-46090765 GCF_001723915.1 Gavialis gangeticus | reverse complement strand
CCCCACCCTGAAAAAACAAAACACCAGCATAAATTCAATATAAAAAAATGCAAACTGTTTTCATCAAGGAAACCAGTTTAATTTTAGATAGGCTATGGGATGTCAGATGGAAGAACAGAGAAATACATTGTGCAAAAAAGCCAAAAAAATCCACCAACTTTTGCCATGAAACCTAAAGAACCTTCCACATTTACAAAGCTGCAAAAAGTAACCAATAAACCAGTCACCAAGAATTATCCCAAACAGTTTTTTAATCTCTACTATCCCTGGAGAAGGGTTTCTCTTACATATTTCAGATGGTTTATTGCATAAATATTATTTTAGCAGTCATTCTTCAGTGTGTAGGTGGGATCGCCAGTAGGCAGAGACAGTGATAAATGAGTCTCCAGGTGTTGCTGCTCTTTTTAGAAAATCCTTTAACAAGCAGTTATGAAGATTGAGGTCATTTTCAAAGTTATTAGAGCTCCAGTAAGCTTCTTCACTTTTTTTTTTAAAGAGGCACTGTTAAAATTGGCAATCTTGAAATGCGACCTAGCTTTCTTCTAGTTATTGTTCATGAAACCCATATAATTATTTCATTGTTTTTAACATTTGAGGATGCATTAGATCAATTAATTTATTAAAATATTTCCACTTTTTTTTCCTTTTAGTTGAAAGAAAGTAAAACACCTGAAGTACCCATAAGCAACCCAACAATAACAAATTCTGCTTACATGATGACAGCAAGCACACATGACAGCAGTGCTCAGTTTTGTTAGGGGAATATTACATTTCTTATGTAGATATTTTAACCACCAGGAGTTGGAAAAGAGTAACTGGATTGTTCTAAGAAATATTCAATTGAACATAAAGACTTTTGCTTCCATGTTGCAAATTCTAATACAAGCTAAACAGACAAGCAGGGGATAGATTAATTCTAGTACCCGATCTAGGTGAAAGTGGACATGTCACTCATCAGCCAGTATCAAAATTGATGTTGGCACCCTGATTGCCCAGGGTATTAACGTAGTTGAGAACTCAATGGAACAGAAAACTGAATGACCCTCTGACCACCAGAGGTATTTCCTTTAAGTCAGTAATAGCCACATCACTTTCACTGCTTCTCCCTAGGGCATAAGTTTTTTGTAGATGAAGGATTTATGGAAGATTTCATAAGCATGGATAGGATTTGTTTGGAAACATGATTGGTGATGGGGAAACAAATATATGATTGCAAAAAACAAAAAGTTATAATTGCCCTTGGCAACAGACCCAGTCCTTTGGTGCAGAGAAGGATGGTGATTTTTGGTAATTCAGGTATCCAAAAGATACTGTTTCAAATTCTGAACTTTCACAAGCCCAAATTGGAAACTGTTTAGCAGAAAGGTGTTTTCAAGCAGTAATTTGGTTTTAAACCTTGCATTAGTTCCCATACTGTAATCAGCACCTTGTTCTAGCAATGTAGTGTGTAAGGTTGTAAAATTTTGTAACACCCTCAGTCACCTTGCTACTTAAGTAGCATTTTATCATCTAATATCATGTCTCGGCACAGGATTTGAGAGGCTGGGTCTCTTTTGCAATTCTTGCACTCCGCAGTGGTTTTTCTTCCCAAAGACAGCACCATTCCTAAATGCAACCCAACCAGGCTCCATTCTGAGTCATGAAAACATAATACACACCTAAGTACATGCAATAATTTTTATGTAATTTGCTCCTTAGTCATTGTCTAGTCCCATTTTGTAAATCTGAAGTGTACTTTTTTTTTAAATAAAGGACTTCAGTGAAATAATTACTTTTGTAATTCTGTAACCACACCCAATAAACAGTTCAGCAAGCAAACCGGCTCTACATTTGAAAGCTATAAACAGATTAGTACAAAATTAATAAAGGCCAGAGCCCCAGCTGCAGAAAAATTAGTGTAGCTTTACTGAAGCAAATTAACAATTTCCTACAGACTTGAATAGAGATAGTCATTTACAGCAGCTGAATATTTGGGTTTTTCCACCAATATTTTCATCTTGTTTAGAGAAGAATAAGTTTACTCCCTCTCTAGTGCATACAGGAAAGGCATCTGGAAGTTGTTTGGCTTATGGTGAGGTAACGAACTAAAGGACTAGAAATAAATGGTAACCCCAAGACCATCAGTCCTTGTTCAGGTAAGTTTCTATTATAGCTAACAGGGACTTTCCTCGAGTAAGGACCATAGACAAGGACCACTGTTAACCACTGTGTATCTTGAGCAAACTCAGAGAATAGTGTCTGTTTGCTGCTTTTGCAAGATTCAGGGAAACAGCAGTTTTCAGTAATTTTCACAATTTTTCAAACATTCAGAGGCATCAATGTATTCGAAATACTTCATATGGTTTATTATGCTGGATGGGGAGCTGGAAGTCATCAGGTTATCGTGCCCAAGGATCTCAACCTGAATCTAATAAACAAACCAATGTGATAACATAATCAGGGGACCTGCTTTGGATCTCTCATTACCTAGAATCACAAGTCACCAATTAAAAAAAAATTACCAGAAAGGGGGTCATAATTAGGAACACACACCTCACCCCAGAAATCACCTACTTAATAATAAGTAATTCTGATTGTTAGTTTCTTAATATTATTTAACCTCCTGATGATACAGGTGAGCAAGTATTTTTATCCCTAGGTTGCAAATTGGGAAACTGAGGCAATGAAGTTACATGGATTTGCCTAGGACCACACACGAAAGCTAATGTCAGGTTAAAATAACAGAAGAGTCCTATTTCCAGGTTTGTGTTCAGACCACACCTTTCACTAGATCATGTAATCCATGAAATTCCCAGCAAAGTATTATTCCACATGCTACATTTTCTTTCTAGTTTTTTTCTTTCAATCTATATAATTTTATAGTCAGTCAACTGTTCTCATTGTATCAATAAGAGAAACTCTGAAGGGGAAAGACTGGAAACTGAGAAAGTTAGCTAAATAAATTGGTTTTAGAAAATTTAAAATCATCCAATGTAAATCAAAACAGATTAGGGTGAGTGGGTGGGGAATGTTCATTTTAAATTTCCATAAAAGGAAACAGTGACTCCAACGGGCAGGCAGATAAACAAGTAAAACAAGTCCCACAATGCAAGGAAAGAAAGAGGGACAAGGAAATGACCAAAAGAATCTTTCACATCAATCTTGTAACTCTTCCAAGGATATTTAAATAATCACTTAGACAAATTATTGACAGAGCATGCCGAAATCATTTACTGAAGAAATACCTGAGGTCGCAATGCATGTAATTCTGTACTGGATGGACCTAAAACTTGCCACATTTCTACTATCAACAAAGATCCAAAAGTTTCAGAGCAGGAAAAACAGAAAACCATGCAGGCACTTCTGTCACTATGGCACACCAGACGCATGCAATATGGCTGGGCCTTAGATTCAGCATGGGGAAATAAAGTCTATCATCTTTCATTGCCCTCCCTTGCAAATCCTTGTGCTGAGTTTTAACCTAGCAAATCATGGGGGAGGGAGAGGGAAATCAGCAGAAGTAGTGAAGCTGCTGTAGGAGAGTGAGGAGTGATTTGCAAGAACGAGATTCAAGCCCTGCCCTGCCAACAAGCTTTCTATGAAGTTCCCATTACCCAAAACAAGAGCAATTTATGGGACCTAATCTTGATTCTGATCTCATTTTGCATATATGTAACAGGGCAGGCCCTGCAGTCCTTGCAAGACTTATGCAGGAAAAATTAATGGTGTTATCCCCTCACTTCCCGGCTGTTATTGTGAAGAGAATCTGAGGCCAGTGGCTCCAGAAGATTTATTCTGGATAGACACCAATGAGAACTAGGCCCTTGGAACTGAATGTCACTATCTTTCACTTCCATGTGCCCAGTTCTAGTAATGCTGCTACATCCACCGTTCACCAGTTACTAATTAGAATGAGTTTTCTTCGGGATCCTTCATTTCTCTGGCTCACTCCACCCCTTCGCTCTGCTATAAACAAGTTAGCTTGATGACAATGACCCAATAACTGACATCTTACAGCACCCCGAGTAGCAGTTTCCAGCTTGTTCTGTTCTTTGATTTACATACATGATTAGAAGGGAGGTGTCTCTTCTTTTAATACGCGTTACTATTATGTAACATTGTTACTTGTTTTTCAAAAACAGTTATCAACAGAGCATAGCGCATGGCTGGTGCTGTAACAATGCAGCTGGGTGCATGGGGCAGCAGGATGGATAGCACTAGCCACTTCCAGCTGCTGCCATGTTTGTGTAGCTGTGGCAGCTGCTGGTATTTTTCTGCTTGCCCTCTACCCCAAGTTGGCCCCCAAGATGGCTGCCTCACTCTCTCCCTGCCCTACTTATGCTTCTGCTCATGACTCCTATCTATATAGTTATGTTCTTGTTTTCAAGTGTTTCCTCAAGTGTGTGGTATCTAC
>NW_017728992.1:46071471-46081372 GCF_001723915.1 Gavialis gangeticus | reverse complement strand
GTTATGTTCTTGTTTTCAAGTGTTTCCTCAAGTGTGTGGTATCTACCACGGAGAAGGACTAACTGGAGAGGTGAGGTGAACAAAAGATGCATAAATTGAGATGGAGGGGATTTACTAGCTGAGATGGAGGGGATTTTAATAGCACACAAGGGTGTTGTTGATTTGACTTTCATCAAAGAGAGCATGTTTTCCAAAAGTTTGAGAAATGTTGCATTAAACCAGGTGGGATTGTCAGGCAAACCCTGGGAAAACTATGCTGATTATTCAGCACTAGAAGAAGGATGGGTGGTCCAGCACCAGTAGCAAGCAGCAGTGAGGCAGTGTGTGAAGGGGATTCTGAGAAATGCTGTTCCATCAGGCAGTGGGAGTTCACTGATGTCTGACATGTTACCCCATTTTTTTGCCACTGAAAATAGGAGGGTTTATTACCCACTCAACATGGGTGTCTGTGGCAAAAAGAGCTGATATCTCGCCACAGCAGCAGCAGCAGCAGCAGCAATCTTCAGCTACTGTTCTTGTATGCTGCCAGAGCACTGCAACAAAGTTAGAGGGGGTGATGGGACTGGATTGACCTAGTAACAGTATTGACCAGTTACATGTGGTTTTAAGGGAGTTGCACCCTTTTGTGTTCGCCTGTCAGAAGCAATTTTGCCAGCAAGTTTACAATGGAAAAGGTCTCACAAATTGGCCTGTTTCAAGCAAAGAATAATGAAGAATTTCAGAGGAAACTTTAGAGGATGCACACATGACTGCTTGCACCAGAAGTGAACCTAGGAAGTTTCTATTTTCATTAAATCAAGGAAAAGAAATACACTGGGAGACCACGTGTACAGTCGAAACAGCCCCAACTGTGAATACATCCTAAAATAAGCTGTCCACAGACAATCTCTAGAGTGAAGCTGGATGCCACTCATTTACATTAAGAGTTGTCTTGATCCATTACTGGCATATATTAGCATGAGATTTCCTCCTCCCCCATACACTAGACTTCAGACACTAGAAATAGCTAGACCTTCACTTGTCTGACTAGGATTAGCTGTACACTCAGTAGACTAACTACATCTCTTTGGCACATCACCACTGAAGTTTTACAAGTAAAATTTTGGCTCATAGGCTTTGCTGGACCCTTAGGACTAGGTTTTTAAAATTATTTAGGTGCCTAAAGATGCAGATAGGTACTTCCTGAGATCTGCATGTAGATACTTCAGGCAGAAATTTATTTCACTTTACAAGCCCACATGGCACTTGCCCAGCTCTGCAAGCACCCTTTTTAGCACCTGCAGTTTGCAATCCTATTCTACATACAGTTTGAATGCACAAACATTCACATGAACACTGAACATGTTGTGCTCTGGCTGTGCAAGATAAGTAGTTCAATACATGCTTGAGTTGGTGAATACAAGTCCTGAAATTGTAGCCAGGAAAAATACCATGACATGGGGAAGGAGGACAAGAATGCTCTATTGTTTAAGCCCAATATCTTAGTGGTAAGGGCACTTATTCAAGAAGGAGACCCAGGGCTAAAGAGGCAACAAGATAATGCCTGACCTGTGGCTTAGTTGTTAGAGCACTCTGCTGAGAAGGAGATACAGATTCACCTTCCCTCACCTCTGGGTGAGGGAGGCCTAGAACCTAAATCTCCTGCTTCCTGGGTGAGCCCCCTAATCATTCAGCTCTTGAAGCCAAAACAGGATTGGGCCATTGGCTGCATCACTAGTCCCTGAACACCTTATTAGTGGACAGAATATGAAACTTGAGTCACCTGCCCAGTGTCATAAAATCATAGAAATTAGGGTTGGAAGTGACCTCAGAAAGCCATCTAGTCCAATCCACTACTCAAAGCAGGATCATTCCCAACTATATCATCCCAGCCAAGACTTTGTCTAGCCAGGTCTTAAAAACCTCCAAGGATGGAGATCCTACAACCTCTCTGGGTAACTTGTTCTAGTGTTTTACCACCCTCCTTATGCAAGTTTTTCCTTACATCCAACCTAAACTTCCCTTGCTGAAACTCGAGACCATTACTCCTTGAAAGTAACATGTTGACTGGCTTTGGTTGAAAGTGCAAATACACACCTGATTATGAAATAAAGCCCCCAAGAACAAGGCCTTAGTATTACATCCAGCAAGCCAATGACAAAGAACTTAGGGATGATATTCTATTATTTTCTAATACCTGCATGATCAGACTTTGGTCATCCACATGGTCATCTAAGTTCTCAAAATGCCACTTAAATAGTTTGGCATTCTGTACTGGGTGCATATGTAGCCATTCACATGAGGAGGACTACACACACAGGAACAGAGTAAGAACCTGTGCGTAAGCAGCATTTTGGGAAACCCGGATGACACTGTTAGTGACCAAATCTGGGTCATCTAGCCATCCAGAAAGGAGCAGAATACCACTCCTGAGTTCTGTTCTTTCCCCTTTGGCCTGCTGTGTGACAGTAGGCAAGTGACATTAGGCAAGTGACTTCCTTCCTTTCTGTGCTTGTTTCACCATCTGTGAAATAGGAATAATGATGCTTATACTCACGATCATGCATTTTGATATCCACTGATTAAAAGTGCCATGTATAAGCTAGGTTTTATTTAAAAATTTGCCCAAGCTTAATCCAACTCAGACTGAAGTCACTGGAAAGACCCCTGTTGACTGCAAGGAACTTAGAATCAGAATCAGCTCTTTAAATGGTGAAACAACAGACATTTTAGAATTCCTAAAACAGGTATATACATCCAGGTATATGTAACTTGACCACCTGGATCTCAATTTCCCTGTCTCTAAAATAAGGATAATAAAAATTATTTACCCACCTCTATAGAAAGGACAATAATACTTAAAGCAATTGTTGTGAAGATTAATTAGCTAATATTTGAACAAGGCTTTGAAAATTTAAAGCACCACATAACCACTAAGTATTATTACTGAGTTAAGTCAACTGTCACTAATGGCAGATAGGCTGGTCTTTACTGCTTGTTGACACAAGCCCAATTACAAATAATGAGTTCCATAAAAATCTAGAATACATTGTCTATAGAGAAATTAATGCACATTAAAAAAAGAATAAAATCGTGTACTACCATTCAATATTGGATCTTGTTATTGGAGTCTCTGAAGCTTAATCAATGCATCCCAAAACAATTTCCCTTTCTACATTCATCCCCTGGCAAAGCAAATATGCCACTCCTGGGTCATCAAGTTCAGCCCTCTGCTACATAAATCCCATTCACAAACTTACCATACTCCATCCTACAACTACTTAGTATCTTTTGTCCCTTCCATTTCTATTATAGGGCTCATTGACAGAGATATTAGAGCAGGGGTCGTCAACCAGGGGTACTTAAGAAGGCCCTAGGGGACACATGCAGGTGGGCAGGGATGGAACACCACCACACACTATCCCATGCAGGTGCCACCCCACCCTACCCCGCTCTGCATCCAGCCGTGCGCCACCACGCCCCTCCCCCCCTGCCAGGGGTACACTCATCCAAAAAGGTTGAAAACCCCTGAGTTCAAGGCCTGTTATGTACTTGTGATACAAACCACACCCCACCCCTCCCTCCACCCCCCCTGTTGACCCAGCTGGACAGAAAATCTGGCCACATCACTGCCTTGTGTGCATTTGACTAAGAAACTGGTTGGTCTTAACCATAATAGCCCACTAGGCTCAGGAGGACATTTGACCATTTCCTCTTAGAAGGGGATTTCAGAAACATACTTCCTTAAGGCTGGAAACTAGGCCTGTGCGAAGCTGCTAGTATTCACTTTGGATTCAGATTTGGCTGATTCAGGGGACAGTGATTCAATTCAGTGATTCCAATCACTGTCCCCATTCAATTCAGCCAAATCCAATTCAGAGATTTGGCAGGAGCCAAATCTCTGAATCAGCCAGGCCAGGCCCATCTCCCACCCCTCTCCCAGCCCTGTAATGGCTGCCCCACCCGCCTCAGCTCCTGGTACCTGGGGAAAAAAAGCCTCAGCTCAGTGGGTGCTGCCGGGCACGGGGTGATCTCTGCTGCCCCCCACTGCTCCACACTACATGGAAGGCTCTGTATGAGCCCCCAATCCCCACCCCTCTGCTTCCCCACAGGTGCCCCGCTTGGGCCAGCTTTGGCCCTTTAAGAAAAAAAAAACCTGAAGAAACCCCAGGACTCACTGCTCCTGCCAGCGGGGGTGATCCCCACTGCCCCACGCCATGTGGGGGTTCTGCACGAGCCTCCGAAGCTTCAAAGCTGCACCAGGAGCAGTGAGTCCCAGGGCTTTTCTGGGCTTCTTTTTTCTTAAAGGGCCAGAGTCCTGGCAGGTAGGGCACCCATTGGGGGGCCGGGGGAACAAGGGGAGATTAGAGAGCTTATGCAGAGCCCCCCATGCAGCATGGGGCAGTGGGGATTGTCCCCCTGCCCAGCAGCACCCAATGAGCACCAGGGCTTTTTTTAAAGTTCCAGGATCTGTGGTGGGCAGGGGCAGCAGGTGGGGGTCAGCAGGGCTGGCAGAAGACCACCTGAATCTTCAAAGCTCTCTGAATCTTTGTCGAAGAATCGGAGAGCTTTGAATCGATTCAGAACTTTTAAATGGTCCCCTGAGTCAATTTCAACTCAGAGATTCGGCCACCAAATCAAGCCGAATCTCCTCCAAATCAAATCGCCACCCAAAGCTACACATAGGCCTACTGGAAACCTTCCTCTAATTTCCAGATTAAGTTTATTCAAGGCCAGTTTATATCTATTTGTTCTTGTGCAAACATTGCTCTTTAGCTTTAATAGCCCTTCTCCTTCTCTTCCCCTCCCCACCTCCTCCACAATAGATAGCTAAGCTACCAGAATTTAGCTTTCCCCTACCATGGAGCATGAACATGCCCTATTTAGGCAATTACTGCAGAGCAGTAAATCTCTGCCCGACCCCGACCCCAGTGTACCTTATTAGAACTATTTAACCACCCCATATTTTAAGCCACAGGTTTTCAACTATTTTGGGTCAGGGTACCCTTGGCAGCCAGGCACAGAGCAGTGTACTCCCAGAGGCCAGACACAGAGCAAGGAGGGGAGGGGCTGGCGCATGGCCAGATGTGGAGCAGTTGCAGCCACCGCATATGAGCTTCCCCTGCATCCGGCCAGGTGTGCAGCCCCTACATAGCAGTGCGGGAACATTTGTGGCAGCGCTGCATCCCTGTCCACCCACGCATACCTCCTTAGGGCCTTCTCAAGTACCCCCAGGGGTATGCATATCCCCAGTTGACAACCCAGGCTTTAAACCATGCACTTTCTTTCTCCTCCAGCTGATGAGCTCCCAGCATATAGCAGAAATCTCTCTGGTCTCTATGTGTATGTCATTGCAATTTGGAAAATTACATTTTATTCCAGTCTGACTATTGCAGTTATCAAGGCCATTCAGTCCTTTCTGTATAATTCTCCTCTCTACTGACAAGGACTCCCAGTTTTATGACATCAGCCCACACGCAAGTTTTTCTGCCAAGGTCATTAATGAAAACATTAAGTGAGGTCAGTGTCAAAACCAATCCTTGAGGATCCCTACTCACTTGTTTTCTCCCTCTCCAAGCCAATATTTCCCCTTCCAGTGTAACCTCTTGTGACTTTCCATTAATCAGTTCACTACTCACCTAACAATTCTTGTACATATCTCCTGCTTAATCATTTTCCCAGATGGTACCATACCAAATGTTTTACTAAAATCCTTCAGCTTTTACTACCATACTGGAATATGAAAATCTACCATATTTCCATTGTCTAGGCAACAAGTTGTCTTAAGGAGCTGTATCAAGACACTATGGCACAATCTGCCTTCAGTAAACCCATTCACTCATCTCCTCCTTGCACCAACCACTACATTAGAATACTTCATCCATCTCATGCTGCCTGATTCTATAAAGTATTCAGTGGACCCATATTTCTATCTCCCTCTAATTCTATGGCTACACATCTATGACAGCAAGTTAAGCCACGTCTATGGACTTTTGGTAGGAATATTTAGCTCATATATTAAACAATGGAGAAAACAAATTATATTGTGGCTGGTCTTTGTGCCTGGTACAATATAACTCAAAATGGCATATTGAAAGAAGGTGGGAAAAGGGCTTGGCCAGGACTTCACCACTGGTTCATACTGAAGGACCTACATGCAGCTGAACCATGTGAAGGGTATAGCAACAGCCAGACTCCTTATGATTCATAAGAAGCTCAGAAAGGAATCCAAAGGCATCTTCATGCTTTACCCACTAGTGAATTGTTTTCAGGTGTCAAAAGGCATGTACCTTGTTTAGACCATGGTTTATTAATCTACAGACATGTGTTTTTCTTTTCTTTTATGATAAGTAATGTTATTACTTATTACATAAAAATAACCTTGCCACATATAATCAGCCAAGGGTACCAACCCTGGAATCCTGCTGGGTGTACTGCTACAACACTGCCTTAAATGAGAGAAGAAAGTTTTATTTCAGCTACATTGTACCTAAAACAAACATCCCTGAGTTTGTTCAATGTATAAAACACAGGTATCTAGCTATATCCTCATGCTAAATGGTATTCCAAGTTCAACTTGAAAACAAAACAAAAAAAAAAACCCAAAACCTAGAGACATAAAGGTCTCTGAAATCAAGTAAACACCACATAACCCTGTGACATTCTCAGTAACTGTAGGGGGATTTTTGTTCCTTTTCAACTGTCTAAACAATCACCAGTACCTACTAGTTCTACTTTGACAGAACTGGTTTAACAGTCTCAAGAAAATACACCTTTTTATCATCAAAAGTGTGTCATCAGCATACCACAAATATTGCAATAAATACTTCTACACCACAAAGAAATATGATCCTTTGGGCGTTGAATCAACACATTTGCTAAGTAGGCATGTAAAGTCAAATTATCAGAACCAAAATATAAATTTATACCTCAAGTAGAAAAAGCCAACCATGTGTTCTTAAAACTCAGTTCTCCCAGGGAGGAGCACTCTGAGGCCAAAATCTGATCCATTTACAAACCAAGACACCCAAGAGATGTCCTGCAGAAACAGGGAGCCAATTGGTGGCCAAGTCAGCAAATGCCCTTCAGGCTGCTCACCAGCTCAGGTAAAAAAAACAAAAAAAACAAACATGTGGTGATGATCAGGATGCTTATAACCTTCCCAGCCAAGCCAGCAACCCTACTGGGCTCTTCTCCATCCTCTGCTCTTCTTGCAGATCTGATTCCAAAAGGATTTCATCTCTTCTAGAACACCCTGTTCTCTGCTTTGGTTTCTGGTGAGCCAGCTCCCTACATCCAAATTCAGACAGACCACTTCTACTTGGTGTTGAGGAAATTAAAAGAAAAATGGTTTACTAGGAGGAAGTTTCTAAGAGGGTAAAAGGTCCCCTTCCTTCAGAGAGAAAAAAAATCCCATATATGTGGGATTTATAAGGGAATGAAGTGAAGGCAGTGATTGACACACACACACACACACACACACACACGTGAAGAAAAAAAAAAGAGCTAAAGAGGAAAAAAAAATAAAATAAATATATCAGATCTCACTGCTTTCACTGCACTTGTTCCCTAGTCCAGGAAGAAATATGGATAGCTAATCAGCCCTGGTTACGCTTTCATTGTAAATGAAGTCAGTTGTGATTGAGTAAAAAATAGTTACAAGAAATCTTGACTTTGAAGGTAGAAATGATGGTTATCTTCTGGCTGAGGGACAACCTGGGGAAGAATAGAACCCTCAAAGAGAGAAAAAAGTGTATTTGTGTGCATGTGCACGTGCAAGAGTGTTTGGATATGTATCTTTTACTGGGTTGAGGTGGGACAATGAGAGAACATTATAGTGCATGCATTATGATCCTTAAGGAGAGTCTCTGAAAATATACATGAAATAAGATGCATATACTTGTATATCAAAATTGGATTAGTTTTGCATTTTTTCCTCAATTCCCAGAGACCCTGTGTGAAGAAAGTCCCTCAGGTTAAGCCTAAGAACTTCATTAAAAAAGTTATTGGATAAAAGTGTGTATTTGCTACGTTTTTAAAAGGAAGAATTTCATACACCAGGTACAGCTGTTTCAGAGGCTGTGGTCAGTGCTTGTGCCAAATGCAGCAAGATTTCATCCAAGACACCATGTGCATAATAAATAGTAATTAGTGTTTGTTTTTATTTATAAAATTATTATAATTAATTTGGGTATTATTAAGTCTTATTTTTGTGTCTTACGCAAACAAAGCCTAAATTTGTATGATGCTTAACAGTACAGGGTCAGGCTGTGTCTGTGTTCTAAAAGAGTCTTCAGGCTAGCTTACAATCTTGCCTCATCCTCTAAATATTCAAACTCAGGAGGCAGTCCCCCAAAGCTTACCTGATTGCCTTCATCATCCTCATTCTATGAGGAATTCTGACATTCAAAGAACTGTTTTCATCTCAAAGCTGAATGAAAACCCAGCATTTCCCATATAACAAGAATAATAAAAATTAAAAAGAATCAATCTGGAGCTAACAAAATATTTGTTTGCAATATGCCCAAACACAACATGGTATATGCACACACCATAATAAATATAATATTTTTAAGATAGAAAAAAGCTGAAATTCCCACAGAATCACTGGTCTCCAATTACTGGGAACAGATTTCAAATTTCACAAGACATACAATTGGAAGGAAAAAAAAAATCGTTCTCCTGAGCTTGTCAATCTAGAAGCCTGATCCTGCATTAAGAACAGCAGAGGTGGATGCCGGCACTCAAAAGCTAAATGCAGTCAATGGGGCTCTGTGTAGACACAGAGATCAGTCTCTATATTATTTAATACAGCATGTGGCTCAAAGGCCAGATCCTATTCTACTGACTAGGCAGGTACTGGACTTGTACAATAAACCGTGATCCTACTTCACCCTGCTCAGGTGCCTGAAAAAGAACAGCATACCTACTTTTATAAATATGCCATCATCTTAGCACTAAGATCAAGCCACAAAAAGCAGCAAAGAGGAGGAGGGTCCACCCATCTCGCTTTAGCATTTTGCTTCCACAGTGATCAAGGCAGGGACAGAGGACTACCTTCTTTTACCTTTTTGTGAGGTTTCTTTGGAATTCTATGTTGTTTGTTGGGGGGAAAGAGAAGTAGCTAGGTGTGTTTTTTTGGGAAAGGGAATGACACCCATATCCCCTCCATAGGAGAGAGAAGTCTGAACTTGGATGAGATGCTGGAGGATGTTGTTGGGGTGGGAGAGGAAGGGCAAATGAGAATCTCCCCTAGGGTTGAGGTAGGATGTGGGAGTATGTCAGTGGGGTGCGGGGAGGGGGTGGGATAGATGCGTGTAGTGGTATGAAGTTGTGCTTAGAATTGGTGGGAAGGTTTGCTTGTGAGGGGGTTTAGGCAAAAAGAGAGAGAGAGAGGTTGGGTTGGGGAAGATGGAGTTCTCAGCTCTTGGGCTGTTTATGCAATCTTCTTTGTGGGCTATTTTTTTTTAAAGGCTGCTCTGAGCCTTTGAGATAAAGCTGGCTATTATTCTATATATTATATATATATATGGGCTTAGTCTGTCTGTCTGTCTGTCTGTCATGCTCTTGAGGGGTGTGGAGTCAGCCAGTGCTGCATTAAGAATTCCCATCAAGAATGATGGGCAGGGCATGGCTCCAGTGAAGCAGGCCAGGCAGACGCGGAGCAGAGGGAAGGCAGGGGTGGGTGGGGCCAGATGTGAAGCAGAGGGGGGAGGACAGGGTGGCGCAGGGCCGGACACAAAGCAAGAGGGGGATGGTGCGTGCCTGGACATAGAGTGGCAGGAGCATGGGGTGGTGGATGGCAGTGGCAGTAGCTGCCACGTGCAAGCTTTCCCCCCGTCCCCCCACTCCCGGGAGGCAGCAACAACGCGGGGTGGTGAGTGGCAGCACTCCATCCCCCCCACTCCCCATCATTCTTAGC
>NW_017728992.1:46065739-46066471 GCF_001723915.1 Gavialis gangeticus | reverse complement strand
GTGGCAGCACTCCATCCCCCCCACTCCCCATCATTCTTAGCGGGCAGTTCACTAGCTATTACAGCCAGTCCTCGACTTACGACATTTTGACTTACAGTGATTCACACTTGTGGTGCTCCACCATTTACACCCATGTTATTACTTACAGTGTTGGATTCTCACACTTACAGCATTACAGGGAAATTTACAATGATAAAAAGAGGGCAGCAAAACAAACATCCCTGGATCAGTTTCTCAAAATGCCATCAAGTAGCCCTAAGTCTCCCCAAAATCTCCCCAAAGAAGCCATTCTAAATCATATAACCCTGATGATGGTGTTCCTTCACCTTCTGATTAAATAAAATTTTATGTGATTAGTTACTCTATGGCCCTGTTTAATTGATTTATATACAGTACACTTTAGAAAGCTTTGTACTGTACAGTGCATATCATTTATAGTTGTTTAAATAGTTGATTTAAATATGGTGTTTATGGTCATTTCTATAAAAAATTGGGGATCAGACCCTTGGTCAGGAACATAACCCCATATTTACCATTGTTTCTATGGGAAAATCAGATTCAATTTGCATTGTTTTGACTTACAGCACCTTTTCCAGGAACGTAACCCGCCATAAGTGTGAGGACTGTCTGTATTATAGTCTCTTAATAATACTCTCTTAACAGCAACTAATATAATACAATAATAATAGGGTGCGTAGGGTGTCAAGGGCCCGCAGCAAGGCGGTAGCCCTA
>NW_017728992.1:46064357-46065728 GCF_001723915.1 Gavialis gangeticus | reverse complement strand
CCCTTCCGACCCTAAATCTATGAAATCTATGAAATCTATAATTGTTTTTCAGTCCATTTAGGCCTAAGAAGTGGAATATGCTTTGGCTTTAAGTTTTGGTTTTCTACACACCTTCTCTATCTGATCACTCAGAAATGTTTGCTTGTTAGAACTTTGCAAAACTTGATGGGATTACATCACAAGAACTCTGTCTGGGTTGGTTCATATCACTGCCCTCAAGTTACAATTTTAATTGTAGGTACAAACCCAAAATCTTAATATGAAAGTTAGTGGTTTGGGCTGAATTGTATCTGATTCTAACTAACTGTACACACTAGCAACCATCACATAATTTGATGCAAACCATGACTTAGCTCATGTCTCTCTTATTAATAGTAATTATTTAATTTAAGTAATGCCTAAATTAAACCGAATTTGTGAGCTTTAACAAACCATAACAAACATAAGGCAAGTTCCCGTTTGTAATGAAATCTGATGAAGTCTGCTTTGTTTCTAATTTATTATAAGACTTCCACATTTGTTTTCTTGCTGGACACAATATCAAGTGACAGAGATTTGTTTTCTTAGTGATGTAGCCTCAGTTCAGTAATTTACATAAGCATGTGTGTAAGTCAGAGGAACTACTTATGTGCTTAAGTTACACAGGTTAAATACCTGGGCCAATCTCTGTTTAACTGAGGAAATAATTTAATATTTATTTAAAGATGAAACTACTGAGTCAGAGTAGCATATCTAAATTAGGAAAGAGATATGATGCATGTAAAATTTGTCCCCATTTCACATTGCCTATTGCAATGTTGTAATTGCATATTACTTAGAGAAATACTACATACTAAACCACGAGATTGCAACATCCTGTTCTTGGAATTACAAAATGTTGTGTCATATTGTACACACCTTTAAAAGAAAGGTATGTCACAGATAGAACTAAACAAACAATAAGAAAAACTCCCTACAAAGTCACCCAAATTTGAAATTCAACTTCAATTTCAAAATATTTGCAAGATGTTATGTCTATAAAAAGCTCAGCACAAGTGCTCTATTACCTGTGCAAAGAGATAAGATTTACTAGTGAAACTACAGGCAAATAGTTAATGTTAAATGATCAAATAGATATTTAGAACAAATCTAGGATATTATGTTTGCATTTTATAACATATATGGAATTAATATATTCTGTAGCTCACCAATCAAAAAAGAGAAACTACAGTCTTACGTAATGAGTTGACACCCATGAAACTGTTCATTTCAAATATCATCAACAAATTGTTTGGGAATGATCTGTTGTCACAAGTTATTTGCCAAAGAATTTTGTGAATAATTTTGAAGTATCAATCAATTTAAGGCGGCTGTAAATGTTCACAAACAATT
>NW_017728992.1:46057645-46059357 GCF_001723915.1 Gavialis gangeticus | reverse complement strand
TATATTTAGAACAAATCTAGGATATTATGTTTGCATTTTATAACATATATGGAATTAATATATTCTGTAGCTCACCAATCAAAAAAGAGAAACTACAGTCTTACGTAATGAGTTGACACCCATGAAACTGTTCATTTCAAATATCATCAACAAATTGTTTGGGAATGATCTGTTGTCACAAGTTATTTGCCAAAGAATTTTGTGAATAATTTTGAAGTATCAATCAATTTAAGGCGGCTGTAAATGTTCACAAACAATTTGCAAAAAGGAAAGAAAATAAACTCAAGAAATTATTCATTGTGAATAATTCACCCAGCTGTAGTCAGACAAGCTTTCTAGATGGTATGGTGGTATGCCATAAACCTGGTCACCCTGGTCTCAATATAATAAAGGCATGCTGTATATAAAATACCATTATCTGCATTTATGTTTAAGCCCAATAATTATCATTCCATCATAATTATACAAAGAGTCAAATACTTCAGTGGCATAAACAGATACACCTCTTTTGAAACCAGAGCTACCACCACACATAGCATTAGTTACTTTGACTTAAAAGGCTCAGAAGTAGTTACTGTGTTTACCTGAATCCAAGACTACTTCAAATTTAAAACAACCCCCCATAATTAGATTCTATACACAAAAAATTATAAGTTTGTTATAATTTTCTATTATAGCATCTAATTATTGGAAGGTCACCTTAATTTGTCCCCCCCCCCACAAAGCAATGAAGGGGACAAGGGGCAAGACCCCCACCCCATGTCTCCCTTGGCAGCCCCACTATCCCTTGCCCCCTGTACACTGGGGAGGGGCAAGTGGTGGGGGCAGGCTGTGCAGTCTCCTCCTACCCCTCTGCCTCACTGCATGGTCTCGGCCATACTTTCCCTCCTGTACCACATAAACCACACCAGATGGTGGCAGGCAGCAGCTCAACTCCCAATTTGGCTCTGGACCCAATCCCTGAGCCCAGATTGGAGTAATAGGTAAATGATATGCCTGACTCAGCCACTGTAAAAATCAGGATAGCTTCTTTCACTTCAGTGATGCTACATCTGTTTAACCAGTCCCCTACTTCCCATATTTGCCAACCTACACCCAAAAAGTTAATAAATAAAACAAACCAAAGAAGAAAGGCCAGTGCAGAATGCTTAAAGTAGGTCTATTAGCAACACTAGAATACTCAGTATTAGCAATGCTGGAATCTTCCAATTAACACATTTGAAACGCCTTAAGTAGCAGTAAGTGCAACCTCATTATTATTGATTAGGCAAGTCAAGCAGAAGTGTATACCTCTTCCTAGAGCAAGCACTGATGTTTTTCTATTTCATGGAAAGATCTTGCAAAACTCTGGCATTAGTGTCTTCTTCCATGAGTCATACCATGAAGAATGGAGAAACACTCTTGAAGGAGAGTCAAACAAGGAAAGAAAAAAGGAAAATGACAATAGCAATTCTTGAGGTGGAATGCAAACCTGTTCAACTACAAATACTGAGAACCAAACCTTCTCGTTTCACTCAAAATTTCCATTTAGCCACTGTATCAAATGTCACACGTATTTCAATTTTTAGACGAGCAATACAAAAAGTGGTTTGGTTATACATAATAAAGTGAGATCAACTATACATATAAAGTCCAAATGTTCCAGAACATCTAATAATTTGGTTGCTCCAACATTTTTTGGGGGGGGGGGGGGGGGGGGGGGGGGGGGGGGG
>NW_017728992.1:46057218-46057530 GCF_001723915.1 Gavialis gangeticus | reverse complement strand
GCGAGGAGGAAGTTCTTGCCTTGTTTTTTTTCTTAGGCACCTAACCAGAAATCCTTACTCCCTAATTTTGTTTGTTTGTTTGTTAAAAAGACATTAAATATTTGCAACCTCCAATAGCTTCAGCCAAAATCGTGATTTTTCAGCCTCTTTAAAAAAAAAAATCAGGATTTGTATATTGAAAAAAAAGTTAGAGGTAGGAGATTTTTGGTGGAACTTTAATATTAAAGTGGAAGTCTCAAGCACAGATTTCCAATCTCTCATTTTATTTCCTTCCTGCTAGTGTGCTCACCTCCCCCCAAATTTTGGTGTCAT
>NW_017728992.1:46029656-46052218 GCF_001723915.1 Gavialis gangeticus | reverse complement strand
TCCTGTATGTAGAATTATACATTTCCTTCACTTAATTCAGATCACTCTTGTTCTTTTTCAGTATTATACCTTTCAAAAAAACCCCAACTTTCTGACTTTTGCTTCAATAATCTAGCTCAGCAGTTCACTCAGTGCAGAATGAAATGACTCTCTCCTTTTTCCAAGACATTTTCAATTGACACCTGACACTCAATTGATACTGTTTCTGGATGTGAAGGTACAATACATTAAAAAAAGGACTTCCTGCAAGAGGTCTCAGGTCAACTTCAGCAAAAAGTTGACCAACACTTCATAAAAAAAGCATTGCTAAAACTAATTGTTACCTTAACATTTCTCATTAAGCAAGAAATATAGAAAGAGGCTATAGAAATATAATCTTAGTCATGGTCTAAAGTAAGCATGAATATTTGAATACAGATGGGACAAGACATGATGAGAGTTTCAAATATAGTGTCAAGATTCTTTCTTCAAGACTCATACTACTTCGACCCTGACCTTTGAAATGCATGGCGGATAATTTCATGCACAAAAGTAATTTTAATTAATTCAGTAGGAATACTCATATGCCTAAAGAGAAGCTCACAGAAACATTCACACAACATGGATCACAGAATAACAGTCAACTTCTACCCAGCAATAAAATATAAATCCAAGTTATAAACACTCTGATCTACAAAGTCATAGTAACCTTAATGTAAAATACATGTTTTCTGCTGCTCAGAAATCTGAAAGACTTTGTATATCTTATGGGTCAACCCATAAACCTTCTATGCATTAAACATTTCCCTTGTGAAACAGATCTCAAATCATTAATGCACTGAGATCCTTCTCAGCCTGAAATCAGGATCTGTAAAAAAGAATTAATCAAATGCATTATTTATTGGGAATTATCTCTCCATTTAATCAAGTGATTTGATGCTTTGTCTGCCAACACTACATAATACAGCACAGTGTCTCTGCATGCTTATTTTACATATCCAACACAACATAATTAAAGGCTGAACTAGTCATAGTTGGAAACCTGATAAAAGAAGAGCCAAATCCAAGCCTTCCTTTAATTTTAGAGTTTTGAATTAAGGCCATAATAATAAAAAACCTATCTACAAGGTTTGGTGCTACATCTGGAGTTGCTTTACATGACTAAATTGGAGTTTCACAGATTTCACAGACATCAGGGCTGGAAGGGACCTCGGAAGATCAAGTCCAACCCCCCCGCCCAAAGGGCAGGAAGTCAGCTGGGGTCATAGGATCCCAGCAAGATACGCATCCAATTTACTTTTGAAGGTGTTCAACGTAGGTGCTTGAACCACCTCCAATGGCAGGCTATTCCAGACCTTGGGGGCTCGGACAGTGAAGAAATTCTTCCTTATGTCCAGCCTGAAATGGTCTCGCAGTAGTTTATGACCATTCGACCTCGTCATCCCTTGGGGCGCCCTGGTGAACAAACGTTCCCCCAGATACTGGTGGTCACCCCTAATAAACTTATAGGTGGCCATCAGATCACCCCTGAGCCTGTGCTTTTCCAGGCGAGAGAGCCCCATGGCTCTCAGCCTGTCATTGTAAGGTCTGTGTCTTTTATTATTGTTGTTTTTTTTCAAATGCAATACAAAAAAAAATAAAGAAATCAGATAAATCATATATTTGTGTGTGTGTGTGTATCATATGTATGTGTGTGTATATGTCATATGATATATATATGATTTCTCTAATTTCTTCCTTTTTTGTATTGCATTTGAAAAATCTAAATTATATATATATATATATCTCTATCAACCCAAACTGTCACAAACAACAGACAATAAGAGAAAAATGGAGGGAAGAGGGTGAGATAAAAAAAAAGAAAGAGAAGAGTGCAATGAGCAACAATTTAGCTACCAAAATATTCTAAGAGAGCCTTTAAAATTGCACTAACCTTTACAAATCTGTTAGGCCTGCTAAACATGTCTCTCTCTACAGATGCCACCTACACCATCTCATTGTATCAAATGTTGACCTTTGGAAATGTCCTACTTTTCCAACGCAGCAACATAATCCTGTGTGTTACTAATAAGGCCCAATGTAAAAGTGTGACTTGGGAAGGATTCAGTTTGAATTCCTTAAGGACATACCCAGCAACACATATATTTGCCAATAGTATCAGTGCTGTGCTAACTCTAGTTAGAATTTCTTTCCAAAAATAATTGATAATAGGGAATAACTGAAACATGATCAAGCATTGCCTGTAACTCATCACATCTCCAACATGTATCTACTGGAAGTATATTTAATTTTTTAGGTTTAGAGGGAGTCAAGTGCAGATAAAGAACAATCTTTTGTTGTACAAGATGAAGTCTAAGATTAGGTTTTGATGTTCAAATACTGCAAATTACCAATTTCCACTGGGATTCTGGCATGGGCGACTAGTGCCTCCTGAGTTTGTGGGGGCACTTGCAGAAGCCGGTGGTGAGGACAGAGCTGGTGAGTACCCGCAGATGCCACCGGTGGTGTTGGAAGCAGGGATGGAGCTGGCGAGCACCCGCAGATGTCGCCAATGGCATTGGCAGCGGGGATGGCCCTGCCAGGGGCTGCACATGCCTCCCCTCCAATGCCCCTCTACCAGTCACCTATGGATTCTGGCATCTGGATACCTAGGTCTCCATTCCATTTCAGCCTTAAATAGCCTGTATCAGGTCTGTTATGTGACATTATATAGTCATAGAGTGATGGCATAGGATGGGGAACTGAAGAAGATTTCAAGGAAAAAATATAAATTTGGAGTATTTGCTATACCAAAAGCCTCATGTCCATATTGATTTTCTAATGCTTTATGCAACCATATATAATATATTGTCATTCAAATGTTTTTAGAAGATTAAATTCATCACATAACTCGGAAAAGACTTAATACAATTTCCTACTAGAAGCTGTTCTACACGCACAATACCCTTATCCATCCACTTTCTCCACATCATTTTTGGGAAACCCATACTTCAAAGAGGGATTGTCCCAAATACAGGGACAATCCCTTTTTGAAGTATGGGTTATAAATTAGAGAGTAATTGCATTAGTGATGTAATAAATTAGAGAGTTAGTAAAACAGTGATAAGTAGAGCTTTTGATGGTTGATAATGGAAGACGAAACATGACTGCCTGTTCAGTTTCCACCCACACGAGAGTTTCAGTTACATCAGTTATCCAGTACATACCCTGATTTACTAAAAAGGCACTGTGAAATTGACAGAGGTTTGGAGGATGAAAGCCATCCATTTCAATTGGTAGTTGCATCTTTTTTGATCCAAGACAAGCCCTTCTATCCTTTCCCACAGAAACCTGTTGAGCATTTGGTCAATTTTAACAAAATAGGATTGGGGGGTTACAATGGGTAGGTTAAATGATAAGTAAAGTAGTGAAGTAAGACATTCATTTTTAAAATATTAACCTGAGCCCACAAGGATACTGCTAAACTACTCTATTTGTTCAGATCCTGTAATATAAAAACAAGAATCGTATGAAAGTCTTGGCAGACAATAACATTAATATTTTTGGATACTTTAATATCCAAATAAGTTATATTTTCTGATTGGTATTGAAACTGTCATTTGTTAAACATTTCCTTTATGGTATAATTATTTATTTCAATTAATTTTATAGCCAGACAGACTGCCAAAACTGTTGATTAATAAGAGGGCAAGAACTGATCTCTCAGGCTATGACAGAAATATTAGTGCATCATCTGCATACTACACGATCTTGTGTTCACTATCTCCTACCTTAACACTTTTTAGATCCCCTTTATTCCTTATAGCTATAGCCAGTGGTTCCATGCTAACTGGGGGGTGGGCAGATAATGGGCAACCCTATCAAGTCACCCTTTGTAAGAGAAATGGATCAGATGACATATTATTGATCATAATTATTGAGACGGGATGTATATATAACAACCATATCCACCTAATGAATTCTTTACCAAATCCCATTTTGATAATTGTAACAAAGAACCACTACCCCTGTTACTAGGGAAGTGGGAGTAGACAAGGAACCCAAGGTTAGGAAGGGCAGTAACTGGTAGCTGTGCAAGTCACTGAGCCAAGGACTAAGAAGGCCAGGCAGTTAATGATGCAAATAATTGTACCTCACTCCTGGGTGCAGGAGATCATCATAACACTACAGCAAGGCTGGGCTTGAGTACATAAACCCAGTCTCTGATCATATAAGACTTCAGGAGGACCGGGATCTCCCAGGGGAGAATTAACTGCAGCAAGAAGCCAAGCCAGTGACAGAGAAGTATTTGAGGGCTGGAGAGATGGAAGTGAGCCAGCCTGAGAAGCAGAGTTTGAGCCCCAGAGGGGTTTATATTTAAGTTAGGACCAGTTAAGTCACTGTTTTGTGTTGGAATTTTTCTGCCAGAGGACCAGACTGTGGCTACAAGAAAGGAGGCTACGAGTGGGGATGCTCCACTATAGATGACAGAAGCTAGAGAATATGGAGGCTGGTGGGGTGAAACTGGGACCTCAGGAGGGGCTGCTGCCAAGTGAGGCCTGATGCTCAGGAGCTGAGGTCTTAGACAGTGGGCATCAGGCCTGAGGGTGTGGCTGGAGAAAAATGGGGCAAAGACTGATATCTGAAGTCCCGACAGGTGCTCAGAAGCCTGAGGAAGCACTCACTTAAAGGGGAAGTGCTCAACGGGGAGAGCACAGGCCCCAGGTGGGGCAAATCTAGCCATGAAGGCAGAGCTGACCATCAAGGGAACCAGAGAAGCTACCCTCAGCACCAAGGCCCACCTCCCAACAAACCACAATAAAGTTGTGGCAAGCAAAACTGGAAGGGAGGCAGGGCCAGAACAGAGCCCGCATGCCATTTGGACCACAGAGGGGCGCCAGGGCAGACCCTCAAGGCCTGCTACAGTAATATACAAAAAGGCACTTCCACAAAACACAATCAAAGGGCTTCTTTGCATCAAGTGCTAAAAGAGCCATAGGAACTCCAGCATTGTGTACTACTGCTACTTTATCAATCCTTGACATACATTATCTGAACCACTCCTTTTTTGATAAATCCTACTTTATTTTTGTGAATTAACTTAGGGAGGACTTGTTTCAATTTGCATGAAAATTTTGGCTAGGATTTTGATGTCTACATTAATTAAGATATTGGTCTATAGTTAGAACAATTCATATAATCCAGGCCTGGTTTAAGAATTACATAAATAGATTCATGTAAGGTGGCAAGTAGCATACCTAGGCAGGTAAATCCAATATTTATTATTAGACCAACTAAAATAGTTGGAAAAATTATTTTGTCCTTAGACCAACATGGCTACAACCTCTACCCAAGGTAGCATACCTTGCTTTTTACTATTATTATTTACATCAAAAAACTGAGGTAACAATATATTTTGTAACTCTATGAGAAATTCATCACTGCATGAAGATTTATCATCATTCATATCCTTTAAGGCTAAAGTTGCTGCATCTAATGATGAAGGAGTCTCTAAAAATTTCCTTCTCCATCTCTGAAATTTGTTGTAGGGGCATAAAGTCCAGGAACATACCAGTTTCCTTACTAATACCATTCTGATTCTCTCTGTGCAAACTGGAATAGAATAGACTGAACTATTGGTTGATTTGTCTGTGTTACATGCATATTCCCCAGGGAGTGTTATATACCTGGTGTATTTTTATGGTTGGATCTGGTCATTAGCCTTCCTCCATGCTCCCCCAATTCCCAGCAATCTTGGTGCAATCTATAAGGTATACTCCATCTTCTGAGACAGTAATTTATTCAATTCATACCACAGCTTGGTAAATGTATAGTTTATCAGGCAAAGGATTTGTGACATAATCCTCATCCAAGGACTTAATTTTTCTTATTAAAGTATCCATCTCTGTATTCCATTTTTTCTTTTTTGTAAGCAAATGATATTATTATACCTTCATAAGAAGACTTTAGCAGTTTCCCATAATACTGAAGCAAAGGAAGCAATAGGTTGATTGAGCTCCATTACATATTTGAACTCCTCTAGAATGAATACTTCAAATTTATAATCATTCAATAGGAAGGTGTTGAGACACCAGTAATTATTTACAGATGGTCTATCTGTGAGGATGCTGAGATTCCACCTCAGCATGGTCCAAGACAGCTAAAGGGTCAATTGAGGTACTGACCACAGAGTCAATTATGTTTTGAGAAATGTAAAAAGTAGTCAATTCTAGAATATACTGAATGAGGTACTGGGGGGAGAGGAATTATAATCTCTTATTGATGGATTCACTATTTGACAAATATCTACTTAACTTTTAATAACTTTCATGGAAAGAGCCACACAAGATCCTTTCGGGACAGGATCCAAACATTTATTCCAGTTCTGCTTCCTTCCCCCCTCTTCCCTCCTTCCCCCTTCCCCCCCGCCCAAAGGTATTTCCCAAATTCAGAGTGCTCTACAACAATAAAATAAAAAATAAAAATTATAAAATAAAATAAAATAAATATATTGGATTGTCTGCATTGGGACCACAGACACAGCCTAAAGTAAAAATGGAATCCATAATTGTAACATTTGCAAAAACAAATTACCCTCTGTATCATCAGCTATGTTAATTAAATAGGGGCACAATTTTTATGCACTAAAATAGAAACTCCATGTGACTGTTACACACACTAGAGATTATTAACCCCACCCAACTATGCTCTAATTTTTTAGATTTCTTTACTGACAGATGGAGTTTCTTGGAGCATAACATTTTCTTTTCTTAAAAGACAGACAGCTGGTATTATTTTCTTCTTTTTAGTAGGGCTATTGAGGCCCTTTACATTCCAAGATACACACTTAATAGGACTGGCCTTTTTCAGTGACTGTCTTCTATGTTCAACTTCATACACAACTGGCAATGTTCCAGGTTCCTTAAATCAAATGTGCCACATTTACCTGTATATTAGCATCATTTGCAATATTGACATCCATATATTTAGAGATCACATACAGTCCAAAGCACTTATTTGCAAGATTGTGAGGGGGAAGAGGAAAACAGGAAAAAAGAAAAACATAATAAGCATAAAGTACAAGAATTACTAACAGTAAATTTAGTATATGACATACTATGCCCACCAGGAATGTTTGGGCAGTTGTAACCGAAAGCTCCCTACCACTCTGCAACATAAAGACAAAGATTAACAAAATTATGTAAGAAATTCATTAATAAGCAAGTAATCTAAAACTCTTACTTTTTCCTTTGTTTTGGGGATTTTTTTGGTTTCTTTGTACAACTCAGAATTTCCCATGAATTCACTCTCTCCAGACGCATAACTTTGCCCTTTCCATATGGTATCAATAGAATAAAGGTTTCTGCTTCCTAAGGTCAGAGAAACTGTAGATTTTCCCCTCAGTGAATCAGATTCTGAACTACAGGATACTTCATAAAGCATCTCAGCTGCTTGCATCTGGCCTGTAGTTTTCTGCTGGCTTTTCAGCCACCTCATGGGGAAGATCAGGAAATAGCATTATAGGAACACCACGCTTACCCCCATGTCAGCTTTCCTAGTTCTCTGGCAGCTTTGAGCACTCTCTCTTTGGTGGAAAACTTGGCTATGAATGGTTTCCTCCCAGATCAGGCTTCCTTCAGTGAAACCACTATCTCCAAATCAGTGTCCAAGGGGAGTTTTAAAATGCTGACAAGTAGTTTTGTTACAAAACTCAGTGGGATTACCTTTTACAGACCCCCTCAGGCACTCCAGCAATGCGGATGTTGTATCTCCTAGATCTGCTTTCCCTCAGAGCCTGCAGCTGTGAGAACCCATCTGCCTGACCATTTCCAACAGAAAAACTCTGCCTCAAACAGAAACTGTCCTCCAGTCCCTGAACCCACTTCACCAGGGCATCCAACAAAGCCTGGACATTTATAACAAATTCTTGAGTCTTGCTCACTGTAATTTTTAATGCTCACTCTCTCTCTAGCAATGTCGTGCATCAGAGAAGTCAGGTCCTCTGTCTGCCCCTTAGACCTTACCTCAGAAGCTTCTATCATAGAGGCCAAGGGGATCCTTGTGCTTTGTGGGGTTTTTTATGGCCACTAACAACGTAGGGGAGCAAGAGTTTTCGCAGACATACAAGGAAGATCTATAGTAATCCCAAGTATAATTTTTGGGACAGTTTGATGAATTTTAAAAACTAAAAGTGGCCGAAAATGTCACAAAACAACAGAAGACTGTTAGACTTGCATCTTCTTTAGCACTCTCTGCCTCCCTTAAATTGGAGTTTCTGCCCAAGGTATGCCTTGAATTGTAATGCACATAAATGTCAGAGGAGAAGAAGAGAAGGTAGTACTTCTCTTCCAGGTTTTGCCCACAAAATTCTCTGCCCAAGTGACTGAGCATAGATTGTGCAGACATTCAAAACACCCCTTGGTCAAGGCTTGAATATGCCTAAAGACTCTGCTAAGCTCCTTAGGCTACATTCCTTTCTAACTGGGAAAAATCATTACATTGGGTTATCTTCCAAGCCTGCTTGTAGCAACAAAAGGGGCTATGTATCACTCATAACAGACTGTGCAGATCCATAACCTTGCTTCACTTCTGTTAAATGGGGGTGGAACAAGTTATGAACACTGGACATTTGAGTTAACTTGCTAAAGTGAATGGGGAATTCACACCTCAAACCTATTTTTTCCTCTGCTTTGGTTACACTGTCCACATTTCTTAGGGTTTCTTTATAAACAAAACTGTTACAGACTTTCAATTAAAAAAAAAAGAGGCTGAGATCTATCCAATAAGTGCTTGGGCAAGCTCTGGCCTTCTTGTCGATAGAGGCTGGCCTATAACAACATATCAGATAGGCTTGTTGGGGTGCTCACACCCTAACACAGCAGTTTGAGATGCTAATATCTCAGTGTGCTGCACACCACCCCAGTCTGAGCCTTGAATCTGAAAGAAAACAACACTGAGTCCTAGTGTGCAACCTCAACTTCTGAGTTTCTTGACTTTTGACTCAAGTGGCGAGGGCGGGGGAAGTGTTCTCCAACAACCATCAATCATTAAAGACAGTAAAAGCTGACTGACACCTACCAACATTATCATCTGATACCCAACAAAATTATTATCTGTGAAGAGAAGGACTCCCCTCCCTAAGGTATTCTGGGCAAACAAGGATCTGGACAGAACCTCCCTTCCCTTGCTCTGGCCAAATGGCTTTGGGGAAAAACTACAAAGAGGAGTCAGCTAGAGAGTCTCCAGCTGCAGAAGCAACCAACACAAGAGCCTTTTGACTTTCAGGACTTGTCTACCTGCAGCAGTGACTGGTCTTGGGTAGAATAAAGCTGAGCATATCCTTCCCATGCCTCACCCATCCAAGTCCCCTGGTAAGCTCCAAAGCAGCCAGTTCACAAGGCAGACTGCTCTGGGCTTGGGGCTGAGGGCTCAAGAGCAGACACTAAGCCTGTACTTAGCATTACCATCTGCAGCTGGGCTGTAGCCTCTGGCTCCAACGGCCTGCTACAGGCAGCAAAGACAAGGAGGAGGACCTACCCACCTTTTTGTATCCACCATGTTTCAGAAACTCCATCAGGATAGAATAGAATCACATTTAGGCATGCAAGTCCATTTATGAGCCTGATATGTGCTACAGAATCTGGCCCTCCCTATTTCTTTGTGAAATGAAGAGAATAATATGTGACTATCTTAAAAATGGTATTTGAGGATTAAAATGTGTGAAGCGCTCATTTACCTGTAAGTAAGGTGGCCATACATTCTGGTTTGACTGGGACAGTCCCAGATTTCATAGCCGGATCCTGCATGTTTAGTCAAAAGTCCCAGGCCAGAGACTGGTGAGCAGGCATAGCAGCAAAGTGTATCAGGCAGGCGGGTGGCCAGGCTGAGACTGGCCTACAGAATCCAGAACTGTCTCAGCCAAACCAACACGTATCAATAAGAGCCATAAGCCTCTTGAACAAATGCAATCAAAAACGTCTATCCATCTTGAACCTGAATAATTTTGAAAGAACTAAGCCATTTTTTCTGACAGATTTGGACATATGTTGAAAATGCAGGTTTCAGTGGAAAGAAACCATATCAAATACAGATTCAAAATTGCCAAGATTTGGAACCAAACCTACTTCCACTGACATGATTAGGAATTTTTTCATACATTTCAACAGGAGCAAGATTAGGCCCAAGTTACTAGAGTACAAAAACACAGGTTACTTTAATGAAGAATTATGTATCTGTTGGAACAGGTAACATGCATCCTCTCCACAGACATTAAAAGTTGGCAAAAAATGGGAAATCTGCTTAATATATAAAGTTTAAAGTTAAAGTTAGAGCTGGTAGGAAACATTGCAATTTTCCAAGAAGCTTCAATCAAAAATCTCTGCTTGAAATCTTTTGGTCAAAAATTTTGATTTTCCCAGGAAAAGTTTCAGAGTGATGCCAAAAAAGAACTGCTTGGTTCAGATTAATATTTAAAAAGAAAACGAGAATAATTCCATCTCAGCTCTAAATGTCATCTGCATTGACTGTTGGGGCACCGTTGACGTATCAATAACATTGCTCCATTCTTCCCAGTCTTTTGCAATCCTTGTACAATCACAGTTTTAATCCCATCCAGTCTCTGTTGGTGGTCCAGCTTGTCCTAGGTCTTCCTCTTCTTCTTCATCTGTCCACAGCACCCTGCAGGATGGTGTTGGCAAGGGTACCAGGCCTTCTTGTTACATGTCCAAACCACAACATCTTTCTTATGATTTCAAGTAAGAGTTCATATTTGCTGACTTCTTGTCTGATTTGATCTTTCACAGATTAATTTGTTCCATGTGCAGCGTGGGTATGCCTAGCAGTCTTCCTAGAACCACATTTCAGAGGTCTCAGTTTGCTCTTCCGGTACCCTAGTGATTGTCCAGGTCTCACAGCCACGAAGAGTTGTTGAAATTACAACATCATATAGTAGGTGGAGTTTTGTTTTCATGTGTTGTTGCTGCTAGTCCAGATTTTCTTCAGCTTTGTTAGTTGTCCAATGGTGATGGCTATTCTTGGTTTTACTTCTTTTTCTGATGTAGCATCTTCTGTGATGGTTGCTCCAAGGTGTTATTTTTTCTAGCTTCTCATTACCAATTTTTACTGATGCATCATCATTGCTATTGGCTGATGTTATCATTACTATGCTCTTCTCCTCACTCTACAAATTTCCATTCCATATCTCTTTGTAGCCTTATGCAGCCTTTCTGTTATTTCTTTAAGCTCGTTCCCAGTTCCAGCTATTAGATCAATGTCATCAGCAAAATGAAGGTTAATTTATTTTAATTTAAAAGAATTTATTTTCATTTCTTTCTGTTTATTTCTGTTAATGTCATTGAATTTAATTTAAAAAACTGTAAAAAAAACAGAATTTGGAACAAAATATTTTATTTCAGGATTTCCCCACAGTAAAGCTGAAGTGTTTTGAGCTACATTTTCCCTGTATAAAATTAAAATCAGTTTTGGAGGGGAAAAAAATGTTGATAGAAAAAATATTCCAGGTTTCAAAAAAAATCATGCAGCTTTGAATTCCCTCACAATGGCATCAGAAGGCCTCAAACAAGTCAGAGCACTGTGTGCTAGGCACTGTATAAACACATAGTAAACAACAGCTCCAAAGCACTTACTATTAGATAGCTGTTGCATTACAGGAGGTTCTTACTACAACTTTCCTTTAGCTCCACAAACTAAAGCTGCTGGTGACACTGGACATCATAAGTCAGAGACACTAAGAGGCAGTAAATTGACTTTAATTAATGGATGATATTTTATTTGCCAGCCATGGGCTAATACCCAGGACTTCTCTTGCTTGTTAGCAAAAGCATGATGTAAAGCACGTGGCAGTTCTTAAAATTCTGTTTATGCCAGCATTGCCAGAGGCTCTCTGCAGGTGTGGTTAATAGTTATTTAATGATTCCTCACAATTGCATGCATCTGTCTGAACATAAATGCAGTCCCATCATAATCTTCTTTTACCCTGTGCATTCATCCTACCACCAGTATTTCTATTCTTAGATATGTATTTTCAAATTTCTAATCATATGCATTGTAGAACAAAACCACCTTGTACTATTCCAGATCATTTCATGAGCAATTTTATTGGTCATAGATTCATAGATGTTAGGGTTAGAAGGGACCTCAGCAGGCCATTGAGTTCGACTCCCTGCCCTGGGCACGAAAGAGTGCTGGGGTCAGATGACCCCAGCTAGGTGCTTGTCCAGTCTCCTGTTGAAGACCCCCAAGGTAGGGGAAAGCACCACCTCCCTTGGAAGCCCATTCCAGATTCTGGCAACCCTTACTGTGAAGAAATTCTTTCTAATATCTAACCTAAATCTGCTTTCCGTCAATTTGTGGCCATTGTTCCTAGTTACTCCAGGGGATGCCCTAATAAATAGAGCATCTCCTATTCCCTGCTGCCCTCCCCTGATGAATTTATCGGCAGCCACAAGATCACCTCTCAGTCTTCCCTTGTGAAGGCTGAAGAGATCTAGGTCCCTCAGTCTCTCCTCATGGGGCCTTGCCTGCAGGCCTCTGACCAGTGGCAATGTGTAGGGGGCGCACGGGGTTGCACATGCACCCCCTGAGAGCACCAGTACATGCCCTGTCACAGACCACCCCCAGTCACTGAGTGGTTGCTGGGGGGCACATGCCCCTCCAACTAAGGTGGCACCAGTCACCCATGCCTCTGACCATATGAGTGGCCCTCCTCTGAACCCTCTCAAGATTCTCCACATCCCTCTTGAAATGTGGTGCCCAAAACTGGACTCAGTACTCCGACTGCAGCCTCACCAGTGCCGCATAGAGGGGAAGCATCACCTCCCTGGACCTATTCATCATGCATCTGCTAATGCATGATAAAGTACAGGTAGCCTTGTTGATCACTTCATCACACTGATGACTCATGTTCATCTTGGAGTCATAGTTGACTCCAAGATCCCTTTCCACTGCTGTGCTGCTGAGAAGGTAATCCCCCAGCCTGTAAGTGTGTTGGTGGTTCTTTCTGCCCGGGTGCAGCACTTTGCACTTGTCTTTGTTTAACTTTGTTCAACTGTTGAACTGTTGGTTAACTTGCAATTGTGAAAAAACCACTGCAGAGTAAAGCCACCTATTTTTCACTTAAAGGAGATGGGAGTGAGCCAAACACCCTAACTCTAGGTTCAAATTCTGTGTTTTTGGTATGCTGATGACTCACACGAGTCTCCTCCCATCCACATGTTAACACACTAAAAACAAACAAGGTGAAGTGACTGTGAGTAAAATTATGAATAAACAGAATCTTAAACTGCTTATAGGAATTGATTAATTGCCACAATAGCACCTGGACAATAGTTACCTGGACAACTTTTTATCCAGCCAGCTTATTAGTGCTATTGAATTAATACAAATAAGTTCGAGTGACATACAGTATATTACAGGATTTTTTGTGGAGGGTAATAGTCACTTGCTTTGATAAGGTATTGATTCTTCCTGTAATCTAAATTAGCAAGACCTTATCAGCCTGCATCATTTAAACACACCCTTTATGCAAATCTGGTATGACTAAAACCAAGGCAGTACATGTATGGTTTGATTTTACACTTGCTTCAAAATCCTCCACTCTGAGATTAATTATTAATACATTCAACTATAAGTAATGGTATGTGGAGGCAATGGATCTAGTGATAAGCACAGTAGCCTAGAACAGTGGTCTCCAAAGTGGGGCGCGCAGGACAATCCATTGGGGTACGGGAAGAAAATATTAGAACTTCTATTTATATTTATTTTTTATCTAAAAAAATAAGAAAGAAATTAGGCTTTACTAATATTTAATATATGGATTGACACTGGCGCCCTCACTCGGTCCATATGTCAGACGGTCACATGTCACGTACGGTATGCAAGGTATCCTGAGGGAAGAGTGGGAGTTCCACAATGTGGAGGGGTTGACAGTGGCACCCTCAGTGGCACCCCCAATAAATATACATATATTGGGGGGTGCATGCTCAAAAATTTTTAACTGGTAGGGGTGCACGATCAAAAAAGTTTGAGGACCACTGGCCTAGAAAACCAGAGTTCCTAGCTCTTAGACACATTCTGTAAGCTTTTCCATTATCATTTGCAAAAATGGAGATAGCAACATCACATCTGGAAAGTATGTTCAATCATTAGAAGAAAGAGGCCATAACAATGTTAAATTAGTATTGTTTCTTCTCACTTACACTAAATTTCATCTCACCTAATCCCTTGAAGACTCATCTAGAAAGTCAAGGCCAGATCTTCAGCTAGTGTGGATTGATGCAACTCTACTAACTTCATCACAGCTGTGCTGATTTATGTGCCTAGCATCTGGCCCTCCAAATTTATAATGACATATGGTATTTTCTTCCCTCAGCTGAAGAGCAGCACAAAACCACCCCATTTCTGGAGTCACTGTAAGAATATATTGAGATCATGGAATCATAGAAATTAAGGGCTGGAAGGGACCTCGAAAGATCATTGAATCCAACCCACCTGCTCTGGGCAGGAATACTGCTGAGATCATATGTATGATGACTGATGACATTCATAAGCAATGAAGCCAGAATCTAGGCTGTAAAAGAGCAGACAAACTTCAATTATGGAGAAGTTTTTTCACAGATGCTACTGCTGCCGCAGAATAAGCTAAGAAGGGCATCAGAACTTGGGAGGTCCTCCTTGCTACTCTTTATCTTCTTGTGAAACAAATGACTTCTCCAGATCAAGGTTAATGCTTGTGTATGATAGGGGGAGGGTGGGGAGAGAGGTGGTGATGGATGCAAGGCAATAATGAACAAGGAGGGAAGAAAGAATAGTTGAAGGGACACAGCAGAGGGAACAGAATAAGAGAGGAGGGAATGGGTGTGCTGGCAGATTTTCAGTTTGAGGTTGGGTAATATTGGTTCATTGCATCAAAAAAAGGAAGAAGTTATGTTTCTTACTTTCATGCCCTGAAGATGGGTACTCAAGTTGTTGCTACCTCAAGGTATGGTTCTCTCCCCATACAGATGATTCTGTTTGGTTTGGGAAACGGTCTAAATCCTCCCCCCTCAGACCTTTCTAAATCCAAAACAGAGGTCCAGGAAGCAGGAAAGCTACCAACCTGCTGAAAGATCAACTGTAGTTTCCTTCCTCCATCCAGCAAACAGCTCTTCTTTGGATGGTATCAGCTAATACCACCCATAAACCAGCACCCTAACAGGTGCTCAACCTTGTTTTGTCTCACTGGCCAGGTGGGTAAGTGCCCAGTCCATCTGCAGGCCAGATCCCAATTTGACAGGAGTAGCTGGGCCCAATCTGGCTGTGCAGAGGAGGACAAGAGACAGCTTAGACCTGATTCGGCCACACTGGGGAGGGGGTGTGGCCCATCCCTACTCTGGCCACAGGGGAACGAATATAGCCCAGCCCTGAACCTGTCATGCAGGGCTTGGGAATTTGGCAGCAGGGAGGGGTTGGCAGTGTTAAGGGTTGGCTGCTCCCCAGCCACCAAGTTTCCCAACCTGTGGAAAGCCTTGTGAGCTGGATGCTGTGGCTCCACATGCCAAATTTGGCCCACAGGGTGGGGGTTGAGTACCCCTGGCCTAGAGCCCAATGTTCCCTTAGTCTGTCCAGGTCCCTAAAGTATACTTAAACCTGACACCAGTCTTAGCCCTGGTGCTGTTTTTTTTTCCCCCTCAAATGAGTACTTCTTGCAGATAATTTTCTGTATCTCCACTCATTTCTTCAGATAATTTCTCTTTGCTGACAATTTCAAGATTGTTTAGACTTGGATGGAACAGAAAAGAACCTAGCCTAAAATTCCCCACTAGTTTACTGGAGGAATTAATAGAATGACTATAGTGATTATTTAATCCTGTATAAAGAAGAGTAGCCTTTAACATTTTATTCAGCTCTACTGTGTAGAGTAATAGTATGATCTTTGCGCAATACCACCAAGCACCAACCCCTACACAGTTTAGGAAAATCCAACCCTTCCTGTCTATAAGCTCCTTCTACACAGCTCATTTATTACATGAAGGGAAACAGAAGGCTTTCTTTATCACAGTAAATTTCACCCCTAGAGTTCAGAACTTTAACAAAAATATTGTACCTTATTTAAATAGTACTGTACCATTATTTTCTATATAGATTATATATAATAATAACAATTATTTATTATATATAGTATATAATTTTGTTTTGGGAAGGAAAGAAAAAAGATCAAAATATCTGTACTGACTTCATATTTACCTCCACATTTGCATAGCCTAACACTTGTAAAGATAGGATATCTTACTGTGAAATAGCAGATCAAAACCACATGTATTTACATATTGCAAATACAATGCACTGGTCATTCCACAGTTCCAGAAATAGTACTGTAACTAAGTTTAGTGGAAGTGTATGCCATACCAAACATGATTTTGTACTTGCTTATCAATCTCTTCTCTCTCTCCTCCCTCCCCCACCACAGGTTGGCCGCATGGACTGGCACCAAGAACCTTCTGTTGCTTTATAGGTATATTTTCAAAGCCCTTCAGCTCCTGGTTCTTTTCCACTTCTCATCTTCTCTTTCACATTGTCCTCTCTGATTTTAAAACCAAAATCATTTCAGCTGTCCTGCTGCATATCACAGGATATGTAATCTCAACAAATGCCTCCTGCATCATGTTCATAATTACTGCTTGAGCTACAGTCTGTCCTCTGGAAGGGCATCCTGCCCTAATCATGACACCAGCCTCAAACACACAATAGCCATTTTCTTAGAAGAAATTCACTCTTGAATTCATCTGTAAAGCCACTCTTCCTTCCCCATCTGGAGTTTGCCTTCATTACGGCAGCAATATGAAATTGGGTTATTATTACGTTTGGGAAAAGAGGGGGCTATGTCAACAGTTGCTAATATGGTCACAAAGCATTTTGTAAGTACCTTTAGCTACATTCCCCCTCCAAGTCATGTCTTACCATGTCTTAGGCTTGCAAAGCACTTCGCTCAGTCTGACCCTTTCAAGTCTAATCAACTCCATGAGACTCAAGATACAGTTCCAAAACTGGAGAATTAAACTGTAAATTCCCTGCAGTATAAAATGTCTCTCAGTTTTGGACAGCCCCTTGCCCAGTGGCCACCACTGAGGAGGCCCAGCCTCAACTCATAGAACCCTAGACATGGATTCTGGGAAACTGGGTGCTATTATCAGTCCCGTTCTTGGTTTGTTTGGGTGAAATTACATTTTTTACTTAGACCATAATAAGGACACTTAAAATGTGAGCATCCACATATTAAAGCTCATTAAATTGTAATACATGCCCTTGGAACATCTCAAAGTTATGCACTGCAGGCAAGGGTTAACTCTGGGCTATGCTAAGTAACTCATGTTAACTTCAGTCTGCTCTCCATGGAGATAAAACAAGCTATTTGAAGACCTCCAGCATCCCAGGATGCACTGTTCCCAGCCACACCTCCCCACCCAGATCAGGGAAGGAGCCCAGGTATACTGGTTCCATACTCCTGTTTACCCACTCTCTAGTGGCAAATGAGAGCTGTGCAGCTAAGAAATGGTATTAACCCTTAACATAAAATAATCCATCTTAAACAGTACTAAATCTGTGAAATGTGGTGTAACACGTAACTTCACCCCATCAGATTAATTCCCCTCTCTGTACCTCCATCTTGTCAACTGGGATGGGGATAATGTTATTTCCCAAATTGGATATTTATTTGAGGGAAAGTGCTACATAAGAGTTAAGAATTATTATTATGGCATTAGGGGTCTTAGTAGCCTTAAGATCCATGTGTGGTGGGAGAGGGTTTGTTTAGCTTTGGTTTGGAGGGGTTATTTTTTCTTTTGTTGTTGTGTTGTTTGGGGTTTTTTGGGTAGAATAGTATCTATTTGTTCTGTTCTGGCACCAACCAGGATATAGGAGAAGAGATTTTGCTGAAACTTTACACTTTTTTGTAATGTATTGTAGTATTGAGCATGGAAAATTTCAGTCTAGAGGAACACTTAAATTTATGAATGGGAAAACAAAGTTGAAATAGAAGTACTAGCGTTTCACTCAGCTTTGCTTCTTGCTGAACTCTTCCTAAAAGTTATGGAGATTTTAAATGTTTAAACTGTAGAAAAAGTGCAACTCCCTAGACCGAGTGGAGAGATCTGTGCAGACACACATGCTAATTTAAATGTCTTTCTTTTTCTTTATGTATATATGGACTTCCACTAGCTTATTTTTTCTATGGTTTGACCTCCAGCTGTGTTTCCTTGAACTATTCAAGTTTATGGCATGATTTGCCAACCTTCACAGCCTGATTCATTTGTCTATGCCAGGTGTGTCTTGTTCTATGGGGAGCTCATCCAAAGAGAGCTCTTTGAACTGGTCCATAGTGACAGGTGGATTGTGCTCTCAGATTTCATTATTCTTAGCAAGTCCCTGGAAAGGGAGGAAGGGAAATCACACATTCAGTTCTATTGGAGAACTGGACATCTCGGATCTAGAAATATGTCTACTACCATTTGCAGGATTACTCCAGATGTGAGAGAGAGATAACTGATACCTACCTTTATGAGATTCTGCAAATCACATCCTCTCTGAGCTAATAATTAATTACAATGGGGTAGATTCAATTACTGGGCAGTACAGAAAGGAAATGCAGTATACCTCAATAAAACAGGTGGGGCAGGATGGAAAGGGTATTCTTGCTCTTCATGTTTGAGAGAGCCACGCCCTGCTTTTGTAAACTGCATTCCAATGTATATAAGCAAATAGTTTATTTAGCCAACACGGAGGCAGTGCACTTGGATAAAAACTGAGCAGAAAGTACAATCCTTGACTAAGCCATCTAATAGCAATATTAGCTCCAGTAATAGTTGTTTTAAAAGAATCCTGTTCTCAAAGGCTTAAGCAAACTGCAGAGGAAGTGCCTGAATCTAATACTCTTACTTGCAATAGCTAGTGCCTAACTCCTTACTGACTCCAGAAGGATGACTTAGGAAGTAGCAGAATCAGGTACGGAACTTGCAAATATAATTGCATTCCCTCTTCTTTGAATAATGCTGTAGTGAGGAATTTCATCCATTAAAAAAATATATCCCTGCAGTTCTTTAAGAGGTACAGCAATCTTCACTGTAGAACAAAGTAGTATTTGTCTCTTTATTTAGATTTGTTTCATTAAAGGGTTTTTTTTTTGCGTGTATTGCTATAATACAGCACATCAAAGAGTGTTTGATGTTAAGTTTATTTAATGGAATCAGCTTTTTTCCGATGATTGTGCTAATCTCATAAACCTGAAGGCAATACTGAGGTTTTTTAAACTATAGCAGGAAAAGGCTTGAAGGGCTGCACTGTGCAGGTTACCAAGGTGATTTAGGATTGTAGTATTAGGCTTGCCCCAAACACTGTTCCCTCAGTAAGACAGATTGAGAGATTCTGGATTTGAGCCTCATGTTGCAAACACTAAAGCAGCTCCTGCCTAAGTTTACTCAAGTCATCAAATCCACAGGCTTCAGTGGCATTTCTCTTCAGTCAAATTATGCCTCTGCTCAAATGTCTGCAGGATGGAGGCCTGGAACCCCTGGCAAAGTAGGTGTAAAATCAGACCCTGTCTCCCACCCATTGAAGACTGTCTTTGAAATTGCACTTGCCTGTGAGCTGAAGTCTTGTCCCTTCTTAAAGCCTGCAAAACCAGCTTTGCTGTTCATTCCTGCTCTTGAAACCCAGCCATGAAAAAGCCTCTGTTATGTCTGACATGTTTACCTACAGCATTTGAATGACTTTTAAGTTCTTTGACTAAAGATAAGAGGCAATGTGTACATTTTCCACACAAATGCTGGAAAGGTAATAAAATAAACATCAAAGGTAGGCTACCAAATCATCGCTTCTCCATTGCCATTTATAACAAAGGCAGGAAGAGGAAGAAACCGACCCTTACCATTGGCATCATGTTAGAAAATACAAGTTTTGGAAGCAATAGGAGCTTTTTTTCCCATACCCTTAACACAAACATAAGCAGTTAAAAAAAAAAAGTTAAGTCAACTATTTATTGAAGGGTCTCAGCTCATGTTGCTTGACAATGAAAAAAAAATCTGCAGGAAACCAAGAGAGGCTTTCCATCTCTAATATTTTGACTTTTTAAGTTAACGCTATGTCAAATGAGAGTTGAGGAAGAAAGACACCAATCCTATTAATAAAATTAATGAGAAGGAAAAGTTCCCATCATTATTCAACATCTATTGTTCAAAAAAAAGACCTGTGGAGTTTTTAATACTGGCAGATTTTGAGACTTTCTTCAGGTGCACATCTAGAAATAAATCTTAATTGAGATGTGTTATAAGAGAAACTAGTACAGTTTCTAAGTGTCTCTTTCTATGCAGTCTTTTAAAGCTGAATCCTTCCATATTTCTCTTACAATCCTCAGCAGCCACATAAAAAACAGCAGTTTTAACTTCAATACGATTCCTTTAAATACTATGCACTTTTAGCGGTCAATTTTTCCCAGAGTTCAAGCCCTCCATACACCTCATCTTACAATTTGGTTTTAGTTGACAGTTATGAAACTATCAGCGTCTCTAGAATACAAAGAACTTGGGGGGGTATATAAAATAAGACATATAACAACTGTACTGGGTTTTTTTTATAAACATATCCCTGAAAGCTTCTACCTGCCAACACCTTTTTCTGCAAACCTCCAAAAATTTTCATAGGCTAGAGTCTGCTTTCAGACTTTAGTTCAAAAAAGATTTTTTGACTGACTTCAAATGGAAACAGGATGAGGCCCAATACAGAAGTCAGGTTTCAGGGGGGCTCTTGCTCACTTTAGCACGTAGCCCTCCTGAATGTAAGTTACACTAAAGTTAACATGATAAGTTTTCTAAACGAGAGCAACCTTGACGGTGCTAAATTGGGGAGTAGGGGGGAATCAAATCTTAGATTGTCTAGAAAAAAATCTAGAGATAAAATTAATGAATGCTTTGATTACTAACGCGTTGTTACATTTCTGTCCTAATGGATACTAAATTCTAGTTTGAGGATATACCCAAACTAGCCTGTTTAACTGTACAAAGGTTTTATTTGCAGAGCAACAATGAGGGTATGCAAAGATGAAAAGATATGTGACATGGTGTCTCTGCACATTATGCAAGTGTGAAGTTAACGTTACAGTTTTGTTGAATACAACATTGCCCGCCCCGCCAAGCAGCACGTGGGAACACCTTTTCCACTTTTTACCTGTTCCAGGGGATGGAGGGCAGAGGGTGGTAGTAAGGGAGAGGATGAAATAACTTTGTCAGGCTACATAAATCATCATCATTATACTTCAGCTTCTTTTCTACTTTGGAGAACACATAACAGCAGCAGTCTCCCAATGCCTCAACAAGGGTGTTTGTGCCTGAAAGCTTGCAAAGAACTTTTTTCCAGCTATTTCATTTTTTCCAAGTACTTGGTCCCAGCTTTTTACCCAGAGAGCTTTGCCTGTCTGTGTCCTTAGACCTACACCCCTAAATCATCATCAGGCATTCATAGGGCTGGAAGGATTGCACTGGATTCCAGCAGGTTGTTCAGCTGTCCCATGACAACTTGTCGCTGTGCTGAGAAGTCCTGTAAAAAGCAGGCGCCTGCACCCGGCTTCGCTCTGCCACCTGCAACCCTGCCTGCCCTTTACACCTGGGAGGAGGAACCTGCTATGCAAATCTGTCCCGACCCGGCTTCTTCCTTTGCAAACACCCGGGAATGGGAGGGAAGCAAAGGGGCGGTCCCTGGCAGTCAGGGGGGCGGGGAGAGGAGCAAGATGCAAACAAGTAGCAAGCAATGAGTTTCTAACAAGCCCTAATTGCCACCCCCCTCATTATGCCGCCAACTCCTGCTTCTTAACGAGTGCCCACCTTTGCTACCATGCTTCCAGCTCCTCGCCCTAGCTCCGCCTCTCCCCGGCTGCCTGAATGTTATAATGGGCTGGTCTGAACGTGGTGGGGAGAGAGCGAGCCACGGCGGGAGAGATAATGACAGTCACCCTAACAAGCGTGACAGCCCGGCGAGGAGCCCGCTGAGAGCGCCCGGGAAGCAGCAGGTCGGAGCAGCGCAGCGCAGCGAGGGCCAGCCCCCGGGGTTCATGGCTCGGGGCACCCGCGCGCAGGGACCTTAGGAGCGTCTCCAGCAGAAGGACAAACTTGGAGAAGCCGGCTGCTCAGGACCCCGGCCCAGGCGCACTGAGTGACTCGATTATTGCTACTCTTCCTCCTCCGTCCTGTACCGCCCTGCGACCCCCTCACCCCATCCCCCGGGCAGCCACAGCACAGTGGGGTGGGCAAGGGAATCGGGGCGTCCCTCTGAAGAGAGCGGGGGAGAGAAGGAAGACCCCCACTCTTCTCCCTTATACTCCAAGTGGACCTCCCCCTCCTCAAAAAGAGTGTAAGGCTGAAGAGCGGAGAGTGAAGCCCCTGTGCAGCTGCCCAGGAGCAGGGGCAGGGAGGCAGCCCCGCTCCCCCGGGGGCCGCGCCATGAAGCTGGCGGGGGGGCTGGCGGTCCAGGACGACGACCAGGAAGGCGGCGGCAGCATCGCGCCGTCCCCGCTGGCGGCCGAGAGCGAGCTGGGCTCGGACGGCGACTGCGCGGCGCACAGC